>NC_140955.1:42423536-42906036 GCF_014529385.1 Adiantum capillus-veneris
TTTCCTTAAGCCCTTGATTGAATGTGAGTCGGCATCTCTCTACTTGTGTTGCATAGTGATTGATTGCATCTTCCCTATCTAGTTCAAGCCTCTCTAGATCCAGGATGTGGTTGCGGAGATGGGCAATTGGGCACTGTAATTGGCTAGCCATGACTCACAAGCTAGCTATCTCTACCTCGATGGGTAGAATGTCCTCCTTTCCATAGACCAGATGAAACGGGGTGAAACCTAGTGATGTTCGGAATGTAGTGTGGTAGGCCCAACGAGCGGCCATGAGATGCTTACCCCAATTACTTGTGTGGTTATTCACTTGTTTTGTGATGATCTTACAGATCATGCCGTTTACTTTTTCCACTAGACCATTGCACTGTGCATAGTATGGGGTGGAATGTTGGCGTGTAATGTCTAACTTTTTCATCAGTTCTCCCACCAGATCGCCTCTAAAACCTGGTCCTCTATCATATATTATCTCCAGAGGTGTGCCAAAACGGAAACAAATGTGCTCAAATATGAACTTCATCACTTCTTGGGTTGTAATGCGTATGGTGGTTGTCAGGTCATGTAGTCTACACCAGCTAGAACGTATAGTTTACCTGATTGGGCCCTTAGTAAAGGACCAATTTCATCTATTCCCCACTTCTCAAATGGACCATATGAATATAGGAGTTTGTGGCTCATAGGTTAGTGTATGATCACTGGATACTTGACAAGCTTTGCATGTTTTACACCGATGATGCACATCCCTGTTCAGACTAGGCCAAGAGAATCCTGCCTGTAGAATCTTCCTACTCGTAATATCTATAGAAAAATGGCCGCCACAGACACCATCATGGAAACTTAAGATTACCTCCGTGATTTCACTAGAGATTGGTACTCGCCTCAGAATCTGGTCTTTGCCCTTGCAATATAAGTTGTTGTTTACAAGGCGATATCTTGTTACCTTTCTAACCGGCCATTATTTCTGGCCCTTGGTGTACCCTTCACGACATTTTTCTGTATTTAAGAAGCTGATGATATCAGGCATAGAATCACTACCCTGGAAGAGGGGAAACTTCAGTTTGATTGCTCCAATGGGAACATCTTGTATTCTCTCCTTGGTTAGGGCATCTGCCTCTTGATTTTCTACCCTAGGGACATGAAATAACTCCACTGCTTCAAACTTCCTTAACAAATCCTTAACTCTGCATAATTGGCCAAGTAAAACCTCATTTTTACAGATCCACATGCCATTAACCTACTTTATCAAAAGCAGAGCATCACCAAACACATTTAGGCGTTGAATTCCTTGCAAAATGCATTGTTATAATCCAAGAATTAAAGCCATGTACTCTGCTTCATTGTTGGAGTGGGAGTGTAACAGCTACCACCAATGGAGAATACTTTTTCCTTTTGCTCATTGAAAATGATGATGCCGCCTGCACACTGTTCCACTATTCTTTTGTATACTTCATCAAAGAAAGAGAATGAGCTCTTTCTAGCTTAGGAATTTCTACCATTGGTGTCACTTCTTTACCTTCTGTGTTGACCTTTAGCTTCTTCTCATAGTGACGATGAGTAAGAATACCTGCTAGACTAGCCCTAGTGGATTTTTCTACCTGTATGGTGTAATCAAACTCTTGTAATCTAACAAGCCAATTAGAGAGTCTACATGAGACATCCATGTATTGCATCATATACGGAAAGACCTCTTCCATTCTCAGAATTACAAAGGGTCTTGGCAATAGATAAGAGTGGAACTTTGTAGTGGCAAACATCAATGCAAGCACCATGTGCTCTATTGTGGTGAATCCTTTTTTTGATGGGGTCATGACACAACTAGAGAAGTAGATAGGACGCATGAAAGAGGTTTGGGGGCCCTTTTGCATTAGTACGGCTCCAAGTGTATCACTTCCTACACTGAGGTTAACATAAAATGGCTCGTCCCATCAAGCGGCTGCAATGGTGGGAACTGTAGCCAGGATGTATTTTACTTCGGTAAATTGTTGCTCATTTTATTCACTCCATAGGAAGACATCTTTATGGGTGATTTGTTGTAGAGGGAGAACCAACTAAGAGAGCAAGTGAATGAACCTGCTCAAATACCTTACCTTCTAAAGGAAAGAGATCAGTTGCTTAGCTGTGGTGGGTGATGATAACGATACCAAAGCTTGAATCTTTCTAGGGTCAACCTCAATCCCTTTTACTGAAATCACATGGCCAAGAAGAATGACCTTGCTTTCACCAATGTGACACTTATCTACATTAAGCTGGCCACCCAAGGTTTGCAGCCTAGCCATGCCATCATAGACTTTGCTCAAATGGAGGGAGAGAGAACTGTAGATGCAAAAATCATCTATGAAAACTCGTATTGACTTGCCGAAGTATGGCTGGAAGACAAAATTTACATAGCATTGGAATGTGGCCAGAGAATTGGTGAGGCCAAAAGGCATCACCCTGTAAGCAAAACATCCCCATGGTATTATGAAATTTGTCTTTTTATGGTCTTCTTCTGCAATGCTAATCTGAAAATAGCCTGAGTAGCCATCACATACTGTGTAGCACTCATGACTTGCTACCTCATTGAGAATTTCATCTTGGGATGGGAGGTGAAAATGATCCCTCTTTGTGGCCGCATTGAGAGGTTTGTAGTCTACATAGACTCTCCACTTACCGTTCTTCTTTGGTGTGACTACCACTAGAGAGACCCACTCTGAGTCTTCGACGGGGTAAATGAAACCTGCCTGTAGCAGATTCCTCACCCCTTTGAGCAATGATTCTTGTTGAATTACCCCAAGTATTTTGAGCTTTTTCACTACCGGCTTACTTCCTTCCTTGAGTCTTATGCGGTGTTGTACTACTGTGATGCTTGTGATCTTGTCATAACCATCAATGAGCAATGTGGTGAAGTTACCTAGCATAGAGATATATTCTTCTCTCTCTTTACTAGTTAACTCATTGGAGAGCATCCGATGTAACTTACTTGTATCCACCAAGGGTTGCATACCTGATGGTTCCTCTTGGTTCTCTGGTGGTGTTTCAAATTGTGTCAATCTTTTTGAGTCTTTGAGGATGACTCCCATCACTTTGATTCTATTGTCGCTCTCTTCAGTTGTTGTTGTTGTCTCTTCTCCTGAGGTGGTAGAAGAGTCACGATGGACTCATCTTTCGATGCATCCAAGATCATGTTGTGTTGCTTCCCAGTCTTCATGTCATAGAATATAGACTTCCCTTTAGCGTCCTTCATCTGGATCATCCCAGTACTCCAGTCTTGCTTAGCCTCCATAGCCATGATCCATGGTCTTCCAAGAATGTTAGGGTAGCCCTCCCCTTTGTGTGGCATGACAAAATGTCTACCTCCACTTATATGTTGAATGCCTTCACTTTGACTGCGTTTACAATGCCTACGCACTTCACTCTGACATTATCTGCCATTTTGGCTCAGCAGGGTGCCGGTCTACTTACCTCTAGGCCAAGATGGTGCATCATTTTTTCACTCATTATGCATATATGTGTGCCACCATATATGTAGATGTTTGAGATATGTTGTCGCTTGATGTGGGCGTCGATGGTTGGTAGGATGTCATCAAGATTCTTCCCAGAGATAGCCCCAGCTATCCTTGGTTGATTTTCTTGTACTTACCAAGAGTGCAAGAGTACTATAGAGCTAATAGACAAATATGGGTACCAAAACCAAAGATCATAGCATATGAAGTGCAATCAAAACCTTTCCAAGGAAGAATGAAAAATGGCTATCAACCTTGACAATACTCCAAGATACCTAAGAAGAGACAATACAAAAGCTCAACATTAAATGCTGCTAAAGTCTACCACAGCTTGCAAGAAGATACAAAGCAAGAATGGAGTCTAAATAATCTTCTTCTTCTACACATGCTATACAAAGATTTGGCTACCATTCAACCAAAGACCAATTGAAAATATGACAAAGCTGCATGAAGATCTCAAGAGCTCAACAAGACCTAGAGCTAGACAAAGTCAACAAAGAAGCTATGAAGGTAATAGGACTTAATTTACTAAGTCTTCCAATGATCCTAGTTAGAAAACAAATGCCAACAACCTGCCAACAATAAACAAAGAATCTATGAAGATAATAGAAGGACTTGGATCCTAAGTCTTCCAATGCTTCTAGTCCAAAAACAAACTCCAATAGTCAATATAAGGCCTACAATGACATCAAAGGCTCCTTACAACAGGCCTAACTTGAGAGTCAAACAGACCATGCAATCTTTGCAAGCAAATAAGGACAACCCATTCCACATAGATGCAGATTCAAAGTTGATGAAATACGTATGGCAAAAGAAACCTTCAATGCAAACTTGGTCCCTCAATAATTCACTCTTTGAGGATTCAAGCTTAATTTTACCTGATGAAATGTTTGTAGTAAGCACAAGAACGTGAAAATTCAAGTTTCCAAGGTGAAAAAAACACTCTTTGGCATAGTCAGAGTCGGACTATTGAGCTACTAAATAAGAAAGCATTCGTCCCAAAACTTCAAGTCCCCTAGTGCTATAGTTCCTCTGCAAATTAGGCCAGCTGCACTTGAGTAGCTTGGGCTTGCATCTTCCTTTTGGCTACATTCTGGATCTTTTCTACAATTTTTGTGGTTACTGGTAAATGATATTTCTTCAACCTGCATCCACTAATCCATAGGGAATCTCCTTTCCCTCTAATGTTGCAAGCTTTATGGCTCCACTTGATGATATGTCATGAATCACAATTGGGCCATTACCTCACTTTTTTAACTTCTTGGAGTGTTGTTTCAAACACTATGAAAATCTCCAAGTGTTTACCACACTGTTTTACCTCGTTTTGTAGAGATAAGGTGCAAATTCACGTAAAGAAAGAAGAAATAGGAGGGCGGGGGGGGGGGGGGGGGGGGTTTGTTTAAAATATTTCCGCGATAGTTTCACTATTATTACCACGTATATTACCGTTGTTATTACCACATATATTATCGTTGTTATTACCGCGTATATTACCATGTATATTTTTGACAACCAAATTTAGCGCCTAAACTTTCAAATTCTGGCTTAAAATAAACATCCCCCCCCCCCCCCCCCCCCCCCTCTCCTTCCTTCAAATTTTGGTGTTTCCCTCCTCTCAATAAAAATTAAAGAATATTGTATAAAATTTTCAAATTGTAAAAATAAGAGAGAGAGAGAGAGAGAGAGAGAGAGAGAGAGAGAGAGAGAGAGAGAGGGAGGGAGGGGGGGGGGGTATAATAAGATTACACTTGGTTACAACTACAATAATCACTTTCAATTGATTAACATAATTGAGCATATTCCCAAATCTAGAGAGAGGAAGAGGGGGGGGAGAGAGATGAATGGATTACATGACCAAAAAACTTCATAACTGCAAAATGTTTATGAATCATCTTCCAAAACATCTCTACATGAGGCATCATCCAATTTTAAGCCCATGGCTCCTAAATCAATAAAGAGAGAAACGGAATTGTTGTTTGTGGATGCATTGCCTTCATCATCTTTGAGTTCGTCATCCTCCATCTCATCATCTTCATCTTCATGACAATCATCCTCGTTAAGACTTGCTGCCGCCGGACTTGATTCATCGACCTCCCTCTCCTCTGTTTCCCAAAATACAGCCTTCACAAACATGTTTGACAGGTGCTTTAAGAGGCAGCAAAGAAGTAACCATGTCAGATTTTTGCAAATGCACCAAACTGACCAAATTCATATGCCCAAATCCGTGCATGCCAAAGTTTTGCATCTGAAACAACCTTTGAATCTTCAATACCATTTACAAAATTATACCCACACTTGTCATACAAAGTGAGTTTATATAGCCCACGTCATAAAATGTTAGATGCAACAATTTCATCACCAAAAATGAAATCAAGTTTATTGTACATCTGTCATCCACAATTTGACTACAAGACCAAGTCTAACAAGTGTAGAAATAGACAAAAGATTCTTCTTGATCTCAGGTACATACAATGCATCAACAAGTGTGAAAGAACTGCCATTTGTAGCAATAAGCACAATCTTTCCAACTCCCTTAACCGAATAAGAGGAATTTTTGGCACAAGTGACTAAATTTCCATGACGGACATCCTTGAGAGAGATAAACAAGCCATGATGTCTGGTAATGTGATTTGTAGCACCACTGTCCAAATACCACACATGTGAATTAGTTGACATGCATGCATCATGGACAATAGGATCATAAGTGCACTCTGCACTAAAATCCCAGTATCCATCTACATCAGTATCACAATCTCCTTTCACAAAAGACTCTACAATAGATGCACTTGTATTGGACCCTGTAATTGATTTAGCCTCTTTCTTCTTAGCCTCTTTTGCCTTCAATTTTGGACACTGCTTGATCAAGTGATCATTCACTTTACAATAATGGCAACGCATCTTCTTTTTTTCCTTATCACGAGAATTCCCAAACAAACTGTTGTCAACGGAATCATTACGAGTAGGTGATTTGCCACTCAAAGAAGAACCATGAGAAATGGCAACATTGTTGTTACCACCTTTTCTTTGAGCAATAATAAAGGCATGTTTAACTGCATGATGTCTAGTCCTTTTTTTTTTGGAAAGTGACTCTTGCAATAGCAATGTGCATAATGAATCAAACTTGATATCTTTTGGTTTTCCTTGGGTCATAAGTCTCGAAGTACTAGCAAAAATCTGGTATGAATCTCGCAAAGCATCAAGAACAGAATGCACAAGGGAGCTTTCATAAATGACTTCACCTGCAAAAATTAGTTGCTCATTTATATCCTTGACACCAACAAGGAAAGTGTCCATTTCATCTTCCTCATGCATAATCTTCTACTCCAGCTCTTTACATAACATTGCAATTTTAGCCTCATTGCGACTTGCATAAAGACCAGCTAGAATATCCCAAGCCTCTTTTGTAGATTTTGTTGAACGAATATGAGGAGTAATAGTGCACTTCACAGACAACACAATCAAACCATGAGTCTATGCATTTCTTACATCCCAACGAGCTTGCTCATCCATAGGCAAAACATGTTTGGCAATAGCAATCCTGCCACCAAAACCTGCAACACCCTCAACATCACGTACATCCTCAGAATCAAGACGTACATCAATGCCTTTCACAATATTCCAAACTTCCTTTGACACAAGGACATGTTGCATCATATAAGCCCATATAGGGTTTATCCTTAATTTCCATGTAAATAGCATCATTCTAAGGGTTTTCCAAAATAGGAGTGATTTGAGGATTCCCCTGAGAGTACGCATATATTAGTATAAACGTTTATAATAACTCAAAACACTAAGGTATTTTTCAAACTTAGACTTAACCAGTCCATTAAAACTCAATCACATGACTTACATAGTCATGACTTATCTCAATCACATAACTCAACCAGTCATGGATTATCGAATCCGTTCTAAACTCATTACATGACTTAACCCGTCAAACAATTTTCTTTTTTGAAGAAAAAAACTCAATCTCCCATTTATAAAGTCATCAAAATTTCATATAGGGGGGTCTACAAGGATCTCTCCATGAGTAATAGAGGTTTCAACCACAACTGTGGTACACATCAATTGACGTCGTAATATTTTGATGGTTTACACTATGGGCTTACAAAACAATACGCACAAGGATTCTCGGGGTAGCCAATGAAAAGTTTTAACATAAAGCTCTCATACCAATTGTGAGGTCCCTAACCCAAAAGATTTGGGCGACTTGTTCCTTATTCTCAAGTTCCATTGATGACGCTACTCTGATTTCACAAAGCAAGGATACAAGCAACAAAAAAGAGAAAGTCCTTTATCTATCGTGATCGTGGTTGTAAGGGTCATATGCCACAAGCTAGGTACAAAATCAAAGGATTCTAATAGGAACTATTTTCTATGTCATAAAGATAAAATCTCATTGACATACATAGATTCTATAAACAATGCTTTTTTTCCCACGTTTAAGAGGCATGGCCTCCATTTATCATCTCTAAATAAGACTCACTCTTAAGTAACTAGTAGTGTTGTGAAAAGTACCCAGCTAATCAGGTCCACCCGTCTGTAGATATAGATCCGTTTGGATACTAGTCTCCCACTTTCCATACCGCACTCACCCAATCTTCTTGTTTTTTAATTACTACCACATTGTTTTATACATGCAAACAATGCTTCTTTATTAATTTCACGGGTTCTTTCATACATCCCATCAAACATTACCAAAACAATTCAAACAAATCCTAATGAAGACAATCCTATATTTTAACAAAATAAATAATTTTATAATTTCTTATGATTTTGTCACTACTTGCAATTTTTTTATGTCTAACCAACCTTTGCAAAGGATTTACTTATTTGCTAACCGCAAAGTGTGCAACTTTCCCAATTACTAACTGTAAGGGAATCTTGCTAATCTCAAGGCATCTCACTAGCTGTGAGGGATAAAAAGAGAGTCGATAACCTTAGCTTAATCTTAACGCACGAGATCATCTCGCTTATCGCAAGACATATGGCTAACCGCAAGGGATCTTGTCAACCGCAAGTAACAAAAGATATTCTTTCAACAATTCTTCTGTTTAAATAATTCTTCAAACATGATCAACCATCTTTATATATACAACAACTAACTCCTATCAAAACAAACAAATATAACTTATCAAACAGTGACAATTTATCAAACAACTCTTTCACTACTCTATAAAAATATATGCTTGTTTCTTTTGTTACAATCACGTTTTTTGGACGATTTAAGGGAATTCCTATGCTTGGCTTCCCAAGTTAGCATGAAAAACTATACAAAATTATAAATTTGTTTTATTGGATTAGTGACATATTTGACTGCCTCTTATGGTTGAGAAGGGGCGGCTTCAACTTCTTTTGCAGCCGTTACCTCCACTTGTGTTATGATTGAAGTATATGATACCTTCCTTTGTACCTTCCTTGGAGGTGGAACAACACGAGCATTCGTGGAGCTTTGTGCCACTCGCTTTGGGGCCATCGTATCGCGGAACAGAAGAGGGAGAGAGAAAGAGAGAGCTATAAATTTCAAGGGACAATACGACGATGACAGAGAAGAAGTTGGAGATGGGGATGGGGATGGGTTGAGGGTAAGAGCTTGAGGGAGAGAGGTTGAGGGTGAGAGCTTGAGAGAAAGAAGATACCTCCGATGTCAAGACAAGAGAGCTTCCCTTCTGAGAATTTTTGTGTGTGTGTCTTGAAAGTGAAGGGAAAGGGGTCTTTATATAGGCTCTTAAGGCCAAAATCAAAAGCTAAGAATAGTGAAAAGTACGAAGATAAGCTCACACATATTTGTTGCTTGTTTTGCGTGCATGTGTTTCGATGGGCGATTTTGAAACTCTAATTTTTAGAGAAGCATGTCTAATTTAAGGAAAGGAGAAAAGAAGCTCTAATCTTGATTTACTTGTCTGAAAATACTTTTTTGTTGCTAAAAATACTCCTTTCCTAAAAACACTATTGCTTTCCTAAAGATACTCCTTCTTTCCTTAAAACACTCTTTCTTTCTTAAAACTTAGCCAAAAGTTTCTCTTCTTTTCTTGAGGGTCAAATCTTATCTTTAAACAGAGTCTTTAAGGCTTAAATTTCCCATAGAAACCTATTGTTCCCAAGTGAGTAATGGCCATAACTAATACTTCCAGAGTCCGATTTTTCATCCGATTGTTCCGTTAAAACTCTCTATAACTTAACCAAAATGCAGCCTTAAATACTTTTGCAAAATAATTGAAATAGTTTTTATTGATAAATCTTGGGTATGTTACATTTTGCAAAGAAAGCTACAAACAAAGATGTGTTCACTCGCATTGGGACATACCTACACATTGAGGACACAATGTATGCTTCATTTTATTCTTCATGCATGCCGAAGACAAGGAAAGAAGCTAGGAAAAACTCCATAAAATATTTGAAGAAGGGCTTCCCTTATACAATGTGGAGCAATATATTTGTTGACCTCAAAAGGATTCAAAAAGCTTTGCTTAGATTCTACGAGTTACCTCAAAAAGGTGACACAATACACTTCTTACTTGTGATGTCTAAGAGCTTGCCTCTACTTCTTTTGTAGTGCTTGGCATAAAGGTGGGCTTTTGTGTTGAAACTCAATGAGTGTCAAATAGTGAAAGTTTAAGGGTTATAGAGTTTAAGTGTCACTCTAATGAAGGAAGCCATGTTGCAAACAAAGACTCAAGGGGCTCAAGCAAGCCATCTCCTACCCCATCTTTCAATGTGCAATCAAAGAAAGACATTTCGTGGTTGGGTACTATTGAGGTGCTCAAAGAGACCAATGGAGTACTCTCATGGAGTTTTGAGAGAAATCCTTCCAGATTATAGAAGTAATACACTCCCAACTTGCAAGTGAGAAGTTGGAGGTTGAGGGTCTAGGTAGCTTTGATGTGGAGTGGCACTTGGGTGGAGATTTATAGACCATAAAGTTTTTTCTTTGCTATAAACAAGGAGCTTCTTCACTCTATCCTTGTCCATTTTGCACTCAAAGATACAAACCTAACATAAAAAAGTCACAAAAGAACTCTACAAATGGCGGTTCAATGCTTCCATGGCAAGAGAATGGTGACAAAGTGTTGGACAATTTTGATGACAAAGATGAAGGTAGGCAATGGAAAGTGTCTGTCTTGAGATACCCCATGCTCAATGCCCCAAATAATGCACTAAAGGACAAGGCTTAGTTTTGTGAAGCTCCAACTCCATGATGGGAAAAGAGAAAAGGGATGTAGATAAAGTCTATTTGAAGCCTACACGTTTATTGAGCAGTGACCAAGGCTCGCGAACAGGCAAGGTCCAATGATCCTCTCTTTCCCCCCCTCACCTTCCATTTCCACACCAAGCAAGGGTCATCCACCTTCTCCTATCTCCATTCTGGCACCAACCACGCTCTTGTCCCTCTTTGCTACTCCCACCTCCCATTGGCACATAAAGAAAACTCATTCTATTTCTACCACCTGCATTCTAGCAACAAGCAAGGTCCTCCTCCTCCTTCTAATCTCCTTTACTCACCTATGGCAAGCTCTACTCCACAAAGGTGGCCAAAGGATGAAGCCACTAGACTTGCATGCCACAACACAAGAGGTATAGATGGTGAGTGGGTGCCATAAGAGTTTTCTTGGGTATACATGCAACCATCTGCTATTGGCCCTCACTGTATTTGAAACCGTGAAAACTTGGATCGTCATTGAAAAGGAAAGCTCCTTGGATTCAAGAATCACAAGGACAAGGGGACCGTAGTCATTGTGCAACATGTTTTCTCAATGTCAAGCATGCAATTGCAACAACCTATTCAATTCCCAACACATTATAAGTGCATGTTTTAAGAATACAAAGTTGGGTGTGATGTCACTTTTGAAGTCATTATCTTTTGGGTTGCTTTTTGAAATCATATTTCCATCTACATTGGTGGAGGAGAAACCACTTTTGTAGAATTTGGTGCACATTCAATGTTATGCATGTGGATTTTGGAGCAACAATTTTTCACTTTGCCCAGTCAAATTGGCTCAAAGAATAATTTTCTTCTATTCACACTCATGTATTGTATCTACTAGTATGCAAGGTTATGGGAAGCTTGGACCCATCAAGGTATCATCCTTATTAAGTATGGAGTGGACACAACCAAATCTATGGTCTGTAGCATCTTTCAAGCAAAAGATGGTATTAGATGTCCAAAACTCCTTGAAAATTTCTTAAGCTTCAAGGAATGTGGGCTTGAGTTGGTGTTTACATGTTCATTGTTTTGTGCATATCTTTAAAGAGTTTGCATTTGTTGAAAACAACCACAATGCTTGTATGTAAAGATGTGTACTACAAGGATTTAGGGAGCCTTTTAACAGGGAACTACGGTTTTGTGGAGGCCATGCACAATGGAGATAGGTACCATTGTAAGGTTGGAGCATCAGGTAATGCACTATTTAAAATTCCACACCTCCTTGTACGTACAATTTCACTATGATTGTTGTTTGTGCAACCTTGGAGTATGGACTCCCTTATAGTGTGTAGATGGAGTTATTGCAAGCTTTGACATTATAGTGAGGATGCCCAATGATGCTTTGGAAGTTGTCCAAGTGAATAAGCATTGGACACTTAGAAATGTGTGAGAACATATAGCCGTTATGGGTTTTGAGGACTTTCAACAAGCTCAATTTTGTCTTCAAGTTCACAAGGTGAGGATCCTTTCACCAAAGTTTTGGTCCATCAAGGTTTGACATTCATAGCTTCACTTATTGTTGAATTTTTGTAGATTAGTAAAAGGAATGGAAGACAAAATGAAAGTCCAAGACGATTGGGGCATGGATAGAACTATGCTATCACTGTTATAGCTTTGTGACTTAAATTTTTGAAAAAAACCCCCTATGTAACCAATTTGCTTAGTTTTGGAAAATTTTGGACTTTGAATATAATCTTTCATTCAACAATAGCAGTCTTGAATAGGTGCGACTACCACACCTTTAGGTTGCTTTAGGTTGGCTCCATCATCAAGGATACCAAGGAGCAGCAGGGTGTCCCCATGGATCCTTTGGCTGAAGGCTAGGCACTTTAGTTTGAGTACCCTAGGGGGCTTGAGGAAGTGTTTTAAAAGCCCATCATTGTGTCTAGCACTAGTGTCAGTCCAAAGGATGCTCCAAGTTGATGGATGAGGCAATCCAAGAAGTAGAGATCAGATGCTTATCATTAGTGGTAGTGGATAGGGAAGAGTTCCCTTTTTTGCATGGCTTGGAGAAAGAATTTGGCATACACATGGATAAGTGCTTGAGTGTGCTATGCACCATCACCCAATTTCTCTAATACTCCTCATTAGATTCCCTTGAAATCAAGCTCCTGTCAATCAGTGACTCTGTCACTGACTCTATTTCACTTGTGTGTGCAGAGGTTTTGATAGCAAATCAATTTCACATGGCAGAGGAATATTTCAAAGCCATGCAAGTCAATGTTGTGGCTGCAAGGACACCTATTCCAATGCAAAACCCCCCCCCTTTGATGAGCCCAAGTTCATGGATGCGATGAAGTCATGCATTGACTTGGATGCCAAGGGCAATAGAGAGGAGGAGAACAAGGAGCAGGAGGTAAATTCTATCCTACTTTCAAAGTTTTTTTCTCTCACCTTAATTATCTTTTTCTTACCCTTGATTGGTTTATGATAGTATGTCTTGGAGCTTGATGAGTTTGCAAAATGTACGATTGGCAAGTGGACGACCTTCGGACAATAGTCCTCCCTTGCATACATAGGAAAACTTCCCCCTGGCAATGTTTTCATTGTACACAATGAGCTCATTCCCCAAGGTCATTTCATGAAGTAGTCTTTGAAATCCTTGGGCAAATTTTTGTGCTTAAGCACCATTTCCCAAACTGTTCATCTTTTGTTCCTAGTGTGTAGATCCCTTCTATGCATTGCATTTGGCACTGGCTTTTGTGGTAAGGTGCTTGCCCAAATGGGGATACATGCCTCTATTGGCTCGACTGACCTTGAGGGATTTTGCACTCCCTCTTGGCCAAGAAGTTGTCTTATGCAAAAGAGAGACACCAAGAAATGGCTAAGAAACTTATGGGCATCTCAAATGAATGATGTAACATCCTTACTTCAAAGTACTAATGAAATATATACATTTTCCTCTTTATCTTGTGCATTATTTTTTATTACATTGAAAAGTTTTTTTAAAAATCATAAACTTGGTGTTGTCATTTACTAAGGAATGTCTTTTTTTATTTGTCAAGAAAATAATTGTAACTAGTGCCGCAGTTAGGGGGGAGGGAAAGAATGGATGCATGGACACTCATATATCAATTGGATTTGAGCTTTTTTGGTGTCTTGGGGTGCACATAAGGCCAAAAATAACAAAAAAAGGGGGTGGCTACAAGGGAACATAGAACATGGGACCTCTGTTTGGTTGTTCTGTGCGCACTTGTGACCACCCCCCCTTTTTTTCTTTTTGGCCTTGTGTGCATCCCAAGACACTAGAAAAGCTCAAATTCAACTAAAATTTAAGTGTCAACACATTACGTCACCCCCTCCCCCTTGACATCGCAAGAGCCCAAGCTAAATGGGTGCATGAACACTTAAATTCAAGCAAATTATGTGCTTTTCTAGTGTCGTGGAGAGCACACCAGGCCAAAAAAAAAACCAAAAACCACAAGGGTGCAAAGATCAACCAAAGAGGGACCCCTATTTGGCTGATGTGTGTGCCCTTCTGGCCACCCTCCTTTTTGGTTTTTTTGGCCTTGTGTGCACTCTAGAACACTAGAAAAGCACATATTCACCTCAATCGGCACACAAGTTACATGTCCTTTGGCTGTATAGTCACTCTCTTTGCGTGTATGGCACAGAGGTTGGTATCCTCTAACACAAAAATGATGTGGGCCTCTGCAGCTTCTTAAATCACCTCCATTGCCTTTGCTTACACTCTATATTGATTTCCATAGCTTTAGAGCACCTCCTCAGCATGCGAGTAAAGGGGGATCATTGATTCAGCAGCTCAATTGTATTGTGGTAGTGCCAGATTTTTGAAAACGCCCTTGCAGTTTTGCAACAACACTGGGGTTGTCTGGGGGGCACTTGAACATTTTCTAGTGGGCAGTGTTTGGGCTTCTTTAAATACTTAGATTCTTGGCAATATACATGCTTCACCACTGGTGGTGTCGCCTCCTCCATCTCCTCATCATCCTACTCTCTCCTTGCCTCTAGATCTTGTGTTGTAGGTAGAGCTCCTTGCCCATGGGGTAGTGTCTTTCCCGCCACTGGCACTCGGGGTGTACATGGTATCTTAGCATGCTGCCATGGTGGCTGTATCTGTGACTCATTGCCTTTATGCACCACTTGAACTCAAGACCCTCTTGCTTACTCTTGTTGGCATGGAAATTGTTGCCTGTCACTTGAGGATGATGATTCCACTTCTTCTTATTACCATCATTTGATGTGTTTCTGGAATCTTTGGCATGGTGTCTATTGTGCTTCTTGCTTCTACAATTGCTGCTCATTTGCCTACACTCATGAGTGTGCAATGAGGTTGATTCTCGACTACCTTGTCCAAAGATTGAGGAGCACCAAGAATGGCCAGGTGTTCACAAGCGTTTTCTTATGTTTTTAAGCCATGCCAGTTTCTTACAACCTTGGAGAGTGTTTTAATTAGTAGGAAGATACTCTTTGGCAGTTTGTTTAGTGCATTCCATGGGCTATGGTGGGAGCTCACCTATGGAGAAGAACCAAGTGACAAGTGAGTGGATCTTATATTTATAAGGGCCCATTTTGGAAGGGCCCTTTCACACTATAATTTAATATATATATATATATATATATATATATATATATATATATATATATATATTTAAAAGAGTGCACCCAAACTTTGATAAAAGTAAATGTACAAAAGAGTAGTTATTAACATTGAATCCACCTCAACCCTTGCCAGACCCTGCATTGGCGTGGAGTAGTTATTGGCACTGAGTCCATATCAACGCTTGTCAGACTCTGTATTGGTGCCATGTTGCATGCTTGGTGGGGCCTTGTGACATTTTCCACTTATTTTTGTGCTCTTGACAACTCAATTTGTGCACTTCCCTTACAATCTTGGATTGTCGCGCATGATCCATGGTGTGCTTATGAGCACATGTCATGCAAAAGAATCAATTGAACATCTCTTCCAAATAATTAGACTATACCGCACCACCACCAGGTCGAGTATTTTTAAAGTACACCCCACTAGCTTAATAATGGGACTTCTCCATACCTTGAGTGTTAAAAATATCAAGAGAACCATATTTGTGCATAAAAAATGCTCCATGTGCAAATAAGATATGATGTTTACACAAGAAAATGATGCAAATTATGAGATGAGAAAAATATCTTATGATACTTTCACTATGTTACATGACTTACCATGTAATGTGTGGTGTTATTCTCACCCCAAGCAAAGGTAAAGACCTTGGTTAAATCCACCAACACCACTTGGAATGATTGGTGTTGCTCCTCCATTGTCGTGGTAAGACCCATAAGCTTGGCCATTCTATCAAAAGTTGCCCAAACTTGCTTATTCTTGTTTGCAAGCTTCCCATTTGGGTCATTGTCAATAGTAAATTCGCATAATTCTTTCCATAGCTCCCAAAGGTTAGCTGCCTTGTGGTTAGAGATGTTTTGAGCATCATCTTGGCATGGGTTTCCATGTGTTGCTTTCTTCAAGAAGTGTCTAGATTTTTTTCCACTCATTAATACGTGTTGGGTGACACATTTCCACTGTGATAGCCAATGGAATTGAGAAGTGCCTCCACCCTAATAATCGCCTCTTAGGAATTTTGCAATAGCTTCATTGTGAAAGCATAGTCAATGTGGAGCTTCAATAGCCTATCAAAAATGCACATGAATGCGTGTAATGTACAAAAATGTAAATTAGATAGAGAAAATGGAAAGATGGAATTCTAATGTCGGAAGAAATGTGTTCGAAAGGTGAGCCGAGAAGGCGTGGGGCCTCTAGCTGTGTGTGTGTGTGTGTGTGTGTGTGTGTGTGTGTGTGTGTGTGTGTGTGTGTGTGTGTGTGTGTGTGTGTGTGTGAGAGAGAGAGAGAGAGAGAGAGAGAGAGAGAATAACAGACACAAATAGCTCTAGCAATCACTATAATCATCAATAAGCCTTTGATAAGCCTTCAGTAGAGCTTAACCAATATCCAAGGTGGCCATTAATGACACCATCACTTGGGTTAACCAAAAACTAAGGAGTTTAAGCTCCCTTTACAAAGATTAAGCAGATCGTTAACAACTCCATGACTTATCAACATGATTAATGAAGCTTAAGCTGATGACGGTGATGATTGAGATTGAATTATCTAAGAAGCAGAGCATCAATGATGGTAGCGAGCGTGATCGCTCCGTCTATTCTCCTATACTTCCCTTTTGTGTATCTGGCTTTCTTATCTTCAATTGCCCTCATGAGCTCTGCCGCAAGCTCCTTCTCTGATTGCCAAAAAACTATCTCCTTCAATTACCTTTGAGAACCCTCAAAAACTCTTTCCTTTATTTGCTCTTGAAATCTTTATGGTTTGCACCCCTTCTCTTCATGCCTTGCCAATCTCAGACTTACTTCCTTCCTTGCTTAATTGAGAGAGAGAGAGAGAGAGATCACATATCTTCTCCTTGCCCTACTCTCCCCACCACGAATTTCACACTCTTCTTTTTCTTGCTCACCAAGCCATACTTCTCCTCCCTTCGTTCTTCACGTTCTCATGCCCCCCTACTTCATGCCTTGGCAACCTCGAGCTTCACACTCCTCCCTTGCTTAGTCGAGAGGAAGAGAGAGCATAGTCCTCCCTTTGAACTTCATCCTCACATTTTTATGCCCAAAAAAAAACCTTTCTGAAAATAGCTCCCCCCCTCCTAAGCAAGGACGGCACTGTTGTTTCTAGGGCCGTGGGAAGCGGGGTGATGATGTGGCAAGTGGCATGGGAGGATCTGCTCAAAAACTACCAAGAGAAGAGTCAAAAAGGAGTACCAGGGGCCATTGGGCCGATGAGCAACTTCACCTTCTTACTCAGAATCACCCGAGGCCCTCCATGGTCACTATGTCTCCACTTCGTCCCCCCTTGCCTCTCAGCTTGCTGCCTCTGCCATCACCCATGCTTTCAATTTTCCTTTCCCACTCAAAACCTTCAAAGCAAGTTAATTTTTACTTTTGGGTGGCCCTTTCTAAGCGCCCATTCCCAAAGTCCTTATGGGCTTTCCTCCTTAGGTGCCCCCGTCCGAGGCCACTTGCCCTCAAGTTGTAAGCATAGGCCAGTAGCTTGTCGCTGGAAGGTCTTCCCTTTGCATTCGGTTTAAAGATCTAGAGTTTCCTTGCCACAACCATGTTGGGCATTTCCCGCAACCAATGCTCTCCAAGAGACAATATTTTACAATGAAATCTCATCAAGAACTTCATGTGCGTTCGTAAGAGCACCAAATTTGACATACATATCAATCAAACATTGCCAAACACACCACATCTGGCATATATTTACTTCCTTGGTGCTGCAAAGGAGGTGGCAGTAGAGAGATAATGTTTGAGTAGAGGATGAGTGTGAGGCTTGGAAAATGGGTTTTAGAGAGAGAAAATCACTTTTCAGGTGTGGGATAGTTTTGGGAGGGCTTTAGAAAGTAGAAAATGATGTTTCAAAAGTTCATGCAAAATTTTGAATTTTAGGGTTTTTGGTTGCACGTTTTGACTTTTGGAGGTCAAAAAAATGTTCTTTTGACCATAAAATAGGTTTAGGGAAGTTTTAAGTAGGTAAGATTTGAATTTTCAAATTTTTAATTTTTTGAGAGTTTTTCAAAACCGGGTCAAAAAGGTGAAAACTTGGAGGCTCCAAGTGCCGCCGCCCTCTTGCGGCTCACTAGGCAAGAGGCCATTAATAAGTGTAAAACTACTTTGTCCCCCTACTATTTTGAGGGCATATAGTGTGTCCTTGGCCTTTCATTAACTTTTATCCCAAAGGGCCCATAGAGGGTTCATATTTTATTTAATGACAAGTTTAAAGAGAGTAGTCTCTTTGATAGTCATACAACAAAAGAGCTTCTTTCCCAAGCAAAAGAGCTTCTTTCCCAAGATAATGATGATTTTCCATGGATATGTGTGTGAGAGGAATTTATGAAAAATGCATGGCTTTTTCCAAGACAATTTAACCCTAGCAT
The DNA here is from genome assembly GCF_014529385.1 of Adiantum capillus-veneris. Classification (NCBI taxonomy): domain Eukaryota; kingdom Viridiplantae; phylum Streptophyta; class Polypodiopsida; order Polypodiales; family Pteridaceae; genus Adiantum; species Adiantum capillus-veneris. The sequence goes on from NC_140955.1 coordinate 42,442,163, forward strand.
CGCTGTCTTTCGAGTTGAAACTACACCAAAGATTTCAATAGAGTGAAATTTGGTGTTTTTGGTGCAATGATTTGAAAGAGGCTTTTTTGTGGTTGGAGGTGCTTTTGTTGATCCTTGTTGTTTCCTTTGGTGGCCACTAACTGTGATTCTAAGCTTTGATCAACTTGACTCACTTCATAGTGTCTGCACAAGTAGACAAGGGCTTCTAGTTCGAGAAGTTTGGAGCTTGATCTGAGTTGGGGGGGTGGGGTTGGGGGGGGGGGGGGGGGGGGGGGGGGGGAGTTCCATTGAACTCTTGAGTGGTACTGTGTGAGGTAAAGAGAATAACGGAGTTCCTTGTATTGTGCTAAGGTTTGAGGGTGAGTGACTGTGCACGTGGTGTCTTTTGCTCCATCAACAATAGTGCAAAGAGAGGGAAAGAGATTCGTGCGTGTGTGGACCTCAGCGTGGCTCCTCATGAAGCAAAAAAAAAAAAAAAAGGACCAAAAAGGCGAGCACATTTGCGTTAAGTCTACCTTGTTTCATGCAAATTGAACTCAACCTCCCCTTGTGTGCAAGGCTTCGTTTCCACATGGCTCCTTGCCCCTTCTTGCTTGCCGTGAAAGCTTTGAATCTCGTGCACATGCAAGTTGGGTTGTCCAAGATCCCTCTTTCTTTTCCATCCAACCAAACTCCTTCCTTACCTACCTTTAGGAGACCCTTGACATGCATGCCTAAATGGCCATGTCCCTTCTTGGTCCTACCTTTGTATCCTTTGAAGATCAGTTGACCATCTAGTTCAATCTCAAGCAAAATTAAATGACTACTGATTAACAGAGTAGTCAATGGCCTCAGCATTATGTCTATGCCAATGTGTGAAGCTGAATTGATTAGAAAGTGTGGTGCTGGCATAAGAACAAAAACTTTACCAAACCATGAACTAAGAAAATTTACTACAAAACTATCTTCAAGTCAGAGTGTTTCTCCCCACTTTATAAACAATCATGGAAGCACTGGCTAGAATCCAAATGGGCATTGATAGCAAGCAATATATGGGACTCTCAATGGCCCCTATTATAAATATCTTCCTATAGAAGGTGCTTTGGGGGGCCTTCCCAAATCGGGGTCAACATATACATTAGAAAGATAGGCTCTGATAGATGCTTAGGGTCCCCATCACTTGTTCCAAAATTGTTCAGCTATGAGAGGCCTAGCGTAAAATTATGTAAGTGGATACAGAAAACCTAGAAGATCTTGTTCTTCAAGAATGACCTACTCTTGGGAGCCGGAATAACTGAGCCATCCAAATCTGCACACAAATTGTCTACTTTTGTTACTTCAGAAAAACGTGGAAGGCTAGAAACTAGTGTATCTTTGAAAAAGACCACTCGATAGCCAACTTCAAAGAGATTATTCAAGAAAGCAGAAAAGTGATCATCTCTATCAAGAAAACAGAAGAACTCTAATGACGGGAGTCAAGCAATCAAAGCCCTCTCGTGTTTGGCATCTACCATCCATGAAATGTAATTGTCTAAGTAGCTTTTACATTTCATGGATTGTGCAGCACAAAATCGTGTATTTGGTCCCTCAAGGCACCTAACGTGCTTGAGGATAATTGAACATTCCTTTATGGTTTAATATAACTCATCCACTCACAATTGTGAGTATGGAAAATAAAAGATAGTGCTTGCAACGAGAAGTAAGTGAAAGGTGATGGTCAGATGGTATCACCTAGTAATAACTAAACAGGTCAGGTCGGAGAAAAGTATTTCTTCTTAGCCTTATATAGGTTAAGCCCCTTGCCCCCGCCCCCCCCCCCCCCCCCCCCCCCCCCCCCCCCCCCCCCGCCCTCGCCTTTCCCCTCTTTATGCATACCTTACGAGCATGAAATAATGGGGAGGCTAACCTATTATATACAATTATATGTGACTTGAAAACCCCCTCCCTCTTGTACACTCATGTGATACCCTAAAAAAATACAAAGTGAATCCCTCAAGGGCATAGTGCGCTAGGCATGCAAATTAGGAGCCAGATGGCATTGTGGATGGCAAGAATGGGAGAGAAGCTACATTGCACATTGAGAAGTGTGCTACTATCAACAATACCAACGAGACTATTTGCATGGCTACTGGTGCCACAATCTTGCAATTTCTCTAGCTCCTACCAAGCTGCACATGCCATTTTTTTATCTTTCAATCTATGTCTATATTGTTCTTGCGGTGTTATAGTTAGGCCTCTCTCTGTCTATCTAGGATTTACTCTCTTTTAACCCTACTTATTCGCAAAAATGTCTAGGCTAGGAAACTTTGAGCTATTTTCAATTATATGAAGCAAGGGCTTCTGTCTAAATGTGACTACCTAAGCTTGCATCTTGCATCATGTAAGCAAGGCTCTATTGACCTTGGCAAACAAATCCATGATGTGATTAATTGTTATGGGCACTTTAAATACTTCATACTTGGTAAAGTTTTAATCAACATGTGCTAAGTGTCATATTCATTTAAAAATAGAACAAGTTTTTAATGAGCTAAATGTGGGGGATGTAGTCTCTTGGACTTTGATTCTTATTCTAGAATATGTCCATAGCATGGGCACGCAAGGCAGCAGTCGACTATTTTGAGTGTGACAAATTTTAGGTTTCCATCCACCTAGGGTAGAGGGGCCAGTAGCGAGACGGGTGCCAATAATAACACACGACATCCCCCAGAAGAAGCACAGTGGCGTTTGGGTTGTTGGCTTAGGCGAGCTGATGTGGGGTCATGCCATTCGTTGAAACCCTAATTCAAACCCGGATTGAACGCATCCTTGTTTTGGCGCCTCGTCGTCTCAAATGTCTCGATGACCGGTTTTTGCATTGAATGTCGTGCCAACCTGTCGCAAATATTTTGTGCAGGGGTAGCTTTGGAGCCACCTATGTCATCTGAAAGCCCTACGCAATGCGCATCTTTTGCACCCCTTGCAACCCAAAATTGGCCATGGAGGGAGGAAATCTGCTGTGCGCAAGTTAAATGTACCCTTATTGGCCCCTCTGCCCTATGATCGACCATGTGTGTTTGAAAGCATGTGGCATCATGCAAGCTACTGAACGTCCATAGAGATTCAGGATGAGATCGATAGTAGTCAAGGGTAGCTATTGGAAACCATCATGCTTGGCATCTCTTGGCATGGATGCCAAGGGGTGCACTTTGAAAAGCACAAGTTCTTGGCAAGCTTCCCATCCAAGATGAAGTCTCCTAGACTCTAAGCTTGTATTTTTGAGGCATATGGCATCATTCAAGGCATTGTCGTGGACAAAAGAATTCTCCATTACTCTCCTCTTTAAGGTAGCAGAGTGGGAAAAACTGGTTGGTAAGCCAATTTGGACCACTAGTCATCTTATAAGGTCCAAATTGAGCTTTAGATTTTGACACTTGAACATGTTGATTATGTATATGGATGTTTCATAGGTCTAGCTTCTGGCATCACCTTGCATATATGCCTTTATAAGGAGGAATTATTTTGGTGACCCTTGTTAAGGGCAAATTTTGGCCCATTTATTGTATGCTCTTCTATAGTACACACTAGTACGGCCGGCCGTCGAACCTCTCTCCCCCTTTCTCTCTCTTTATTGCATGCAAAGGGGCTTGTTTTTGTTTTGGATTTTAACCTTCAGGTCGCAGATTGCGACACGTGTAAAAGGCTCCCCCTTCTGCCATATTATGTTAGTAGATACAAAGAGGTTGATGGCTTGACAATCTTCATTTTCTAGGGTTGCCAAAATAAAAATGGTAATGTGGGCACATAGATAAAGACTAAAGCCCCTTTTTTCAGTCGGACTAATTTGAGCATCGCGCCTATGCAAGCATCCACCAACCATGTTAATATATCCTACTTAGCTCAACTTGAGCCCTCACTTACATTTCTATAAATGAGTTGAATTCACGCTGTTATCAACATGTTTTGTGCTTTTGGTATAACGAATGCATACACTTGGACCCATGATCCCTACATAGCACCAATAGGAAAAGAATAGAATGCTTGTAATTAGACAACATTGAGTAGAACTTGTTGTCTTTCTTAAACTACTCCAAAGCGCTACTTGAAAGGTCCTAGTCCTAGTGCTACAAGGTCCTAGCCCTAGTCCTAGTCATATAAACACCTACTTGAAAAGTCCTAGTCCTAGTCCTAGGTCTAACTTCTCTTACTAAATCTAGTACATTGGACTTAGGGGTTCACTAGGGGTATCCAATGGTGTCATGCCAACATAAAGGACGGGTTTTGTAAATGGGACAAAATGTACATTTACGAACTAAGGTCCCGTATATAGGGCTACTTTAGAAGCATCTGGTGCATGCAGGTGATGTCTCCATATTACTTGTAGTAAATTCTTGGGAGATGGACCCACACATTGCGATGTATTAAAAGCAAGCAGTTGTGTGGCTCTCATCTCTATGCAACATGAGGAAGCACTCTCCTTGCATTCACAAATATGCATCATTTGTCCATTTTTGGTATAATAGATATTTCAAGTTTGTTGCATTTGCATGTGCAATTTAAGGAGCAATGCTTGCATAACAACCATCTAAGATGCTTGACTTGCATTGCGCATTGCTTTCTTATCATGTTATGGTTGTAGTGTCCTATGTCACTTTGAGGCAAGTAATGAGATATGGATAAACATATATCAATTATTGTAAGCTACAATGAGATTGGAAAAGTTGTTGACCCCAATGGCGATGCTCAATGACATTGGTGATGTTATTATGCGATGACTTGCGATCAAGGTCTTGCAACTAAACACTGCATTAGCTTGATTGGAAGGGTGGAGTGCAAGGGACCCAAAGAGAGTCTCAGAGTTTGACTCTCAAATCATCAACTGTAGCAAAAAATAAGTATCAACTGTGAGATAATCAAACAAGGCCTCAAGGTTGATTTTTCACAGGCCTTTTACTCTTTTTTTAGGCATGTTGTCTTTTTACGGGTAAAAATGTGAGCTACCTTGCAAAAAATATACTAAATTAGTCCAAAATATGTAAACGCTATGAAATTTGAAGCTCAAAGGTGCCTGTCAAAAATCAACCCCAAGCGGGATGACCCCTATGCAAAAACACACTAAGACAACAATGCTTTAAAAAAACTTTATCAGCCTTGTTTTCTCGAGGCAACCGAATTAGGCATTTGGGATTTATCAAAAAATCTAAGGTTTATACGCTAATTTTTAACTAAAATGCCCAAAATTTGCCCTTGAAAAGATAGGGTCAAGAAGATGCTTGTCTAGACTATAACATCTCGACTCACAATTGTATGGCAAAAAGAAAAAAGAAAAAAAAGATGCCTGACTAGACATCACTAATTATCAATCCCATTATTTAATAACGAGGGCTCACCACATTACACATTATGAGGATAATGACTTAGTCTCATTCCATTAGTTCTTTGGATTTTTAACAGAATGGTGTATATGCTTGAAGCTCTTTGGATTTGTCTAGAAGATTGGTATTACTTGAATCTTGATACTAGCCATCCATTGACATCTTTCTCCTTTTTAGATTATTATTGATCATGACGTTAATGCACAAATATCCAAACAATAACTAGTGTTTAGCATCATAGTTTATTTTTCACGGGCAGTTTACTACTTTTTGGGGTATTTACCCCGTAAAAATGTGAGCTACCTTGCAAAAAATACACTAAATTAGACAAAAATGTGCACTTAAATCTTCGATATTTGAAGCAAAAGGGTGCTTGTCAAAAACCAACCTCATTCATCGTGCAGAGGCTCCTTTCCTTAATATTTGGCACGAGGATCTTAAATTGAGTATCTGTTGTTGAGATTAGGCATAGCAAATATGCAATAGTCTTTGCTTTTGGATCAAGACAATGAGGCAACAGTGAAGTAGAGGATAACTAGGTGACCCTTAATTCTCTCCTAGTTCACCCTTACTTCATCCACCGTCATGCAAACAGAGATTGTCCAAAATTTGTGTTATCTCAACCGTAGATCCCCTCTCGATCACCCTGTGGAGTTTAATTTGGCAAGTGGCATGGTTTGGCAAGTAGCATGCTGGATATGTGCTCAAAAGAGAAATGTGATAAAGACTTTTATGTATTGTGCATTTGGGTGGCATAGCAAGTAAAGAGATATGGGTGTTCTTTCCCTTTCTGTTTGGTTGTTCAAAAGTATAGAAGTTAGGTTCTCTCTCTCTCTCTCTCTCTCTTTCTCTCTCTCTTCCTTCTTTGTAGAATTGTACCCATATGTAAAGGGTCACTTTCCTTTGACCAAGCACTTCCCCATATTAAAAATTATAAGATGTTGAATAAATCGTGTAGGCTACCTAAGAATATAATGAAAAGGAGTATATTTAAATTGTGAAATGGACATTGTACAAAATATCCATTTATAGCCATATCTAGAAAAGTATAAAAACCAAAGAATGGCTTTTCCAACCTATTTGTCATACACACTTTATACATATCTTACAAACTTCTAAACCTAGCCAATAATTGCAAAAAGAAAGTTAAGGAAATTTAGATAATTTCCTTGGTACTTTATCAAGATAATAAAATATTCTTGCCTTTTGGCAATCCAAGGACCAAAACCTTATGCTTAAGAAACGACAAGGCACAAACTCCGACTTTTCTTTGGGAAAATGTGTACTTGTTGATTTTCCCACTAGCATGTAAGGTCTAGTGTATTGTAAATTGTAATGGTTTGACATATGGGCCATGTGGCTATGTTGCATGCTGGTAAGTCGACTTTTCTTTTGATTGCAAAAGACCTTCAGATGTGAGTCACGTATCCAATCATGCACATCGCGGTGTAGGCGGAAGTGTAATTGTCCCAAAAAGGACTTCACTTTCGTCAAAACGCACAAAACTCTTTGGTCTAGAGCATTTGAACTAAATCAAACACTCCCCAAAAAAAGACCTTTAGATGTGAACTAGACCACTACATCTGAATGCATGTATATATGTGTGTGCATATAACACTCATATATATGAGTGTATATCCATCACATGTATACTATGTGTGTTTATGCTTCATTACTTAACAATTATTTGATTTCACGTATTATCGAACCATACAATGGAATTAGAAACCAGACAATACATTCATGTAGTTTTAAAAACTTTATAGTGGAACAAAATTAGATTTTACGTTTGACAAAAAGAAAACTGTACAAAAGGCAAAAGTTTTGCAAGTGACAAAAATTGCATTACGTGAATATATACAATTATAGAAAAAGGGGGATTACAAAGATTATCTATCAATCATAAGAAACAAAACCAAACAATGGATGTTGATCTCCTGCTATTGTTGTAGTAATCCCAAGGAAAGAACTTCTACCTATCATCATCCAAGAAGCACTAGCACATAAGTACTGGCACTACTTGAAAAAATAGGTGACAATGACTTGTTATCGGTGTAGGAAATAGCAAAAAACTAACAACTAGTAAGGAGAGAGCAAGTAAACTTATACACAATTGTACAAATTATTGCATAAGAAAAATTGGGCAGCATTGGCTATCATCATAAGAAAAAAACAACCACTTTCAACCTTCTAAGCTTTTATCAAACAACAAATCCACTTTTGAACAGTACTTAAAAATTTCAATCATATACTATGTTGTAAAGGTATGTTGTGATGACCATCTGCTTACTATGAGTTAATAGCATAAAAAGATCAGTTTTACGAGGGATAGTTATAGTTACAACAATATTCTATGTCCCGCTTTTTCCCACTTCCCTTGGATTCGGTTAGATCCTTAAACATGCTTTGCAAGCAATTGTCCACAAGACATCAGACAACATTTCTTTCATAATTTTAACTGTTTTCCACAAAACGAATCAATTCTATCTCAATCGTACAATAGATTCAATTTTACTTTTGATAAGTAGCTTCAATCCCCATTCTAGCTATTGTTGATCTTTCAAACCATTTGTGATTGAAACGAGTGCTAGCAACAAAGCCATATACAGAGTGCTTTTGCACAAGGATGACCTGTTGCTTTTGAAACAAGAGATTGGATTCTATTCAGTAGCATTACTCCTCTTATGAGCGAGAGCTTTATTTCATTATTCATGCTTTAAAGCAATGGCGACAATATCTATATGAATTGAGATTGTTTTCAATCATAAAAGCATCAAATGGTTTGCACAATAGAAAGATTTGAAGGGACATAAGGCTAGGTAGGTTGAAATCATTTAAGAGTATGAATACAAGTTCAAGTATCATAAAGGTCAGTACAATGTTGTAGGTGATGCGTTAAGCTGCGTGCCTGAGATAAATTCTCTTGCAGTTACAGAAATTCAAAGTGACTTTCTGAAATCTCGCAAGGGAAAGTACGAGCATGACCAATATTACTCGAAGATGTGGAGTCATGTTACAAAATGAGGTCTCGCCAACAGTCAAGCTAGTGTTCAGGACGACTTTGCACAAAGTTCCACTTTAACTAGCAATGAAATTAATGGATGGAAGCATTCTTTCATTGATAAGGGTTCCTTACTTCACACGAGGAGAGTATGTTTACCAATAGACAGTGAAATTAATCGCTAAATCCTTTATGAGTGTCATGATAGTTTTAGTCCTTGTCATCTCCGATAAGAAAGACCTACGTACTCGTAAGTTGGCAATTCTATTGGCCTCACTGGCATAAAGATGTACAAGATTATGTGATTAACTATCAAAGTGCCAAGTTAATAAGGCAAAAAGATTAAAAGAAAGAGGACTTTTTCATCCTTTAGAGATCCCTAATGGCAAGTGGAAAATTATCTCTATGAATTTTATAGTAGGACTACCAACCACACTGCACGTGGTCACAATTCTATTTCGTTGTGGTTGATCGTCTTACTAGGATGTGTAGGTTTATTCCTACAAAGATTATGGTAAAAACTATAGAATAAGTTGTATGGTTTACCCACCAGTATATTAAGTGATTGCAATCATAAGTTCAATAGCCATTTTTTACGATCAATATTTCAAAAGTTGGGTACTGAATTAAGTACAGTTGATCGTCTTGAAAGTGATGTTCAAATTGAATAGATAAATCAATTCATAGGGGATATGTTACGTGCCTATCTATATATAATAAAAGGGGGAGGGATCCCCCCCCCCCCCCCCCCCCCCCCCCACCACCACCACCACCACATGGCGCAACATCCTTGATCCGGCTTGTGTGCCCTGCAGTGCGACAGTGATTAGCGAGAAGGGTGTCGGGAGAGAGAGAGAGAGAGAGAGAGAGAGAGAGAGAGAGAGAGATGGACGGCCGAAGGCCGCCAGGCACACTAATGTAAATAAGAAACAATTGGATTGGGAAGATTAGCTTCCCATCGTAGAGTTTGCTTACAATAATGCCAAGTATATTTCTATAGAGTTCAGTCCCTTCATATTAATGTATGGCTATCAATCTCATACACCAATTATGGTGGCATTAGCCAATGAAAATATCTAGCAAACCAAGGGCTTCTAACAGGATCACAGGTAGGTATCGAAATCATGCTAATGAAAAACAACGATTGGTTACTTTTGAAGAAGGTGATCATGTTTATCGAGATGTGCCAATATATATATATATATACATATATATATATATATATATATATATAAAGAAGGGTCTAGTTTTAAAGTTATCTCCTTGTTACTATGGTTCATTTAAGGTCATCAAATGCATTGGCAAAGTTACCTATAAATTAGATTTACCGTCCACTTCAAGTGTGCATCTAATGTTCCATGTTAGTCATTTTGAGGAAATGGCTAGGCACGGATGACAATGTTGTGGACACAATTATTTTGATTGATTTTATCAAACGGTCAAGTTTGCCTCATGAACCACAACATGTTCTGGATTTTCATGTTTTACATATAAAGCATCATGAATGCCATAAGTTTTGGTTAAGTGGAAAGGCACGCCAGAGGAGGGTGCCACTTGGGAGAAAATTAGTGCGATTAAAAACCGATTTCCCACTTTTGTTCTTAGGACAAAAACTAATCTCCAAGGGGGGTTAGTATGAGGACAAGGGACCATGAAAGGTCTTGGCAAGGGGTTATAAGTTTGATAGCTTGGGAAAGGAGCCTTATATAGCCGATTACAGCTATATAAGGAATGTTAGGTGTGAAATCATAGGATTTTTCCCTTGCCCTCACATGCACTATGAGCCATACTAGCTTCGTAACTATCGAACCCCAGTTTGAGAGTGATGAGGTCCAGTAATCTCAAAGAACTTGCTTAAGACTATCCCCTACATGTATCTATTGTGAAGCCCATCCATGAAGGAAAAATCATGCCTCCTCTCCTCAAGCTCTCAGCTTTCTTGGAGTTGAGTAAGCACTATTCAGTTGCCTCTACTGCATCCTGTAAAGAGAGGCCAAGCCCTGTCTTCATCATCGCTCCTGCTCTTTCCTTTCCATCAATTGTGCAAGGGCAAACTCATGAAAGGCTCTACTCAACTATGCTATCGTTGTGGTTGCTCTCTAAGCTACTCCCCATCCATGTTCATAGCTACCTACTAGATCTCCTCCATAGTCCTTGGCAAATTCTCATCCAACGGCACATTCTTAGGGAGCTAAAGTGCCTCGGTTCACCTCCCTCTCTCCTTACTCAATGACTAGAATCATCGCACATGGTTTGAGAAGGAGGAGCCTACCAAAATAGCCGTGGAGCCTCCTCTAAACCTAGTAAAGGTTGCAAAGATGAAAACCAATAAATACATGAAAGATTGGCCCCTCCCAAGCACCTACCACAACAAGAGAATTCCAAGCTCCCCTACTACTACATAAAGGCCTCGTGTTGCTATACATCAAACAGCCTCAACGTCACACATAGTCTTTCCCACACTACGACCTCATTGTTTGAGATTGTAGTGTGATTGCCTCACAACCTATCCAATGGGTCCTCAAGCATGTTGAGAGTACCCTAAGACACACCAGTGCTCCCCAGGCGATAAGGAAATGTCTATTTGCATGATTGGGAGCATAGGCATTGAACAAGCCAATCAACTCGCCCTAAAAGAGCATTGTAAGCCGTTGAATCTTGCTCAGCACAATAATATCGTTGTCCACAATGGCATGCCTTAAGGAATCCACAATTACACCTCCCTGGGAGCCCATAGTGCCAACGTCCACAAACCAAAATGTCTCATATCAATTACCAAGTAACTTACAAGTGATTATTTAGAGGTGGAATTTTCCTCTAAATTGCCAAGATAAAGCATAAATGAGTAGTCAAACCTCTCTCTCGCACAAGACCTAACAATAGCCACAGAAGATGTAAATAAACAATGCTCCTTACATATTATGAAGGCTCTCTTAATTATACTCAATCTCTATTCTCTCTTCTTTATAAGCACACATACATATGAATAGAACAAGATTAGCATTACCCTATTCAAAGATTGGTGATCCATGGCCCCTAGTCATATCAAGAAAAGAAAAAAACACATTCATACAGATGAGTCTACTACTTTGATGGTGGCACTGAAGAGAGATGTGAAGCAATGAGTTTCTCTTGTACCTTTTAGTTTCTCCTCTGCAATTACAGTTGTTGGTGAGTGGTTTTTTGTCATGGACTGAGCTCTCATGCATGTAAAGGATTAGTAGCAAAGAGATTGATTTTCTCTGACCACCCTTCGTTGTCTTTAAAGAAAAAGAGCTTAAGGAAATTGGGGTAAAGGCAATTTTGTTGCATTGTGAGTTGGGTTCTCTAACAGTAATGCTCTCCAATAATATGAACACTTTGAAGTGACTTTGATAGTGGCATACGACGAAGCACTTACGTCCAAATAATGCAGATATGGCTTTAATAAGTGCACTCCTCTACCCATTGATTCCAGCATTTACCAACCCGCTCTATGGATCGATGTTGGCTCTATCCACCGTTACGTGGTTGGCTACCTATTAACCATGTTAGAATGGATGGTGAGTTGTTCTAACCATGTTACTTGCAATGACACAACTTTGGCCCTTTACTTAGTTCTTTGGTAGTAGCCATTATTTAAAAATTTAGATGAATTGGAGACACCTAGCAGCCTCAATTGCATTGATACTTATAAAAGTGAACGCCTCTTTAATGGCTCTGCTTTTGAAAAAATAAATTAATTTGTTCTTCTAAGGATACTACACCCAACACCTAAGGAATGTGACTATTTGAGAAGGGGGCAGAGGGATCGAGATCGATCACGGGCTAAGCTTCCCTTTTATCGGTAAATGAGACTTGCCATTTCATCTCCTCTAATTTGACTTTCCATATCCTTGTAGTACTTACAGTACTAAAATGGCTCCCACACAATGAAGATTCAAAGAAACCAACAGAGAATCATCAAGAGCTTGCTTCTTCAAGCATGACTGTAAATTGATACATAGTGGTCTTTCCAAAACCTGTACAATAACCACCTTATGCATAAACTAACATTTATAGGAAACATTAGTTGGGATCAAGAAAGTTAGGGGCAAGATTCTAGAGTTTTTGAGTTTAGGCTTGAAGATTATTTATTTTCAACATGTGGAGGCCCTAAAGCTAGATAAATCACAAGTCTGCCTTTGAAGTCTTAAAGAACAGTAGCTGCACTGCCTACTCAAGTAGGACCGACGATTGCACCTCAAGACTCTTGTAGCAGATTATGAAGGTGCCTTTCTCACAAGTTACAACACATATGTAGCACATGGTGTTGTGGTAGCTTTGAACGCTTTAAACTCAGGAAGGACTTCTATGCCTTGAGAAGAGCTTGCTGAAGCTGTTTGCATGCTTGCGAGGCGATGCAGATGGCTCCAAATTCAAGGACTTTGACATGGACGAAACACCAAAGGTGTGTAAATTAGACTTCTTCTTCGCTGGCTTCGAAACATAAGGCACAATCTGCTTACCCCCATCCTTAGGTGACTTCGTCGGATCTTGATTGGTGTACCAAGGGTTTTTCTTGTCCCACAGATCAAATGCCTGCTTTTGCGACCCAAAATCAGCACTTTTTGGAGAGTCGGTGAGACTGTCGGTCGTGACCCTGGAAATGCTGCAAGACTCCAAATCCCTTGGACCTAGCGTTTGCTGCGGAGTAGATGTAGGGCTGCCATTATTCAAAAGGCCTGCTTTGATTGCATTATCTTGAACTTGATCAAGGTATGCCACAATCGGACTTCCATCCTGAGTTGACACGATATCCTTCAGCTGCTGGCCTAAAACCAAAATTGTCCGCTGACATTCGGCAAGCTTCTCTGTAGCATCTGCAATCTCGTGCTCCTAAAACAGTTTTCAAAAAAAGTTAGACCAAGGAAACAATTGCCAAAGACAGCCAATTCTATTGTTATGATACTCAGACAATTACCTTGTTACTTTTCTCCGGGTCATCCTGCGAACTGGTCACAAGGGTCCTGCAAAAAGTCACAAGCAGAAATTTAGTATGCGTTGAGAGTAAAATCATTAAAAGAAAGAAAAAAGAATCATTAAGAAAAAGAAAGAATGAAAGATTTTATCAACATCCTTTGGAGGCCAAAGCTGACTTATAGGATAGATCAGATACATCATCACTTACAATCCACTTCGGATATCGTGCCATAGAGGCATATACAGTGAGAAAAAATAAAAACTAAACTTCATCCTCGTGTCGCTGCCTCGTGCCAGTGATAAATGTAGAGAGTCATTTAGGCGTACCACGTCTTGAGCTTGATATCTCAATCCTCCCCCTCAAGCTCAATGTCATCTCTCATAGTCAAACCATAGCTTGGAATTGCCTCAAAATTCTCTACTCCCAGGCCCTTTGTGAAGATGTCTGCAACCTACTCGTCAGTCCTCATGTACCAAGTCACCAACCAAGAACCTTTCTCTGATAAAGTGTTAGTGCACCTCAATGTGCTTTGTCCTTGCCGGGGAACATTGGGCTTCTTGCTTGTGAAGTAATACACTTCACAAACAAGCTCATGGTAGAAACAAATTAAAACCAGCAAATGAAGTATACAAGGGAAAGAGAATAGGGACATAACATTATAGAACAAAACTCATATATATGCTAGAAAATGAGCGAGTGGTTCACAAAAGTAACAAATTTCAAAAGGGAGAGGTTGGATTGCAATTCAGTGTTGATTTCAAATCTTTATCAACCTTAGATCAGGTAAAGAGTGTTCGGAAACTAAGATCAGTGAGAGATTCTGAGAGCCGGGCATCTACTGAGGAGAGTGCAAAGCAGGGGATAGGCTTTTCACCATCCTCGAGAAGTAGCGGATAACTACATCTTAATTGACAGGGTGCAACAAATGTGCTTTAGTTTTGATACGCATGGCAAGTAATCAGAAAAACCTACCTAGATGTTATCTTAAGCAAGCTGACGTTGCTAAACACTTAATAGTGCAAAGAGAATTTGCAAATCACTTAACAAACAAACCAGATACAAGGGGTTAACTTTACCTTTGGAGGTCAGATTTCATCTGCAGCTCCTGGTTTCTCTTCTTCTCTTGTTCATTACGTAAGTCAAGATCTTTCATCTTCTCACGCAATCGGCCTAGCTCAAGCTGAGTGTCCTGCAGCCGCATTTCGAGCTGTGCTTTCACTGCAGTCATAGAAGAGAGGCTATTTTCTGCTACGATTCCAGATAATTCCACTGATGCAAGTCGGGCACGGAGACTGACAACAAGCTGCTCGGAATCAAGAAGCTGGCCCTTCATTAGGTCTAGCTTGCCTCTCTCTACTTCTAACTTATTTTCAAGCTGTAACTTCTCTTGCTGAAGCTCTGCAATCACATGCTCCATCGCAGCGGTTCCAACCGGCCTCTCCCTTGATTGGGAGTCTGAAGCTCCCTTCTCTACTTGTAACTTTTTACTTGAGTCGGATCGATCGGAGGTGCTTGATGATGAAAACGGGCTGCCAACGTCGCTGATAACCTCTTGCTCTGCAATTTGCACGCCTTCTGGCCTCCATTTCATCCTGCTACTTAAAGGCTTGTATGCCTTTGGCAAGGTGTTAAGCCGATTCAATGCAGAGTAAAGCTCTGTCATGAACAGAACGAGCTCTGCCTTTCCATACAAAAACGCATTTCCTGCTGCGTTGAGCTTCTTTACACTTGCCTCTATTTCTGATAGTTGAAGCTTTGGATTGGACTGTGAATTGTTATGACCATTCACATCATCAATAGGCTGACACTCTCTACACTCTCTAAAATCCCTTATAATTCTTGATGCCAGGTCTTCAACGATGTGGATTACTTTAAGAATCAGAGTAGCTAATTCAGGTGTAAAATGTTCGGCCTGTGAACCTTCATGAAGATGAGACATTCTACAGTCACAAGACGCACCTCTTAAAAAGCTTGAGGCCTGAGTTTCCCTACTTACCTCTGTAGAGAGCTTAATGGCAGCCTCATGCTCTACATCTTTAGTAAGGAGCTGTTCAGATCCGTTAGAAGGCAATTTGCCTGCCTTCAAAATTGGTTTCATACCTTGCTTCTCAGAAGGCAGGGACACTAACCTTTCTATCTCGAGAAAATCGTCGATTGAATTTAGCTTGTCAAATCCTTCGCCTGAAGTCACGTTGTTTGGCCGTCGAAGGGTTAGCCTCTCTCTGTGTGAGAATGATGGCTCCGTGATTATGCTAGAGCTCAATGAATCTGCCATACTCTGGTCATCTTCATAGCCATCATCAGACACTGCACCTTGAGTGTGTTCTTTGATGAGGAAAGAATCTGCGACATGAAGTCCATGGCCCGTAGAAGCCATCTTTGGTGACCTTTGAGGCATTCCATCATGTAAAGCAGACTTTGGTGAAGCAGGAGCTCTGCCACTTGCCTTCTGCTTACTCCAAACATCAGCATCAGTTCCAGCCTCCAACTTCATTTGCAGCAAAGCTCCAGGGCCCGGAAGCTTCTTGCGGACCAATGCTCGCAGTCTCTGACACTCATTTTCAAGTTTGGTGATTCTTTTACTGCTCTCTATGTGTTGCTGGTCCGCCTTCTCGAGCGATCGGCGATTCATCTCTCTCTCCTGGTTTCGAATGCCAAGCTCCTTGTTCATGACAACAACCTCGTACTTGAGAGATGTATTCTCCTTTTCCAATGTCTGGACTTGCACCTGCAGCTTCTTGATCTCTGCCTCTTCCTTGGAGTGGATTCTACCCAGCTCTGCAACAGCTTCTTCTTGTTCTTGCGCCGTCTTGTACAGAACAGTTTTTTTATTTTCTGAATCCGTCAGCTGCCCCTCCACACAAGCAAGCCTTTCCTCCAGATCTAGCCTCACTTTATCCCACTCTCTACTTCTTTTTACAATTGCTTCATGAATTGCCTGCTCTTGCTCCTCTCGAGCTTGTCGTAGCTGTTGCATGTACTCTTTAAGAGTTCCATTCAAATGAAAGACTCTGACCTCAGCTGCTTGCTTCTGCTCAAGCACAGTGTCAAGCTGGTATTTCAAAGACATGTACTCCGCTTTGGTCTTTTCCCAGCCTGCATAGCTTCAGTTGTTAGCAAGATCCTGAGAATGAGGTGAGTAAAGTGGGTAAAGACAAAGATAACAGACCTGAAACAGCCTCTTCAGCAACAGTCGCATGCTGTTTGGCCAAGTCATCTGCTGCTAGCAGTCTTTCATTGAGATGTCTTACATTTTCATCAATCTGATTCCCAAGAGCAAGTTTTCAGTTCTACATATTACAACACTCTTTGAAGCATTCGGTGCAACCCTATTATGCAATCAAAAATATATATTCTTGATGTATTGATGAATCAGAACATCAACACATTGATGCAACGGTCTCCTACTTTGATAGAAAAGAAGAGTTTAAACCATTTTAAGAAATAATGAAAAATAAAGAGAGAGAAAAACCACCCACATCAGTGGACGTTAGACTCTTATCAGAGGTCTTCTTTTTCCAAGGCCAGCTTCGTTTTTCCATTTTCTCACCCATCCCTACTTTTGATTCTTCTTGTTCCAATAGATATATAACCTGACCAAGGCAAAGAGGACAGAGCTATAATTGGCAGTCAAACATTCATTCATTTGTAACGTGGAAAAATGATAAGCTTGCCAACTACTGCCATCAATGAACATCAAAGGAAAAGAAGGCATGTGGGCATCATTGTTCAGAAACTGGTGAAAGTGATGAAAGAAGCGGACAATCAAGCCAAAGGTAAGCAAAAAAGGCAATGGAGGGATGAAACGGTAAGTCCTTCACATGTCAGACACCCCAATAGGATATCGAAAAACCGAATTTGGATTAAAACACGACGACGTTAAGGGTGAAAAACAACGTGTAGCTTAAGGAGTGTAACAGATCATCAGACACTTGCAAGAAGATTTGTTGCAGCCTTTTTGAAGACTGGAATTAAGCATAACACTGTAGACCAATCGAAAGTAAAACAGAATAGATCCTTTTAGAGTACAAATTAGGTGTGACACATTCTACATATCATGCTACTTGTCTTTCAACATACATAGGAGGACAATGTTACCTATAATGCCTTCTCCCAGTACCTGCACTTGTCCAACTAAAAGTATTGCAACTCTTGAAGTAAGCGCACAAAAGTATGCAGAATGTACACAATAAGGTGGAACACTGTGTTGTTGGAAAAACACAAAAGCCTTTCACACATCGTGCGGTCAAAACTGAAAGCATTAGTAATGGCGCTTGCAGCACTTGACTTCAACATCTGAAGTCTTTAAGAGATACTAAATGCACAAATATAATCCATCCCAGCAGGTGCAACTATTGGCTTCGGAGCAAGGTACATAAGACACCTTGGAAGACTTGCATATGCAAAGCAATGAAGGGTGAAAAGCATGCGAAGATAAAATGCATCACACCCCTCTCAATTGCGAAAGAAGCAAGACACCATTTCAGCTAAGTGTTTAACAAGAAGCTGAACTCTGACTGATTGAAATTTGAACGACCACCATAAAAGCGACGTGGATGTGCGTGTTAAACTTGGTGGTGGCAAGCTGTTTTCGAGATTATCATTTGAAACAAGATCACCCATTTGTGACGCTTTGATGAAATGGGAAATAATTAAGAGTGGTTCAACAATCACACATTGATTACCATTGAAAGTGAAAGTAAAAACACTGCTGATCACTGAAATGATGGCATGGAAAAGCACAGCTACGGCAGAGGATCATCTTCAGTTGAATTGTAAAAGAAAATAGCACGTCTGAGGATGAAGGTGAGAGGCTTACAATGCTAAATCATGATGCCAATTCCTCAACGCGCCTGTGTAAAATCAACGGCTGTCGTGATCACCAATGCACCTGACAATGGCTAATGTAATCTGACCTTGACCACCCAATCTGCCTTAGCGTATACTTCAGATATTCCCATATGCACTACTGGCTATGACACACTGGAAAAGAAAAACCCTGGCTTGAGGGGAAACCTACCCTGAATATATCAAAGAAACTCGTGCATGTGGCTGCATGAATTATAATGGACATTGGGAACTATAAAGAGCTTGTGAGCTTAGCTAAATGTGATGCTTAATCACAAAGAAAAGGGCTGTACGGAGTGTGTGTGTGTGTGTGTGTGTGTGTGTGTGTGTGTGTGTGGAGAGAGCGAGAAGCAGAACCAAACCTGTCTGTGTGACAAGATGGGTTACTTGAATGAAAGAGAGCCTGATGAGAGAGGGCACGGGGTGGGGTGAGGTGGGTAATGGGAGAGAGAAAGGCGAGCCGCGGTCTGTGGAACTGTGCAGCAGAAGCAGCGTCATGAAGAGAAGGCACAGCAGAGGGGTCCGCCATAGCCTCTCTCTCTCTCTCTCTCTCTCTCTCTCCCCCGGCCAACACACGCACACCGTGACACCGTCTCTTTGAGAAGGAAATTTGGTTTGTAAACGCGGTTTTCTGAGACAGAAATTTCTTGCTGAGAGTCTTTATCATGGCTAATGTGGTGTTGGTGTATGTAATATTGTATATGTAATATTGTATGTGTTGGGCTCTTTGCAAGTTTGGTGCATGTAATATTGTATGTGTTGGGCTCTTTGCAAGTCCCCATCATTTATAATCTTCTAATCATGTAGTTTAATCGAGCTTTCTCTTCGCGTATGAGCGTTGCGAGTGTACACATTTGTCTCGTTTGTTTGTGCGTTGTGTTGTGCATTCATAGTAATTATGCACATGCCCCTTCAACAATGCTCAACGTCCAACTTTGGGTGTTGTGTTTGTGTATGCAAGATACAAATATAGATGTGCTCCTACTTTAATGTATAGTAGTCTAGCTAGCCGCCTGCCTTCGGCGGCCTCTCTCTCTCTCTCTCTCTCTCTCTCTCTCTCTCTCTCTCTCTGTGAGTGACACGTGCGACGTCCGATTGCAAGCCACACTGGTCGGTGGAATCTGATGTCGTCACATGGCCGAGGGGGGACCGGAATTCCACTCCACTCTATTAATAATATAAATGATAGATGATAGAAGGTAAGAGCTTACTATTGTCAAAAATTAGACACACTCACATGCGGTCCCATATTTGTCAATCACTCGAAAGAGCTCGATGTGTGTGTGTGTGTGTGTGTGTGTGTACTCATGAGTATGTGTGAGCTAGCAAATGTGTCATTTGCATGCTTACACACATATGCTCTTAGGACTCAAAAGTAGCTCTATTGATGCCCATAAGACGTAGTCAAGGCTAGCTTTTGACAAATGTCTCTCTTTGCTAGGAACCTTTCTCTCTTGCAATGAGATTGTCTTCTATGTTGACTTCTATGTCGATTTGATTTAATAGTTAGCACTAAGCCTATATGACAGTGAAACTGGTTGGTGTTATGTTGTGAGTAGATAGATAAGTGGAATTCTCAAATTGTTGGAACTTGGCATGCCTGCCGAAGCGTTTGGTTGTGTTTTTTCTAGCTTTGGAAACAAGGGGGTGATGGCTTTAGGTGGATGCCCTTGAATCAGCGTTCCTTCTTTAATGTTAAATTTACAATTGAAAAAATTAAGACTAGTTGTTCACTTCCCCTTGAATCTTACACTCATCTCCTCTCTCTCTCTCTCTCTCTCTCTCTCAAAAGCAAAAACACACGCGCGCGCGCATATTCCTTAATTGAGAATTTAGAACATTGAAAGTCATGATGATAATCTAAAGTAGATGTTATTTTCTAGTTTCATTCCCAAAGGAATCATACTCTCTCTCATACTAATCTATCTTGAAAATCCTCAAGGTTTTTTTTTTTTTTTTTTTTTTTTTTGCAAAACTCACAATAGTGAGTGATTGCATTAGAATGTCGCAGAGAAAATTACAGATCACCCTCAAGCTCATGTCGAGTCTTGACTATTGAAATTACATCATATTCAAGTTAACAAACTATTATCAAGAGCATTGTCAAGGGCTCGTCCGAATGGTACGGGTTGCCCTAAGCCAGTCATCCGAGTTGTGGCTTTTATGTATCATATAAATAAGCTCCTCACTTTCTTGTACAATCACAGAGAGGCCAGCCAGAGAAAGGTTGTTATCAAAGATACGGCAGTTCCTGACCTTCCAGATATTATAAAAGAAGTAAAATCTAACAATTTAGGTACGGACAAGAAGGGCAAAATCCTTCTTGAAGAGATCTATTTTCCACGTTCTTTGTATCCACTTCCACACCTTCCGCGTCGTTCCTCTAACAGTCGGACAGTCCATGAAAAGGTGTGTGAGGTCTTCGCTAGCCCCTCGCACCCTGAGCACCTATCGGATTCTATGCCCCGTGTCTGAATCTTGACGCCCATCGGCAAGGCCCCCCATAGCACCTTTCACAGAAACACCTTCATATACTAGGGACATTGTGGCCCCCAAATGTTCATCGTAACCATAACCCAACGGGCTTTCAACCAATGTTTTCTCCATTGTTTGTTCAAGGGAGCGAACCAATCATCCTTGTGCATGAGCTCTTGATAGATGTTCTTGGTGTGAGGTGTAAAGAAATGGCTACCCTTGGGCAATTTCCAAGCTTTCCACTCAAAATTGGATTCCCGAATCATCATCAAACTGTTGTTCAGGCCTTCAACCGCTCTGTATACAAGCACCTTTTCCATGCCATTTAGTTGAAGTTGGTCAGCTAAAAAGTCAGAAGATTTTCAGTGCTTGTTGTTTTCATCCCAAAAATGGATCCGTTGTTGGAGTCCTTTATTGTTCAACCTTCTAGAAATTTCAGGCTAACTCCAACTGCTTTTGTTAGCTAAAGGGACCAATGAGAGGCGGAGTTTTGAAAATACCTAATTAATTCCCCTCATTCTAGAACCCATGTCACTCTATTGCACTTTCGCACCAGCTCGCTCTTTGTGCCACGTTTTTTAACATTTGACAACTCAATGGATATACTCGAATAGCATGTCATTGTGGAATGAGATTGCACTGCCCTTTGGATTATGAGCATTAGAATTGAGCATGTCATTGAAAAATCGCTTCTAGCAAAATAGTTTTAGGTTGTTTTGCATAGACTTGTACAATTGAGCCACACGTTCCACAAAATTGCAAGGCAACAATTAAGGCCTTGTCAAATGAGAGCTGGCATGGCTCAGTCATCAAGTCTACCTTTCGCGATGGCTGTCACACAAGGTGAATGGACTCAATGTCTATAGTTGACCTGGCAGCTAGCTCACATCAAGGATTCTTTGAATTGTAGGTGCAAACCCCCCCCCCCCCCGCTTCCATGCACCTGCCCAGGCCCCTCGTCTAAGTATTGATTGGTTGCACAACCCTCCAACGGCCTGTTTTCTCGTCGTCATCCCCCTCTAAGTGTGACAACGATGTCAAACATCCTTTGCATGAAGGACAAAGGTGAATGCCCAAGGATTGACTAATCACATATGGTTATCAGCGGCCATGTGTGACAGGGCCTTATGTGTGCCATTCTCACTATGGATTCACATACAACAAGGTGAAGGGTCACCGTTTTTTTTTTTTTTAACATGAAAAGGATGTAATGGAAATGGCCTATGAACTTTGAGAGTAACGGAATTAGGAAATTAGATGAAGCACTTTTGTGAGATTACTTTGTGAGCATAGCGGGTGAACTTAATGGATGGTAGCAACATAAACATGGTACTTAGTTAACTTGGCATGAACAATACTTTTGCAAGAGAGAGAGTTTAGAGAACATGACAACATTTGAGGACCGGATTATACGGAGCCGGTCCCCCCTCCAATAGGCATTTGTATTATACTTTCTCCCATCAAGAGAGACTTGGTACAATACAATCTTTGTGTTCCTTGTGACCTAGGTGATGCAATGAAGATGGAAAGTTTCATGCATCACAAGCATAACATAAACTTTGTAGAAAGCATTAACTATCCCAAGCCTCAGTCCCAAGGCCTCAAACACCTTCGAAGGTGGAGAGAGCTAGCGGGCAATGAGGATAGGGAAGAGGAGGAAGAAACATTCCATAGGAGAAAGAATTAGTTCCTCACTTATCATCACTCTTCTTGCTAGCATACATAATAGCATAGTAATGAAGACGGAGAAGATGGCAAGCTTAAGCATTGAAGCATGGCTCTTGGTTGGATTTGCATTCCATAGCCAAGAGTGATGGTGTAGGTTCTCACTTATCACAAGCATGGAGAAGGAGGTGGAGTTCCTCAACTTTCACTAAATGAGAATGATCCACAAAATGAGTGTGTGTGTGGTGTCTACTGTTGAGATGTCGAGCTCTACACCTTGAGCTGGCATCCACTACGGGTCTTGGCCGCTTACGGCATTTACTCACTGGCGCGTTAGGTGACCGACACGGAGGATCTCTGCCAGTGATTCTACAGCTGGACTACACTTATAGTGCCAGCCTAGTACGCTTCTAGCGAGTTCACACTTAGTGACCGCATGTACATATGTGCTACTTTTCAGCTTTAGCACTAAGTCATTTTGTACTCTCTTTTCTGTGAAGAAGAAGAAGAAGCTTTCCATCTCTATGTGCTTTGTGTTTGTCTTGTGTAGCTCTCTTGCATCCTCATTCTTTACATGGTATCAGAGAGGCTAAGAGAGCAAGAGCATCACAATCCCTTCATTCGCAATCCACGACCAGATGCCGAAGGCGCCTCGCGCAGCGAAAAAAATTTTAGGGGTTTTTCGCACAAGTTTCTGAATAGGTCTCCAAAGTGCAGTATACAGAGATTTATTGTACAAGTACAGTGGTTGTATGTACGCTTGATTGTGGACACTCGTTGAGTGTAGAAAGCGTTACAGGAACCACGATAGCAGGTTCAGCAGATTTGCAGGTTTTTGCAGATTGCAGCTATTTTGTCTTAGTGCTTCAAGATGTCTGACGGTTTCAGTCAGATTGTTACTGAGAAGCTTGAGAAAAATAACTACCCTGCATGGAAGTTCAGAATAACAAATTTCCTAAAAGGAAAAGGTTATTGGGACTATGTAGAAGGAGACAATGAAAAGGAACCAGAGATTCCCGAGGCAAATGCTACAGCAGAACAAAGGAAAGCTTTGAGGGACTGGCAACAAGGCCAGAGCAAAGTGATGTATTGGCTTTCTATGAGCATCACAAATGGCATGATGGGCTATCTACAGGATTCTGAAACCCCCGCCATTGCATGGAAAAATTTAGGCAGAGTGTTCGAGGTGAACACCAAGGCCAGAAAGCTTCAACTAAAGTCGGAGCTAAATCAGGTTAAGAGGAACAACCTCTCCATCAATGATTATGCTTTGAAGATCAAGAGTATCATTGAGGCTCTTGGATCTATTAAAGTCTCAGTGGAAGACGATGACATTGTCCGTGCATGCTTGGATGGTCTAGGAGATGAGTATGTACATTTTAGGTCTTCCATGAATACAAGAGACGACATCCCCGTGTTCCAAGATTTGATTTCTATGCTTATTCTTGAGGAGAAGAACCTTGACACATCTTCTTCTCATGGCAGAAATAATTCTGAACAGGCCTTCTATTCTAACTCCAACAGAGGTAGAGGTAGAGGTCGTGGTCGAGGCCCAAGGGGTTGCAGGGGCCAATTTCTGGAAGGTCAATCAAATCAAAACAATACAGGTGGCAGGGGAAACCAGTCTCAAGGCAGGGGGAGTCAAAGAGGTCGTGGTGCAGGATCAAGCAGGCAGCAACATACTCCAGATAGTAGAGAATGTTGGACTTGTGGTGAAAGAGGTCACATGTCACGTGACTGTCCAAAGGGAAAAGCAAGTAGAAAGAGAGAACAGGGCAACTATGCATCTACTAGCAGAGATGCAGATGACAGCAAAAACGAGCACATGTTTGTTATGCAACATGTAATGAATACAATGACTGCAGAGAATTCCACCCAAGATGATGTTTGGTATGTGGATTCAGGTGCCTCTAATCACATGACGTCTCGTGGAGAGTGGTTTAGAGATATGCGCAAACCAGATGTGTCAGGCTATGTGCAGACAGGAGATGACACAGCTCACCCCATTGCTCATGTAGGGGACATACCTCTAAATACGAAGAGTGGGAAATCAAAGTACTTAGCAGATGTACTTCATGTCCCAAACATTACAAAGAATCTTGTTTCTGTTGGACAAATGGTTGAGCAGGGTTTGCAGGTTCGCTTCAATCCAAATGGCTGTTATGTAGAAGATTTCCAGAATGGCTGTAAGCTAATCACAGAGGGCAAATGTGTGGGCAGAATGTTTACGCTGAATGTAGACATGCCTGAGGTAAAAGCTGCATTATTTGCACAGGGCACAGGTGTTGTGGCTGATGTTGACATTTGGCACAAACGCATTGGCCATGTCAATGAGCAGAGATTGCGCAGCATGCAATCAAAACAGATTGTAAAAGGTTTGCCCAAATTCAAGGTGGATGGTATGCATAAAGTGTGTGCAGCATGCCAGTTTGGAAAACAGTCAAAGGGCTCATTTCCACATGAGCGCAATGTATGTAAAAAGCCACTTGAGGTGGTGCACACAGATGTTTGGGGTCCAACCGATACTGCAAGTATACATGGTTGCAGGTATTATGTCTCTTTCATTGATGACCATACAAGGAAAGTATGGGTCTACTTCATGCGTAACAAAAGTGAAGTGTTTGGTCACTTTCAAGACTTCAAAGTCATGATTGAGAAGGAGATAGATATGCAAATCAAGACATTGAGGTCAGATGGAGGGGGAGAGTACTTCTCCAATGATTTTTCAGATTTTCTGCGAATGCATGGTATACACAGGCAGTTTACATGCAGATATACTCCACATCAGAATGGGGTCGCAGAAAGGAAAAACAGGCACATTGCAGAGGTTGCACGTGCATTGATGAATGAGAAGAACATGCCTCATCATTTCTGGGCTGAAGCTGTAAATACAGCTGTGTACATTATGAACAGGACACCTACAGCTGCGGTGCATGATGTAACACCTGAGGAAAAGTTTACAGGTACAAAGCCTGATTTGGCACACTTGAAAGTGTTTGGCTGCATAGCTTACGTGCATGTACCAGATGAGTTGCGTAGGAAATTGGATCCTAAAGCAGAGAAATGTATTCTTGTGGGATATTCCCTTGAACAAAAGGGGTACAGGTTCTACAATCCTACTACACGAGAATTACGAGTGAGCAGAGATGTAGTCTTTGATGAGATGAGCAGCTGGTACAGTAATGCACATGGCACTATTGGGGCTGATGTAAAAGATGATGTGGTTGTACAAAATGTGAGGCCACAGTCACAGGTTTTGAGTGGACCACAAGAGTCCTCTTCTCGTGGCTCTGTTGAGAAACCATGGAATGGTAGACTACGTACGCAGGTTACTCCACCAACAGGTACAGGGAATGTATCACGAAAAAGAAAGGAAAAGGTTGATGAACCTCCCTTTATGGTTGATGCATCATCAGGTTTTTCACATGTAGACATGGATTCAGATGGTTCTGAACAAAGTCTTGATGAGGAATTTGGAATTCCGGCTGTCAGGACACCTGGTGTAAGGAAAGTACAAGAAGATTCTAGAGGGCAAAGGAGTGACCCAGGACCGCGCAGATCTAATAGAGTCAGAAATCCAGTTCAAAAATTGACTTATGATGGGTATCTAGCGCATCACCAAGCCTACATGGCTAAGGTGATACAGGATGTGGAGCCCACATGTTTTGAGGATGCAGTTGGAAATGTGCATTGGGATGATGCAATGAATGAAGAGATGGCTGCATTGGAAGCAAATGACACATGGGAGTTGGTGCTATTGCCAAGTGGCAAGAAAGCTATTGGCTGTAAATGGGTGTATAAAACCAAGCATAAGGCTGATGGTAACATTGAGCGTCACAAGGCAAGGCTGGTCGCAAAGGGTTATGCACAGACGTATGGCATAGACTATGAGGAGACCTTTGCTCCAGTGGCAAAGATGACGACAGTGAGAGCTGTCATAGCAGTGGCTGCATCTAGAGGATGGATTATGCATCAAATGGATGTAAAGAATGCCTTCTTGAATGGTGAGTTGCAAGAGGAAGTGTATATGGATCAGCCACCTGGTTATGTCGATCCAGGTTACCCAGATTATGTATGCAGACTTCTCAAAGCTTTGTATGGTTTGAAGCAGGGCTCTAGAGCATGGTATGACAGGATTGCCAAGTATCTTGTCAGTATTGGTTTTAGGAGAGCTCATGCTGATCATTCACTCTATGTACGTGAGAGTGATGTGGGGATTGTGGTCATTACCATATATGTAGATGACCTTATTATTGTTGGTGACAATGCTATGGAGATTGACCATGTGAAGGGTCTTCTCAAACAGGAGTTTGAAATGAAAGATTTAGGCGAGTTGCGCTACTTTCTTGGCATTGAAGTGATCAGGACTCCAGAGGGTGTATGGCTATCACAGAGACAGTATGCTTTGGACATGTTGTCAAAGTATGGTATGGCTGGTTGTAAGCCAATTTCTATTCCCTTGGATGTGAATGCAAAGCTGAGTGCAGAGAAGGGTGATGTTGTTGAGGATGTCAACATGTACAGGAAGATTGTGGGTAGTCTAATCTACTTGACTATCACGAGGCCAGACTTGAGCTACATGGTAGGCTTGGAGAGTCAGTTCATGCAGCTTCCGAGGAAGCCACATTTGGATGGAGTACGACACACACTTCGATATGTGCAAGGGACTCTTGACTACGCATTGTTCTATGCAGCAGATGCACCATTAGCATTGTATGGGTATACAGATGCAGATTGGGCAGGTAGCATTGTTGATAGGAGATCTACGAGTGGGTTCATGTTCTCTTTTGGGAGTGCTGCTGTTACTTGGAGCAGCAAAAAGCAGCCTATGGTTGCTTTATCGAGCACAAAGGCCGAGTACAGAGGTGCAGCAGTTGCGGCGTGCAAGGTAGCTTGGCTACGCACATTACTTGAGGACTTGGGAGTGCAGGTGGACCAGCAGATTTTCATCCATTGTGACAACCTCAGCAGCATGCAGTTGGCTAGGAACCCAGTGTTCCATGCCAGGACCAAACACATAGAGGTCCATTACCACTACGTTCGAGAGCGAGTGTTGGCGGGCGACATCGACTTGGTCTACGTCAACACAGAGGAGCAGATAGCGGATATCTTTACCAAGGCCCTCGGAGCTGAGAAGCTTCGACGTTTCCGGACTATGCCTGGACTCTGCGACATGCAGAGCTCGAGGGGGAGTGTTGAGATGTCGAGCTCTACACCTTGAGCTGGCATCCACTACGGGTCTTGGCCGCTTACGGCATTTACTCACTGGCGCGTTAGGTGACCGACACGGAGGATCTCTGCCAGTGATTCTACAGCTGGACTACACTTATAGTGCCAGCCTAGTACGCTTCTAGCGAGTTCACACTTAGTGACCGCATGTACATATGTGCTACTTTTCAGCTTTAGCACTAAGTCATTTTGTACTCTCTTTTCTGTGAAGAAGAAGAAGAAGCTTTCCATCTCTGTGTGCTTTGTGATTGTCTTGTGTAGCTATCTTGCATCCTCATTCTTTACATCTACCCCCCCAGCACCCCCCTTGCTTGCTTGGGGCGAGTTGTAGCTTTTACACATGTTTCAAGTTCATTGAACCCCTCTCCCCCCTAGCCAATCACATGCAGCATGCATTCAAGTACATGGGCAGTCTTTGGACAAGTGTCCTCCTTACCCCTTAGAGAGAGAGAGAGCTTGAAAATATCTAGATATTTGTTGGATTGAACTAGAAGCTCATTGGACCCCTCTTTAGCCCAGCCAATAGCATTCAAGCACACCATGTGGTTAAGCATAGGAAACACATGTCAGACTCTCCCTATGCTTAGCCACATGGTGTGCTTGAATGCTATTGGCTGGGCTAAAGAGGGGTCCAATGAGCTTCTAGCTCCATCCAACAAATATCTAGATATTTTCAAGCTCTCTCTCTCTCTCTCTAAGGGGTAAGGAGGAAACTTGTCCAAAGACTACCCATGTACTTGAATGAATGATGCATGTGATTGGCTAGGGGGAGAGGGGTCCAATGAGCTGGAAGCATGTGGAAAGGCTAGAACTCAGCCCAAGCAAGCAAGGGGGGTGTTGGGGGGGGTATACACCACACACACACACACTCATTTTGTGGATTCTCACTTGGTGAAAGTAGAGGAACTCCACCTCCTTCTCCAAGCTTATGAGAAGTGAGAGCCTACACCAGCACTCTTGGCTATGGAATGCAAATCCAACCAAGTGCCATGCTTCAATGCTTAAGCTTGCCATCTTCCCCATTTTCATTACTATGCTATTATGTATGCTAGCAAGAAGAGTGATGATGAGTGAGGAACTATTTCCTTCTCCTATGGAATGTTTCTTCTTCCTCTTCCGTATCCTCATTCCTCGCTAGCTCTCTCCACCTTCGAAGGTATTTGAGGCCTTGGGACTGAGGCTTGGGATAGTTAATGCTTTCTACAAAGTTTATGTTATGCTTGTGATGCATGAAGCTTTCCATCTTCATTGCATCACCTAGGTTACAAGTGAAAGGTGGGCATGGGAACTCCTTCGATACCTAGTTCAATTTTTGATGTGACACATATTACATATATGTGTGTAGCATTTTGAAAAGGCACCTGGAGATATGAGCTGCCAGATACTGGCTGTGAGACCTTTTTGTACATAAACCCTTCCTTTTGTATATGAATCATAACATATGCTGTAAATATATTGTATGTACACTATGGTCTATTGAGTGTGAGTCTCTCTCCTTTATTTCTCTCTCTCTACTGTGTATAGCCATGGTTTTTCCAAGCTTCAAGCCACCTTGAGCTTATTTTTATTCAAACCCAACAACTGTTATCAGAGCACCATGTTATGCTAGTTAGGCTTCTCTTTATGCATTTGTGTAATTAGAATTCCCTAATTATTATTTGTATTAGCTCAATAAACCCAATCCCTAATCGCCACTGGGCAAGATCATGCTCCACTACTCTTTGGCAATTAGGTGAAGGGGAACGGAACTCGCATTTTGCATTGGTTGTGTGTGCAATTTCTCAATTAGTGTTTTGCATTAGCACCGTTCGGCTTTGATTTTTCATATATTTATTCCTTTGATTACTCTTTGTGCGAGTGTCTATTTGAAGTGTTACTCGTGTGTGGAAGCGGAACTCAACAAAATCTTTTCATTGAGCTATTAGTCTTTGCATTCAGGAGATCGTAAGATTATCGATTTGTTTGCAAAAGATTGAATGTTGTGGCTTATGTAAAAGCCCCTTCTACTTGTACAAAAGCAGCTCAGAATTGTGTGTGTGTGCTTGAAGGCATTTTGTTTGGTGAAGAAAAGGTCACAAGCCTTTATCTTATGTGGGAAGACCCCCCCTTTAAGGCCGTTTTCTCTAACCTTTGGCTTGGGGTACACAGCTTTCATGTGACGGGTATAACTGCAATGGCCAGCCTACTGTGCATCCCCTGTGAGTCGTGACCCCATGGTGCTCGACCTCGAAATCTCGGACTGCTGCCCTGCTTGCTCGATAGTTAACCCAAAGTCGCCTGCGGCTTATTGCCCGCTGAGTTGGTGCCTGATGGCCATTTGTCACCTACTGATTGCCTGCAGACGCTCCAACTAATCCCGCCTT
Organism: Adiantum capillus-veneris; assembly: GCF_014529385.1. Lineage (NCBI taxonomy): Eukaryota > Viridiplantae > Streptophyta > Polypodiopsida > Polypodiales > Pteridaceae > Adiantum > Adiantum capillus-veneris. Next base: position 42,472,016 of record NC_140955.1, read on the forward strand.
TCCGCGGCCCTGGTTGGTGCCAAGTCCCCAAGCCCGGTTTCCCACTTGCAACCCTGTCATTGCGTCAACCCCATGTTTGTTTCCTGCGACACTAGCTGCATCACTGTCATTATTGGGTCATTGACAAACCATCCTCGACAAGGGCACAAGGCGGCCCACATGAACATTGTTCACACAAAGCCAATCAAGGCCAAGCACGATTGCACGCTCACAACTCTAGTTAATTCTATATTTTCTTGTACCTTGCTCACAGCAAATTCAAAGCTTCAAGAAGAGTCAAAAACACATTTTTTAAGCCTCAAATGACAAAACATTCAAACATTCAAGCTTGAGTTACTCAAGAGGGCAATCCTGCTAGCTGAAAGGAAGCTTTGCTAAGAAAAGTACCACATCAAGCTACGAACATTATTCTTGTATGAATTCCAGTCGTCCTTTTTTGTTTCTTCAAGGCTTTAGTGAAGAGGAACTCCTCAGGAGAGAAGAGTGACTTCACAAATCAAAATTATTAAGCACTCGCACCTGCACTATTTTGTAAAATTGGGCAAGACACTGCCATAGAGAGAGTCTCTATTGATAAGACCAAGTCCCTGGTAGCTTTCACAAGTGTTTGCACCATGGAAGAGAAAGGACTCATAAAATTTAATGGGGAGGGTTTCCATACCTGGAAAACTAAGCTAAGGGATACTTAATGAAGAAAACATTATGGGCTGTAGTAAAAACATCTCTCAGTGATCATAAAGGCACACAAACCAGGGCTTCTATTTCATTCAATCAAGAAAAAGATGAACAGGCACTTGGCATTATAATTACTGCACTCCATGACAATTATGTACATTTTATAGATCAGTGCACACATGCACACGAGGCCTGGCGAGTTCTAGAAGAGAATTTTGGAGCTAAAGAGAAATGAAGTAAAGTTAGCTTGAAACGGCAACTTTACAAACTCACTATGCTCAAAGGGGAAGACATAGCCAGTTTGGTCAATAGGTTTAAAAGCATGATTACACAATTGACCTACATCCAATGCGAAGTCCTTCTTAATGCACTTCCATATTGTCACTATTCTTGAAGAAAAGGAGCCAACTCCAACACTTCAAGATGTGGTAAGTTCACTTCAGGCACAAGAAAGGAAGCAGAAAAATCCACCTACACCGACAAATGGGGCTTGTACAACAAGAGAAGGTGAATCATCCATAGATTTCATATCATCTTCCAACGTCCAAAAATGCTATGACTGTGGTAAAATGGGCCATATAGCTAAAGACTTCTATATCAATAAATTTTGTAGCACTTGCGGAAAGAAGGGACATCCTACTTTTAGGTGCTATTCCAAAGTTCAAGATAGCAGCGGCAACAATAACAACAAAGGCAAGAAAGCAGTGAGAGGAGCAGCACATATAGTCCAAGAAGAAGAAACTGAGGATGAAGGGGAAGTTTCTTTCGTTACAGATGTACTTTGAAGATCCGTTTCTACTCTCTCTAGTTCAAGGAGAGGTATTTTCATCCTGTGTGGATAGTTGGGTCTTCATTATGTATGACAGGGCCAAGCAGAGGGTTGAAAGGTGGGCATGGGAACTCCTTCGACACCTAGTTCAATTTTTTATGTGACACATATTACATATATGTGTGTAGCCTTTTGAAAAGGCACCTGGAGATATGAGATGCCGGATACTTGCTGTGAGACCTTTTTGTACATAAACCCTTCCTTTTGTATATGAATCATAACATATGCTGTAAATATATTATATGAAAGGTGGGCATGGGAACTCCTTTGACACCTAGTTCAATTTTTTATGTGACACATATTACATATATGTGTGTAGCCTTTTAAAAAGGCACCTGGAGATATGAGTTGTCGGATACTGGCTGTGAGACCTTTTTGTACATAAACCCTTCCTTTTGTATATGAATCATAACATATGTTGTACATATAATGTATACACTATGGTCTATTGAGTGTGAGTCTCTCTCTCTCTCTCTCTCTCTCTCTCTCTCTCTCTACTGTGTATAGCCATGGTTTTTCCAAGCTTCAAGCCACCTTGAGCTTATTGCCATTCAAACCCAACAACAAGGAACACAAAGATTATATTGTACCAAGTCTCTCTTGATGGGAGAAACTAAAATACAAATGCCTATTGGAGGGGGGACCGGCTCCATATGAATCGGGCCCTCAACTGTTGTCATGTTCTCTCAACTCTCTCTCTTGCAAAAGTATTGTTCATGCTAAGTGTTAGCAGCAGCAAGCTAACGTGGACACCATTTTTTGGAGTTATCCTTGTAAAAACAATTATTATTTTGATAAATCGAGAATATTGTAACTCCCGTTTTCTTGATAAACCTTATAATTAATGAGCCGGGGCTACAAGCTTCTAGATTGTATCAACCATTCAATTCCCAGCTTTGGTAGAATTCCAAATTATTACTTTTGACCACCCAAAAACCTTGGTTAAGGTATAAAAGCCAATTTTTGTAAGTTTTTTATAAGTTTTGGATAAGAAATACACAGCGTGAGCTAACGGCGCTCACTTCTCTCCTTCTCGCACTTCCTACTCCCTCTCCGGTTGTCACATTGCGAATGCGTTTGTTGCATTGCAACCGCAGGTAAGAGCTCTACGCATTGACGTAAGCCATTCACAATATTTCGTAGCTTTTGGCGTCGCCGACCCGCGGCTTAATTTTATCATAACTAGAAATTTATACTTTTAAAACAAAAACTAAGCATAGGGTGGGTATTGGGGCATCATTGCTAAGCATTTAGATGCATGCATTTTGGATCGAAAACGACTAGGTCAAAAATCCACTGCTGTTAATAATGGTGATTTTGGAACTTGACCTAAAGTGGGGTTTGAGGCCATAGGCATGTGTGCTTAGGTCTTATAAACTTGTCATAGAAGTTTCGCTACGCTTGGATGTCATTTGCTGATTTTCTTGCCGATGAGAGATTGGCTTTTGGTGATTTCAGTCACTTGAGTGTAACTTAAGTTAGATGCGAGTTGTTAGTTGTTTTCCAAGAGATTGACAACCTCTTATAGCCTCTATGTACTAGTCGAGTCAGCTTCATCCCATGGTTTGACAAATTAATCGTGGTTCTCGTTAATACTGCAATAAGATAGGATGGTGAGGTTAGACATGCATCCCACATTTGGCGCCGTTGCCGGGGATCGAAAAGACCTAAACTAGGGAAAAATACGAGCATCTTGTGTAATTGCCTTTAACTTTCTCTAGGTTCACCTAGAGTAAAAATTTCTTTTTAGAAACCGCATAGCTTAAGATTGTCGTCTTTTGCTGTGTAGAGGTAGCTTGGAAGTGATCGTACTTGCTGAGTACCTTTAGGATTGTAGGATTATAGATTTAGATTAGGATTTGGAGAATGATTGGTAGACGAAACAAGTCTTAAGATCAAGATTCTGAAAAACATAAAAAACACAAGAAAACGAGTGTTTGTGGACACTCTCCACAACCCCATTGCATGAGAAACTAGGAGTAGGGTAAGTAGAATCCGAGGTGGATTTCATAGCATTGCTCTCTCTGAAAGAATTAAGTGTGAGTTTTTTTTTTTTCGACACACCAGAGGGCCCACAGGGGGAGGTGCTTATCCCTTCCAAATATTAGCCATGTTACATGGTCGGGCAAGGGCCGCGTACCATCGGGCAAGAGCCACGCGTAGGCATCACCATGGCCACCTAATTGATGCACCACATGCTGGGAACGACGGAGAGAACTCGTAGCAACCAGCTAGGAACCTCCTCCTCGGGTGACCCACCCCAGGAGGAGGATGCACTCGAGTGTCCAAGGGCAAGAGCCCTAGCAACGTGAACACCAGGTGAGCACAAGGTGTCCCTCTAGAGTGTGACCCAACAGGGGATTTGAACCCACAACCCGTAGGTTGAGAGGCCAAAGCCTTACCGTTAGACCAACTCTTTGGGGACAGAATTAAGTATGAGTTGTTATGTAAGGTTGCAGAATTTCAGGTCTACGGCTAGAAATAGCACGAAAAGACTCGAATTCACTCAATCCAACTAGGGAGTAAGCCTAAGAGTTGTCTGAACCAGTGGCTAAGCTCAAGGACACTTCGAGGTAAAAATTTCAAGAAGTTGACCAAAACTCAGATTATTTACTTTTTCTTGACTTTTTAGGCCAAACTAAGTTTTGACTTGATTCATAGGCTTGAAATACATCATAAAAGGACTGTCCTTGAGAAAATTTCAAAAAAGTGCTCATTTCAAGCCTCAAGTTAATAATCGCGATTATTAACTTTTTGCTCTAATTTGGCCAAGGCTCATACCATTGACTCATTGCATGTGTACAAACAGCTTTTGTAAAGGCTCAAGAGATTTGGATCACTAACATGGCAAGAAAACTAAAGTTTGTACTGACTTTTTGAATCTTGAGTGTGAATAGAGGAAAAATTTATCCAAACTTGGTGAAAATAGATTCATAGGCTTATATTGATGTGATAAACATGTGCATATGCTCAGTTGACCAAAAACTTGCAAAAATTTGACAAAAGTAAATAATCACGATTATTTACATCTGTCCTATTTTTGAACTTTTTTTACCAAGTTGGCATACCATTAGCTTTACCATGTTGTAATAAGCCCACAAACCAAATTTGGTAAGATTTGGATCACTGGAGTGAAAACTGTGACAAAAATTGCAAAGTTAGTCTGCGGACAGATAATTGATGACCATTTGACCAAAAATTGTCCATACTTGATGAAAATTGGCTAGTGACCTCAACATAAGGTGCTTAATAGATCTGTGTCAAAGTTGGGACAAAAATTTATAAAAAATTGTCAAAAATAAATAATCACGATTATTTACATTTGCTTCAAAACTTGGTGATTTTGCAAATTTGAGTATTCAACAAGGTCAAGCACATCAATTGGACCCCACAAATCAATTTTGGTGAGATTTGGACCACAAAAGTGAGACTTAAGCTAGATTCTCGAAATTAGAGTCTGCGGGGGACACGGAACAGTGGGTAAACTTGATTAAATTTTGTCCAAACTTATTGAAACTTGCCCAAGCGCTTTAACAAGTTGTATACTTGCCAAACCCATCCAGAAAGTACAAAAAAGTGACAAAAGTAAATAGTCGCGATTATTTACTTCTGTTATCCAGAGACTTCAAATTTGACTTTTGGGCTTATATAGTGTTAGACCAGCATAAAATAAGGCCACTGGAAAATTTGGGTTCAATTGGATCAAAATTCGTACAGATACACTCAGTTTACAGATTGTAGATTAAACCTTTGATTTTGCTAAGCTGAATCTGAAAGGAAAAATTTCGACTTCCATAGCACGAGTTGAAGTGAAATATAGAGACCAATCACTGGAGTTCTCAAGAGCTTTATTGTCCTTATAGAAAAATAGCTAATTTGATAAATTTTGTACAGGAATCAGGTAGCAGACGAGGAATTAGTGGCTTGACAAAAAGTTGCAATTGAATCAAGTGGACATTAACGACAAGTCAATCCTAGGTGAGTACTCTATCCAGGGCTTCATAAGTCTATATGAACCTTAGATCCGGTCGTGTAATAGGAAATCAAGGCCTATTTGGAGAAAATACTAGTAGAGTATCCACTGAAGAAAGCGTAAATCAAGGCAATTCCTTACATACAATTCCTGAAGAAGTCTTAGACACTTTCTCAGATTCAACATCCAAAATGTCTTCTTACTCGACTCACTCGAAAATCGGAACGACAATGCGCTACAAGCATATACTCTCTTTTTACAAGACTAATCATCATGGAGTCCATGTTTACTTGGATCCTAACGAAGAGTATGCTATTCGCATTGATGATCATGGTATTGAGTTCGAAGAAGAAGTTAGGGCCAACAAGCAAGGAAAAATGTACATGGATCGAAACGGAACTCAATATGTACAGGTTGAAAATCCTGATGTGATAGACAAATGGGGATTAGAAGTAAACACTATAATCCCGGATATGTCGGCAAAAGAAGGACCACCAACTTTGGAATTCGAGGGATACGATCAAGTAGACTTGAAGCCCTTGAAACTGCTTAGTACGAATAATCCTAGGATCGGAGTCTATTGTTGGGAAGATAGAAACATAAAAGATCTTTTGTGGACTTCTCATGCTAGGCCAGGACAATTAACGGCCATGAAGATCATCTATATCTTCAAAATCGTGAGGGATCATCTGAGAGCAATGTGAAGAAACCAGAAACCACCTCATCACGTAGAAAAACGGGTGACACTAAGGCAAGCCTAGGGCTACATGAGTCACTATTTCCGACAGACTGGTTTGAAGGACTCGGAACAGGACCAACTCCTAGAAGACCTGGAGTTGAACCAAATAGACGTGTTAGACCAGCTGATTTCCAAAAATGGGTTAGAAAATACATTGGATCAGGGGATCCATATGACCACTTAGCAAGCTTCAAGCAAGTGCTAAGAGCAAAGCGTATATTCGACTTCCATACTCAATTCGAGGGGTTTGGAATGACATTCGAAGGAAAAGCTTTGAAATGGTTCCAAAACATTCCACCAAGGTCAATCATGGATTTGAATACATTAGCTCAAGGATTTGTAGTTACTTGTTCTAAAACGGGGATTAAACATAATACAGTAGCTCAAATCTACAACTTCAAACAGAAACATGGTGAGTCTATTAGGGATTGTGCAACTCGAATGAAACAATACAGTGCCAGATGCCCAGAGATGGAGATACCTGCAGAGGAGTGACTTGTTTCATTGTTTTTGGAGGGACTTCTAAACAAAGAACTTCATGCTATACTCTATAGTAAAAAGCATACAACCCTAGAGGCGTGTGTGTCTGATGCTATCGACCTAGGAGACAATTGTGAGATCTTTAATGAAGAGGATGTCCCTAAGGATAACCAAAGCGACAAGACTGCATCCACAAAACCAGCACAAGTGGGAACGGTTGCTGCGGCACCACTCTCAGCCATAGAAGATATGCTAAAAAGGATGAATGGCATGATTAACAATATGCAAAAAACACCTATGAGAGGACCAGAACAGGGGATATCCCCACAAGGACAACCAATTAGGCCACAAAAATGGTGTGCAATCGAGGAGAAATGGACCAACCACGAGACCCACGAGTGCTACTTTAGACCAAAGTATGATGGGAATGTTCAGTACGTGCCCATGAGGCCACAAGGACAACCCATGTACAGATATTAGCTTAATATGGCCCAAGTTCAAAGACCACCAATGGGTATGGAGAGACCTCAACCTGTGTTGGGACAACAACCTCCTTATCCAGGACATAATGCGGCGCCTGTAAAGTACATGCACTCAGAAGGAGTCATAGATGAATAAGCATTAGTGCCTGTTACATCCTATGCAGAGCCTAGTCCATCTACAATAATGATAGAGGGAGATTGGTATATTCCACACCCACCACCAATGGAGGAAACCATGACTTATGCTCCACCAGAGCTCACACCAATGTATTATGTAGCTAATCAAGGTGTCAGACCTCCTATGGGAAGACCCATGATGAAGCCCAGAACAGGAAACTGTCATAACTTTGCTGTTGATGACCATTGGAAGAACGAATGTCCAGAGCCTGACAAAAACCTCAAACCAATTGAAGCCTATTGCATACAATGTTGCAAAAAAGGAGGACACTTTCCGGAAGATTGTCCTAAGAATCCTTTGAAGAAGGGAAAAATTGTAGTCAACGTAGTCCAAGTGATGCCTAGTAACTCATTAGAGAGCGAACCGATTGTTCCAATCAAGGTAATCACTAGAGCCCAGGCAAAGAAAAAGAAACACAATTCCTCTGATGACTCGGAGAACAAAAAAGTTTCTTCTCAAAGAATCAAAAGGAGTAGAAGCAAAAAGATATGAGGTGAAAAAACAAAAACAACGGGATGAAAATGAAGAGAAAGCAAAAATTCTAGCCCGGGACAAGTTGAAAGAAACTAGCAGTGAATTTAAGGAAACAACCGTGAAATCTGGAGGATCCATTCTGGTTGATAAAATTTTTGAGCCTATCAATGCCGCCTTAGAAGCCTACCAAGCCGGACTTAAAGCAGGCCAAAACATGGAAAATAAATGGAAAAACTATTCATCTCCAGACATGGAAGCAGCTAAGCTGGAAGCTTATCAAAATTTGGTAAGAATCACGCAGGAAATACTGGATAAACAAAAATCCAAGCTTGAAAGTGTTGCAAAACCGGAAGGGCTTGCAGTAGAAGAAACGAAAGCAAAATCCGATGTGGTGGCCGAACCCCACCTTGAAACAAATGAACCAGAGCTCATGGTGCCGGACAGTGAAGATTCCTTAGACGGAATTTCATTCGTGGAGGAAGACTGGCCAGGACACTTATGGGAAAAGGTAAGGGAGATCAATGATGGGATCCTAACTTTAAAGTTAGCTTCTATAGAGGAAGTCTGGTTGGATAACCTACCATCTGATATAAACATGGATATACAATCCTTGTACGGGGATTGCGGATCAAAGGCTTCAAGAATATCTAAACCAATGACATTAAAAACATTACCTTCTTACTTGGGAGGTAACGAAGATAAGTCTATCATTTGCAAAACCACTCAAGTCAAAAGAGCCAAACAAACCCTCGAAGTAGAAAACATTCATTCAATCATGTCTACACGTATCCAATGCACTCTTACCTTGGGAGAACTGTTGAAACTCAGACCATACTTTTGGAATGATTTACAGAAAACCCTAGAAAAGGTGGGTATAATGGGGTTAACCTCTAAGAATATGAGAAACTCAAAAAATGAAATGGAATCCAAAGAGATACGATCAATTCCTATGAACAAGGAATATTATGAAGGGGAAGAAGGAAACTCTACCCTCCCAGTCAAATATAATGACATTGAAACCATGGCAATACTGGATAGTGGAGCTGGCATAGCCATAGCCACTAAAGCAGTATGGGAATCCTGGGGATAGCCAGCCATTAGACAAACGCGAATGAAATTGCAATTGGCTGACGGACACATTGAAAGACCGCTAGGGCTGCTAGAAAAAGTGATAGTCAACTCCTGTGGAATTGAATATCAACACACTTTTTCCATAGTAGACTTTGGAAAAAAACTCAACTATTAAATCATATTGGGAAGACCTTTCATGCGACAGGTACAACTTATCCAAGATTGGGGAAACGACGTACTATCTGTACTTAAAGCAGGTGGGATCTATAATAAGGGTCAATCTAAAGGACCACACTTATAGAGACGTCTTGAAAACACCCATCCAGGAGTTTGATTCAGTCTCTTCGGCTGAAACTAAACTTCCATCTTGGCTAAACAAAGACACTCCTATTTGGATGTGCAGAGCTTCAGAAAATGGAAGCTCTAGACGAGAGGAATGTATCCTAGAAAGGGACTATACAGACGAAGCCTACATACCTGAACCCTTCCTAGAGCATTTATTTGAACCATTCGAGTGGACTCAAATTTTAGCAACAATGGATGTATGTGTGAATACGTCTATGCCTACTCAATTTTGCAATGAGGATGGCTACGACATAATTCCCATCCAAATGATGTCAGTCCTTAACATCAAGAAAAACAAGGATGAGGAAACAAAGGACTTGATGAAAGCTCAACAAGTCTTTTCTGACCTCTATTACGATGCAACTGATGAGTTGGATGAATACTCAGCTACCTCCGAAGATTTGGGATCCGAAAAAGAACATACGAGAGCTCAACTACTCTTAAGGGGAAGGGAGGAAAAGTTTTTTGACTTTCCAAACCAGAAATCAAGAAGACAAAAATGGTATACAAGAAAGAGGGACCCTAAAATTGTGAAAGCACGACCTATGCCATCAGTCTCTAGTAAAACACGATTCTTGATGCAGATAGATGCTAAAGATTGTGTCAAGGACAAAATAACCCTTCGAACGAAAACTCAAAAATGTCTTAGACATCGAGGAAAACAAGGAAGGGTACTCAAGAAGAACATCGGGATAAAAAACCACTCATGACCAGAGTCGAGAGAAAAAAGAAATATCAAGAGTTGAAAAAAGCTCTAAAGGAGATATACACCACCGAAATGGAAACCACGAAAGAGGATGGGAAGGATGTAATGCATGTTCCATCCCATTACAAAAAGTATACTCTCCAAGATTGGAAAATCATAATCGAACAACCTATTAGCGAAATACGAAAACAAGGCGAGTCTTACAAAGGACTTGAAAACGCTAAAAGGGTAGACTTGGCTGAACCAGGAGAAGAGCCTAGGCCGGCTTACATTGCAAATGACCTAACAGAAGAAGAAGAAAAGCTTTTGTTAAGTTTGCTAAAGGAATATCGCGATATCTTTGCTTGGTCTTACAAAGATCTCAAGGGTGTTGATCCAAAAATCTACCAACATACCATACCCATGAGAGATGATGCGAAACCAAGTAGACAAAGACCATACACTTATAACAAAACATTTGCCAGAAAAATCAAAGAAGAGATTGAAAAACTAAAGGAAGCTGAATTCATTTACGAAATTGAACACACTGATTGGGTGTCCCCAATTGTAGTAGTACCTAAGAAGAATGGGAAATTACGAGTGTGCATTAATCTCAAAAAAGTGAATGCAGCTACCATTAGAGACAACTTTCCTCTTCCGATAATTGAGCACGTTTTAGAACGAGTGGCAAGAAAAGAAGCTTACAGCTTCTTAGATGGATTTTCAGGATACAATCAACTTTTGGTTGATCCAAAAGATCAGCACAAAACTGCTTTTGCAACAGAATGGGTTATATTTGTCTATCGGGTTATGCCGTTTGGGTTAACTAATGCTCCAGCCACATTTTAGAGATTGACGAGCCATGCTTTCAAAGAGTATCTTCAGAAATTCTTGGAAGTATACATGGATGATTTATGCGTACATTCGTCAATTCAAGCTGATCATTTTGAACACCTCAAAAAGGTATTCGAGAAATGTAGACTTTACAGGATTTGCTTAAACCCGAAAAAGTGCACATTCATGGGAAGACAAGGGAAAATTCTTGGATATATAGTGTCTAAAAATGGCATAGCTACCGATATTGAAAAGATTCATGTCATTACTGATTTTCCTAGACCAACAACAATCAAAGGGGTACAAGCCTTCATGGGACATTGTGGATATTGCCGATGGTTCATCTACATGTATGCTATAATTGCAAAACCCATGTATAGCTTGATTACGCACTTTGAATGGACCGAGGCATGTGAAGAATCCTTTATGAAGCTTAAGCAAGCTCTCACCTCAGCTCCAATATTGAAAGCACCCGATTGGGATAAGGTATTCCACGTACATGTAGATGTTTCAAACTTTGCTATTGGTTGTATACTGGGCCCCAACTAGGAGATGGAAAAATTGACTTTCCTATTTCTTATGCTAGCCAACAATTGAATATGGCAGAAAAGAATTACACCACCACTGAAAGAGAAGGACTAGGAATGATCTATGCCGTTAAAAAGTATAGACATTACCTATTGGCCAACAAGTTTGTGTTCTTTGTGGACCACCAAGCCTTGTTATATTTGGTCAACAAGCTATGCAACACAGGAAGAATAGTGAGATGGTTCATCATTCTTCTCGAATTTGATTTCACTTTGGTTGTTAAAAAAGGCACTACACATCAACGAGCAGATCGTTTGTCCAGGATTGTTTCAGGGGAATCACCTAAAGGGGTGGATGATGATCTACCAGATGCCTATTTGTTCTTCGTGGAAATGATACCTAGATGGGCGGAAAAAATTGTGTCATTAATGACAATAGCTCAAGTGGATTCACCATTTTCTAACACAGTTGATTTAATCGAGCAATCGGCTACGTATCAATTACTAGCTGGGAGGTTATATAAAAGAAATCGAGACGGAATATTGCTTTTATGCATTGATCCTGAAGAAAGAGATCAATACTTAAGTCAAGCACATGTTAGCATAGTAGGACTTCACTTTGCGGAAGACCAAACTATGCAGCAAATCTTAAGAATTGAAGTATTTTGGCCGACTATGAGGAGATATGTTTGATCTTTTGTAAGAGATTGCCCTCAATGTCAGAAACAACAACCCATTCCTCATGTAACATTGTTTCAAATGTCACATGTTCCTAAGTGGAGTAACTATCTGGTTACTTACTTATCGAGCCGAACATTTCCTGAGGATATGAGTAAACGCCGTCAAAGAGCAATTGAAACGGAAGCAAGAGACTTCGCTCTTATTTGGAACCAATTGTATCGGAGAGGTAAGGATCAACATTTGCGTCTTTGTGCAAATGAAAATGAGTATATTCCAATTATAGAACAAGCACATGATGGATTAGCTGGAGGTCACTTTTCTAGTGAGACCACCGCAAGAGCAATCTTGATGGCAGGCATATGGTGGCCAATACTTTTTGCAGATGCCAAATAATATGTTCGAAGGTGTGATGCTTGTCAACGAGAAAAAATGCCAACACGGGTAGACAGTATGCCCTTAAGACCAATGATGGGGGCTAGAGCCTTCGCAAAATGGGGTATAGATTTTGTTGGACCGATACATCCGCTTGCTTATAGAACCCAAGCTCAATATATCATTGTAGCTACGGACTATTTGACCAAATGGGCCGAGGCTAAAGCGACTCAAAAGAGTGATGCCAGAACCACTGCTGCATTCTTATATGAGTATTTATTTGTAAGGTATGGACTGCCAATAGACATTGTCAGTGATCGGGGAACTCATTTCCGCAACGAGGTAATAGAGTATCTTCTTAATGAGTTTATGGTTATCCATAACAAATCAGCTCCCTATCACCCACAAGCAAATGGACAAGCTGAGCATACGAATAAAATTCTTAGCTCGGTACTGACCAAAGTGGTTAGTTCAGGAAGGACCGACTGGGAAATGAATCTCCATGCAACTCTATGGGCTTATCGAGTTTCATTCAAAACAGCTTTAAATGCTACACCCTTTAACCTTGTTTATGGTCTTGATGCCGTACTGCCAATAGAATTTCTATTGCCGACCTTAAGGGTAGCACAAACTCTTGAGTGGACTGGACATGAATTGTCAGAAAGACTTGAAGATTTAGAAAAGCTAGACGAGCAAAGGCTAATTGCTGTAGCTCATATCTATGCACAAAAGAGGAAACAAAAACAGTTTTTTGATTCCCACTTAATCACCAAAATCTTCAAGAAAGGGGACTTAGTTCTAGTCTATTCCCTTAACACTAGGTTGGTAATGGGACACTTTTATGTCCTGGGACACTTTTATGTCCTGGGACACTTTTATGTCCTGTTAAGTGACCATTTTCCTTGAATTATGTCAAGAGTTTCAAAACGGATTTTGAGGTGCTATCTATCTAGAAAGTTGTCTCATGAGCTGAAAAAAACTTGACATTTTTTTGGAATATCAATTCCATCTTTAACCTTGTCCTTGCACAACATTTCACAACCTAAACTGTGTGAAAAAACAGGTCCTGTTTTTGGCTTTTTTCAACTTTTTGCAACTATTGCACTCTAGAATTCATGTTTGTGAGGTCTATAATGCTAGAGAACTATATTTAGTAGTCCTCAACATGTCCCGATGCTTCTAGGGAGAAATAAATGTTAAAGTTGTAAGTTATGACCAAATTACAAAAAATGTCAAATCCTGTTTTTTAGCCAATTTTAGCTCTTCTATGATTTTTTTGGTGGCTTTCATGATATCCAAATGTAGTTTTGATTTTCTATATCCCATATTGTAACATAAAGCTAATATTCCTTGAGTTTTTGGGCACCTAATACCCTAATTTGCATAGTACACAACGATGGTTGGTTTTTTCTATTATAGAAGAAAACAAAACATTCTAGTATATCAAGTATAGCTTTTTCAATATTGCTAGTTTCTTGTGACAACTATATGCATTTTGTAGGTAGTAACCATATCTAGTCATAAGGATCAAATTTGGCTAGATATTCAATAGTTTCTATGGGATTCTACAACTCATAATGTTGAACCCAGTTTTTTCATGTTTGCTGTATTTAGCACTTCATCTTTGTCCCCAAGATTCCCCTTGGTAAGAGATGTATTATTCTTTTGACATGCTCCATGGCTCCTTATGAACCTAAAGGACAAGAGGGAACTAAGAAAACATGCATATATTATTTGTATTCAGCGTGGCTATAGAAACTTTGATGATAGGTTTGCAGAATGGTAAAAATTCAACTTTTTTGTACCTATTTCTTTTGGCAAAACAAAAAATAGTGAGTGAGAAGCAATCATATGTTCTGATCACCAACCCGTTGAAGTTAACAAGGGAATTTATCTCAAGTCCTACAAAAATCCCTAATCTTATTTTTATACAAAAAACGTAAGCAATGACTGTTTTGATGAAAATGTACTGGTCCATCAACTTTGGAGGCTTGGTGTGACCAAAAGATGAGAAATTTTACAAGTCTCTTATTTTTTCCATGTGTAGTAGGCCTTGAACTATAACCTCATGAAAGGATTTTACAAACTGAGTGGATCTACTATGGTTTTGGAGGTTTTTTTCAAAACCCTGAAAGGACACTTTTATGTCCTGTTAGGTTACCAACCTAGTGTTAAGTAGCACATTCCCAAGTTTAAGAAAAAGGGAAATGGACCATTTATCATTGAAGATGTATCCCCAAGTGGAGCAGTAAAATTGTCAACCATAGATAGTGAACCAATGGCTAACTGGATTAGTGGATGTCGTTTAAAGAAATACAATTTGCCACTAACCAATGAATTGCTAAAGAGAATGCATGCAACCAAACAAAGGAAGATGAAGCGACAGTAGGTTATTGATGAAGCCCAAGAGGAAGCTAGACTTCGGGTGCTCAGGCATAAAGCTGCTCTCAAGAATTCACAGATACCGATTCCCATCAACACTTTGGAACTAGATGATCGACAATGGGAATTACCTAAAGACAATGTTTCAACAGATGACGACTGGTTAGATGGAATGGATCTGCGCATCAAAGTACAGCTCAATAATCATAGCACCAATGCTTTGGTAGACACAGGAGCTCGAGTGAATGCAGTCATTTATTCCACATACAAGAAAGCAACAAGTCAAGCATTGACTGCAGGAATAACAACAATCAAAGGATGCAACAAGAATCCGACTCCAACATTGGGAGTGGTCAACTTGAACGTGGTAGTACATGGATGTTCATGTCGGCATCAAATTTGTATGCTTTCCATATGAACACATGAATGAGACAATGATTCTTGGTATTCCTTGGATGCGAACATACAAAGCAGTACCAGATTGGGATACGAATCATATAAAGCTATCACTTAAGGAGGGGCAACTCATTGTTCCTATTGCACCAAGCAAAAAGGAATGGAAAAGATGCAATCAGAGTACCAATCCACGAAGTAAATCTTCTCCATCCCCTCGACAAACAAATGCTATAAGTAGCATGCAAGGAGTCAGGAAAATTTGGGTACCAAAAGCACAACTTGTGGATAAACCAAATCAGATATGGGTTCCTAAAATTTCACCAAAGAAACAGAAGACGGTTCCAAGGATTCAAGCACAGAATCGAGCATCTATGAACAAGGAACCTAATATGAAAAAGGTTAAGAAGAAAAAGGAGCACTTATCTTCTCCACACAACGTGAAACCAATCAAACAGTGGCGAGTTAAGTCTAAACAGACTCTCAAGAACCATGCACCAAGCAGACTGAGCTACCAGTAGCGAGAAAAAGCTTGTGAACCGTCTAAAATGCTCCCCACAGCTCAAGAAATCAACGTGCTCAAACACCCTGATGGTACTATTAAACAGAGAGCACAAAGGCTACATGATTTTCTCTTTGGAAGACATCAACAACAAACCTTGACAACGGAAACCCTTGAGTTATTTACTCAAGACCCAACTCTTGCACAACATATTGAGTTGCATTGCATTGATCTTCATATCATGGTAGAGACAATCATGGCTATGCATAGACACAATTGTTCAACCCATGCACACAATCGTCCCGGGGACCGCCATCTAGGAGGGGTGGAAGGATACTACTAAATACTAAGTAATTACGGGCAATGTTTGAAGAGGGAGGAAAAAGTTTCATGTTAACGTGTGATTTTTTGCAAAATTACCTAATAATGCCCTTATAATTCATCAATTGGGAAAAAGTCACACTTCCCGATGAGTGTAAATAGTGTATATACTATCAGAAAATCATCAAAAATAGTCCTTTTTTGGATATTTTCATCATTTTGCTAATAGGAAGGCTTAAAAATGGAGAAATCCAACAAAAAACAATAAAGCTGTGTTTTTCAAGGGATTTTCTTAATTATTGGATTTTCACTTTGCTTTTTTTTTTGTTCATTTTTCTATTTTCTTTGATTTTTCTAATAAAAAGGTCAAAAATTAATAATAATTAGCAGGAAAGCTCATATGGAAAAACGGAGGACACGATGGTGATAAAAAAGACAAGGCGAACAAGCACAAAAATTTTCAACAAAATCAAAAGATGGAAGCGGGAAGCCTAAATTAGGCGGCCAGGCCTACTTCTGTAAATTTTTTGCAGAATGAGCTACAGGAATCCGATTTGGGAAATTTTTGAGCCTAACATAGATTTCACGGCCTAATAGGACTAACGGGGGAATCCAGGGAAATTTGGTTCGAGAAGTCCGGGTATAGATAGCCGGAGTAAAACCACCTCATTTCCACTTGGAGCTTTGCAGAGAGAGCATTTCGGCTTCTTTCGCGCATCATTTTCGGATCCTATAGTTGACCTTTTCCAGTGCTGTCTCACACGAGACATGAGGGGTAAGTTCCTTACTAATCAATGATCCATTTTGTACAGCTGGTAGCTAGTCTAAAGCCCTATAAAAAAACCTAGAAGCTGAGCAGTGCACGAAGACCTACGACCTAAAAGTGACCATAGCGCCCCGCCAGCTTGACCAAATCGGATGGGATTTGAACCATAGCATGTCCTAACATGATAGAATCATTCCATACCATCAGATGATCATTCGGCTGGGGTGAAGGGGGTCCTCAGTAGAGAATTAGGATTTTTTGGGAAAGGCCAGAATTCCGATCCGACTCCATAGATGTATTGCTAATGAGGTTCATATACAATGTATATGATTGGTTTGGAGAAATCCATCAAGTAAAGCCCTCGAAAAGCAACAAATGGCTCGAAGGTTACAAAGCGTCAAATTTGACACACGAGGCCAATCTGACTCCAAATGAGCCAGAATTGGACAGGTAGCTTCACAATGATGTTACGGACAAGTCCAAAGCCTCAAAGTTGACAGACCAACTCAACAAACAAAGTAGTCACAAAAGACGGTGATTTCAGAGTCAACAGAGCACAAAGTGATGCCGACATGATCAAACTTGACCAAATTCAATTAGGACTTGTATTAGGTGTATGAAACATGTTTAGGTCAAAATTTATGTGAAATGCAAAGTTTTTGTCATTGTTGTAAAAAATCGTGATTATTTACTTTTGTAACATTTTTGCATGGAAATTGTCAATTCACCTCACCTATCATGTGTACACACCTATTACATGCCAAAAATCAAGTATGAGCTAAAATGACCACCCTTTACTTGCAAAATTGCCAAAAAACGCAAAGAAGTCCGTGAAAGCCAAAATTTGGGTTATGAACAACTTCTCTTGATCCAAATCATCTCATAATTCATACCCAAGGTCTATACCATGCCTAGAACCAGTCTATGCCAAAAAATGTCATTTTGGGAAGAAAAGTTAATAATCGCGATTATTTACTTTTTGGCCAAAATGGGGCAATTTTGAAAATTTGTCATCATACATCCAAAGTACATGATGTGATAAGCCCACTAGCCAATTTTGAGTCAATTTGGATTTTTCAAAATCTCAAATTTCCTTTATATCTACTATTTCAGAAACCTAAAGCCGAAATTTGGTACCATTTCCAACCTGTACATCCAAATGAGCCCAAATTTCTCTCAGAGCATGTAATTGGCACATACTTGAAGCCTATAAAGCCAAAATTGCGAAAAAGTTAAAATTTTTTCCAGTTGTAAATAATCGCGATTATTTACTTTGGTTACAAATTTTTGTTTTGACCATACAATTTTGTTCCTTGCATGATTTTATGCATCTTTTCTTGTTCAAGAATTGATTTGAAGCAATTTGGACTAGATTATCAGCATTTCAGTCTAAAAGGACATTCTGGAGAAAAATCTTGACAACTCTGCTAACTTTGCACTCTATTCACTGAACAGGAGCAATGCAATCCACGGAGAAGGCTAAGAAGAAATTAAACCAAAAGGAGAAACTGCACTATCAACTGGACCCCGAGTCAGTAAAGGCAGCAAAGGCATCTTATCTTTCTAAAGAGCGGTTAGAAGAACACCACACCACGGTCTTCATGGGCAGATTTAAGAGTGAAGAAGGGCATCCGATGGAGTTGCAACTCTTGCCCAAAGAGGTTTATGATGTCGCAGCAAAGCCAAAAACCAAAGAGGCTAACCGCAGGTTGGGACTCCGACACTTCTATGAATAAGAGCCCTGCGGAGTAGACTTTCAGAAGGCTTACGAGATTCTGTCCACCATCAAGGAAGATGGAACAGTCCAAATCTCAGACAACCAAGGAAACAAGGTAGAGGTTGTGATTACAAAGGAAATAGTGGCAGAGGCACTCAGATTGCCCACTGAAGGGATGACCATGCGGGCAAGAGATAGAAAAACAGCGGGTACGTTTACAAAGGAAACAGCTGGGGCTACATTTGCCGATCTCATCCATAAGCAGGTGGAAGAGCTAGCCCGTCTGTACCACCAACATTTCCATTTCCTGGCAAAAAGGCCACCAAGGTACACAACACCAAATCATGCCATGGCCACAACTTTTACACAAGTTCTGAAGTCAACCACCAGACAACCTGTGGACCACGTGCAATATGTGTTAACAACATTAAAGGCCACCAAGAAGGAGGGAAAGATAACCTACTTGGGTGCCCCTGAAGTCTTGACCAGAATAGCCTATCATGCCATCTGCATGGCCGACAACCTACCACCTGCCCCGGATCAGAACACATGGATCTTGGTAGCTCCACCCTCTCCAAGATCTGGTAAGCGATCATTTAAATCAGGTGATGAATCCGATGACAGTTCATCCGAGCAGCATAGCAGTGAAAGCTCTGACAACGAAGAAAAAAGAGCTAGGAGGGAAGAGATGAAGAGGAAAGCAGTGGCTGCCCACCAAGAGGAGCCAGCTCAAGAGAAAGCAAGATTTGAAAGAGAAAAATAGGCGTATCAACGCACTAGGCAAGCGCAGGGAAAAGACCCAGAAAAGTGGGTACCTACCGGCTTGCAGGGACCTCGAACAAAACATCATTCAAGAAAAGAGACCGAGGATCCCAAGGATCATTTAGAAAGAATCTACCAAGAGGCGGAAGAAGCGACCAAGAAAGCTGAGGAAGCAGCAACTCAAGAGCAAGGCCAGGCATCTCCCCGACCCACCTCACCACCGCTGGAACAACAGGATCAGCCCATGCCCACTCCACCATCTTCACCGCCAGGCCAAGAGACCACTGAAGAGGCCGAGACTGACAAGGCAAAAGAGTCTGATTTCACCCACCAAATGAAATCTATACAACAAACTGACCAGGTCGAGCAACATGAAGAAAAGGAAGCTGGATTAGCACCAGAATAGACAGCCGAGGAAACTCACAAGCCGGCAGATGAAACTGATAAAGAGGAAGATAAAGAAAAGGAGCAAACCACTACACATGAGGAAGTAACCGAAACTAAGAAGGTGGAAAGGCCTGCTGTGGAAATGGAAAGGGTTGAGACTACACAAGTTGTTTCCACTCAGCTAGAAACTGCCGAGGTTTCAAAACCTCAGGATGGCCACGAAGTAACCACCTCTATAGCAACACCAACAATAACAACACAGCAAGAAGCAACACAAGAGGCTTCCGGCACATCCGAACTAGCAAGACAAGAGGAGTGGCAGTCCAATGATGAAGTCATTCTACAAGTGAACGAGTATGCAAGGCAGATGCAAATCATGACAGAGGAACTCCTCTCAACAGCCTTTAACCGCAGTACTAAAGCCAAAGAATTAGAAATGGTCATCCGTGCTCTTCAAGGAGAGCTAGAAGACAGAATGGCTACAATTACTGATCTCCAAAATCAGGTACAACAGCTAAAGATTGAAGCAGAACGACATCAGATAGCCAGGGACATCCAACAGAAGGAAATGGAGGAGTTGGATGACCTCCTGACTAAGCTATCTGATGCCTGCAAAGTGAAAGATGAGCAGTTGACAGAAGTGACAAATGAACTTCTCACCACCTCTCTGTCCGCTCAAAAGATTCAAGTACAATGAGATGTAGCAAACGCATCACTGCAGTATTTGGAACAAAGGATTAATGATCAGGCCACTTTCTTGCGGCAATTAAGAGAAAATCCAGCCATGGCCTCGATCAAGGTAACAGATGAGGTGTATAAAGCACTTGAAAAGAAAAACAGATATTTAGAGCTGGAGTTGAAGCTGGAGCAGTCACAATGTAAAGACCTGGCACTCATGCGGGTCCAAAGAGAGGCGGAGCTCCTTAAAGAGATTGCAGAATTGAAAAGAGTAAACCAACTCCTCAGAGATGGAAAGCCAGAAATACAGGAGGAGGCAGGCACTTCAGAGCCGCCCCAAGTGGAAATCCCCTCGGTCTCATTTGCTGACTTTGAGACGTAGTCTACAACAGAGCTGAGTGGGGGAGAAGCTTTTCAAATCCAAGTCACAGAGGAAGACACAATGCCGATGGTCCAGCTGTCAAAGGCTGAAGAAGATGCACTAAAGGAGAAGATCACCTTGGAGGTAGATGAGCAGTGGAAGGCAGCTATGGATTGGGAGTTGAGAGTTTGACACTCTGTCAACGTCACACATCTCACTCCCAATCAAATCAATGCTCAATGGCACCAACAATCCCTGCCATACCCTCTCATCAAGGTTGAACTCTTACAGGTAGAGCAAAGATTATACCGAGATATGCAAGAAGATGGTGCAGATCAAGACCACCCGAAGTGGCGACTAAGCTGATTGAACAAGAATCCAAGATACTTGATTCTGTTCATGAGAGCACCTGCGGCCATACAGAAAGATCCAACATTTTGTCATGTACCTCGAGTAAGGACATGGCAAGCACACGAAGCACTCCAGAAGAAGCGGCCAACATGGCTAAACTTTCCCAGTCTGCCAGCTCCCGAGAGAGGTCAAGCAACAGAAGAATACATGGTGAAAACCCTAACGGGCGCCATGACATTCTTCAAAAGTCTGATAGATCTCTCCTGCGCAATGCTTTACAAAATCTTTAGGATGCTACTTACTTGCATACAAGTCTTCAATGATCCTGAGCAGATAGGAGCCCCATGGCTCTCATTTTGGAAGGAAACAAAGGCCTCTGCTATGATCTAAGTGGGCAACCCTCAGAGGAAGTTCTTTATGGATTTTACGCCTGATGCATGTTTCTGCCCTCGCACAATATACTAGCTTTTGAGGAGGCCTTCTACACTGGCTTTTTCACCTAGCGAACGAAGATATTTGCGTCGGTGATGATAAGAAACCTCACAACCAGATTTGTAGGCTACTCGGTAGTAGAACTCAAAAACAAAGTCACCATTCAGTTTTTGCAAGTGCCAGACAAAGAACGCAAACTCAGCTATGAAAAAGCACTCTAAGCATTGAAGGACCGCCTCGCCCGCCGTCAACCCGAAGATTACTTCAGCCCATAAAGCTGTGTCAAGGGACGACACAGGCGAGGAGGGGGGGAATGTTAGCAGCAAGCTAACGTGGCCACCATTTTTTGGAGTTCTCCTTGTAAAAACAATTATTATTTTGATAAATCAGGAATATTGTAACTCTTGTTTTCTTGATAAACCTTGTAATTAATGAGCTGGGGCTACAAGCTTCCAGATTGTATCAGCCAATCAATTCCCAGCTTTGGTAGAACTCCAGATTATTACTTTTGACCACCCAAAAACCTTGGCTAAGGTATGAAAGCCAATTTTTGTAAGCTTTTTATAAGTTTTGGATAAGAAATACACAGCGTGAGCTAACGGCGCTCACTTCTCTCCTTCTCGCGCATCCTACTCCCTCTCCGGTTGTCACATTGCGAATGTGTTTGTTGGATTGCAACCGCAGGTAAGAGCTCTACGCATTGACGTAAGCCATTCAAAGTATTTCGTAGATTTTGGCGTCGCCAATCCGTGGCCTAATTTCATCATAACTAGAAATTTACACTTTTAAAACGAAAACTAAGCATATGCGGGGTATTGGGGCATCATTGCTAAGCATTTAGATGCATTCTGGGTCAAAAACGACTAGGTCAAAAATCCATTGCTGTTAATAATGGCGATTTTGGAACTTGACCTAAAGTGGGGTTTGAGGCCATACGCATGTGTGCTTAGGTCTTATATACTTGTCCTAGAAGTTTCGTTACGTTTGGATGTCATTTGATGCTGTAACGGATGTGATTTGCTTGCCGATGAGCGATTGGCTTTTGGTGATTTCAGTCACTTGAGTGTAGCTTGAGTTAGATGCGAGTTGTTAGTTGTTTTCCAAGATATTGACAACCTCTTGTAGCCTCTATGCACTAGTTGATTCAGCTTCGTCCCATGGTTTGACAAATTAATCGTGGTTCTCGCTAATACTGCAATAAAATAGGATGGTGAGGTTTGACATGCGTCCCACACCAAGTTAACTAAGTACCATGTATATGTTGCTACCATCAATTAAGTTCACTCGCTATGCTCACAAAGTAATCTCACAAAAGTGCTTCATCTAATTTCCTAATTCACTACTCTCAAAGTTCATAGGCCATTTCCATTACATTGGTATTAATTTTCCAATTAAGGAAGTAACTAAGACGTCTTGTCCCTTGATAGCTCCATTGGATTTCAATGCATCTCCCATCTCGTGGGCTTGTATACCTAGCTTGGTGGTCAACTCCGTGGATATGAAGTTGTAAGCTGAACCAGGGTCAAACAAAATAAAAGGATCATGCTCTTACATCTTTCCCCAAGCATAGGTGTGAGGTCCCCACCCCGTCATCTCAAATGACGGTTCTGATGGTAAACCTGGTGGCCACTAGATCTATAGGGGAAGCAAACAAAGTAGTTTAAGGGATTAACTAGCGGACGAGCTCTCATCACCAAGTTAATTGAGTCGAGCCTACTAGCAACGAGATCTAGTTCCACCACGCAGGGGAAAGCGTGTCTAACCAATTATCGGTCCTAATACTCACCTTCCAGAAGGAGAGAAGTTTCGAGTGACTTTTTCCCCATTGCTTTCAGAGGCACGTACACTTGGGACTTCACTTCTTTTGGTGCAATGAGAAATTCTAACGTCATTTACCGTACTATGGGGACAGAGAGTTCCTGAACAATCGAGACCACCTTCCTCATAGGAATTGGCAACCCGAGCCAAGCCCCCACTTTCCACCCCCATTCTCACACTTTGTCTTGTGTATCCTAATTACTAACACATTTGTTGTTCAACATATATATTCATTGATCAATTTCGATTCACACGTTGAGTTAAGAGAGCCCTTCAAACATTTTTTCAAAGCGGCACCAAAACAATCTTTCTAGTAAAAATTCACTCAATAGCTCATTTCATTTAAACTTCCAATGTCCTTGAGGCACGAAATCCCCCACCGGGTGTTAACTCCACCCGTTGTCACCTAGTTGCCCATACAACTAGATTTGTCCACCGCATAAAAAGCACGACGTGGACATCCCACCGCAAAGAACGCAAGTCGTGGGTATCCATCGCAAAGAACGCAAGATGTGGATCAAAGCCCTAAGCTAGGTAATCCTAGCTACTGCGAGAACCTCGCGAGTTGCCTCCTGTGATCAATAGCGGGATCAGGACTAAATCAACATTGGAATTAAAAATGAACTGGCCGAGTCAATTTTCCCTAGCAAACAGTCTTTCCTATACCAGACATTATATCCCGAAAACATTCTTTCCTCCTTGAACTTAAATGCATCAATTAAAATGCCGTGGTCTCCGTTGGATCTTCCAACATGTTTTGGGGTAATGTTACTTTCCTACCTCACCGAATGCAATGTTATTAAATTGTACTTGAATTAAAATTAGACCTACCTCAATAATCTCCTCTTGATTGCTTCGTGAGATGGCCGGTGCTTGCTCGACTATTGGAGCCTTTCCCTTTCCGTTGGTATTGCTTTCTCCGGCCTCATGGTCGTGAGATCCACCAAAACGGGTCCTCTTTGGGGCCATTATACTCACTACTAAAGATGATGAATTTGAAAAAGAACTAGTGTCCAATATTACCATAACAACCACAAATGGTCAGGTTACAACATGTTTAGCCTTATCAAGCAATTACTCTTATACGGAAGGAGTCGATTAACTTCAAGTACGGTTATTACTCCTCTATTTATTTTTGGGTAAATTTGGGGTAATATTAGGTGATCCAAGTCATAATTACATCAATTTAGGATAGCATCTTCTCCTAAACTTATGGAATTGACTTTGAATTAAGGTTCTTAGCTTAAGCAATTGGAGAATTCAGTTCCTGTAGTTACTTGTTTAATTAGAGTGGTTGAATGATGATTTTAGTGTACTAATTCCTTCTAAAAAATGAACGAAAAGATGCAGCTATGTCTTACGCATATGTGGAAGAAATTCCGTTCTCTAGTGACAATTAATTTTGAGAGGGAGAATTAACTCTTCTAATTACACACAAGTCTCTTGCAATATGAGTTTAATCATTTAATTAAACGCTTTCCTAATGAAATGACAGATTGGGGTTGTTTAATTAGTTACATTGCTAGAAATTGGGTCAATCTCCACCACTCAATCAATGAATTGAGTAGCTGGTA
Organism: Adiantum capillus-veneris; assembly: GCF_014529385.1. Lineage (NCBI taxonomy): Eukaryota > Viridiplantae > Streptophyta > Polypodiopsida > Polypodiales > Pteridaceae > Adiantum > Adiantum capillus-veneris. The sequence goes on from NC_140955.1 coordinate 42,496,805, forward strand.
ATTCCTTCTTACTAACCATGGATTAATTTGTGATTAGGAGGTCGACTTGATGCATAATTTGCTAATGGGATTAAGAAAGTGAAATAGACTAATCACATAGGTGATTAAGAGAGTTGCTGCTAGGTAGAGTAGTTAGATTATGCATAGTATTAGCAGAAAATAAGGGATTCATAGAGAGATTAAGATGTAAGCATGAATTTAACTCGAGATTACTATAATTTGAGCTGATTAAGACCTTAGTTGCTGATCCAAGAAGCCTAATCCGACAAGAAATTGGCAGCACCTCCTTCCCTTAATCCTTTCCTAGAGATTGTGTATACCGACAGCATGTCGCCCAAGGTAAGTGTGTGAGGGAGTGTGTGTGTGTGTGTGTGTACTGAGTATCTATGTGTGTGTGTGTGGGAATAGGTCCTTAAATAGGCTCCCAACCTCAAGAGGTCGAATTATGTTTCTAATTGCATCTGGATGAGCACTTTGGTCATGCATGGCAGCTTGAGTGCATAGCTTGCAAGTGTCCAATTTGCTTGCTTTTTAACTAAGTCTCACACTCTCTCTCTTGATTGGAAACTCTCCCACAAGCTCCTAGATGAGTGGGGGCGCCCTCTAACTGCTAAAGCAAGCTCCCAGTGGCCTAGAGCCTGTGCACACACTAGTCCCCGAGTGCCGGTGTCCTTGCTAGCCTTATAATTTTTTTTATTTTTATCCTTAGACGGTCGTTACAGCTTGGATTTTAATTCCGAAACTTGTCGTGCTAAGATGGAGCTAAGGTGCATCATCCCGAGTACCTGCCATATTTAGCAGCTCCCGGTGTCCAGAATTGCATTTTTTTCAAATTCTGGATACGGATGCAGTTTGACGAGCCCGTCAAAACTAGACGGGTTAAGTGACGAAAAACTTACTATTTTAGGAAAATTTTCACAAAAATTGTTTTTATTCATTTTTGAAAGCTCTATAACATTCTAAACATCTTGGCACCGACAGATTTAGAAAAGCTATCAAAAATAGTAACTTTTTGCAGTATGATTATTTTGTAGTACATGGGTGCTCTTTACCTCGGGGTCAGAGATCTTACAACCTCCCGAATGGAAAAATTTGAGTTGTCCTCATCTCAATAATTTATTAAGATAATCCTTTATGAGCGTTGGTTCGTCCTCCCAAGTAGCGTCTTCTTCAGGATAATCTTTCCACTTCACAAGGTGGTCGGTAATTGTCCTTTTTCGTAGCTTTCTTTCTCTTGATTCAAGGACGTAATCAGGTTGAAGTTCGAGAACTCCTTGTGCTGGCATAACTATCTGATCTGAGTCCAAGAGTTGATCGGGGTTAGGAATGTAGGGTTTGAGTAGGCTGACGTGAAATACATCGTGAACCTTTACGTTTGCGGGTAACTTGAGCTTGTAGGTCTGGTCACTCACAACCAAAGTGATTTCGAAGGGTCCACAATATCTTGGGCTTAGTTTCTTGTACCTTCTTAATGATAAGTTGCTTTTCTTCGGTCGGACTTGTAGAAAAACTTTTTCTACTTCCTTGAAGGTCCATTCTGATCGATTCTTATGTGCGTAATGCTTTTTTCTATCCTGAGCGGCTTGGATATCTTGGCGAATGGCTTTAGTCTGAGCTTCCATGTCTTCTAGCATCTTCTTAGAGGCTTCTACCCTGATGGTTGGGTCTGAAAAGTTAAGCGGTGCTAAGCAGTCTTGTCCATAAAGAGCTTTGAAGGGTGACATTCAATGCTTCTGTGTTCGGAAGAATTGTAAGCATATTCTACCAAAGGAAGATATTGTAACCACTTCTTTGGCTCTTGTGAACAATAGGCCCTGAGAATGTCCTCAATGACTTGATTTACTCTTTCAGTCTGCCCATCTGTTTGCGGATGATACGTTGTGCTGAAGGCTAATTGTGACCCAATAGATTGGAAAAGAGAAGTCCAAAACTTTGATGTAAACTTGGCATCTCTATCACTGACGATACGCTTGGGTGAACCACGTAACCTAAAAATTTCCTTGATGAATACTCGGCTAATATCTAAAGCAGTAAAGGTCGTCTTTAGAGGTATTAGATGAGCCACTTTTGTGAGCATATCAACAACCACAAATACAGAGTCATAACCTTCTGTAGAAGGTAATCCTATAAATAAGTCCATACTGATGCATTCCCATTTCATATGGGGTATGTCAAGAGGTTGAAGTTGCCCTGGTAACTTGATTCTTTTGGCTTTTATCCCCTGATAAGAAAGAAATTGCCTCACATAGCGAAGTATGTCTCCTTTCATTCCGGACCAAAAATAACTCCTCCTGATAGCATGAAGAGTCTTAGCATAACCTGGATGTCATGATGTAGGGCTATCGTGTGCTTCATACAGAATAGTCTTCTTTAAAGCTGGGTCTCTAGGTACACAGAGCCTATGTCTGAAGTAAAGACATCCTCCCATAAGAGAGTAATCTTTAGCTTCAGGCATCTTATTCTTCTTGACTAATGATACTATACGTTGGTATTCTGGATCTACCAAAGATGCTTCTTTAATTCTATCCCAGATAGGGTTATTTGGAATAGAGATAGCTCCGAGAAAAGATTTTCGGCTAAGTCCATCTGCAACGGCATTTTCCTTCCCTGGTCTATACTTTATGTCTAGGTCATATTCTTGTAAGAGTTCTATCCATCGCCGTTGTCGCATATTGAGAATAGGTTGAGTAAAAATCCATTTTAAGCTCTTGTGGTCTATAACTAGCTGAAACTTGCGTCCGAAAAGATAATGTCTCCACAACTTCAGCGCATCTATAACCGCTAAAAGTTCCAAATTGTGAGTAGGACAATTCTTCCATGATCCCTCAGCTTTCGTGAAGTATATGCCATCGGTCTTCCTTCTTGAGTAAGAACTCTGCCTAAAGCAAATTTGCTAGCATCGGTCGCTACTTCAAATTCCTTCTTGAAATCTGAAAGTTTTAAGATAGGAGCTGAGACCAAGAATTCTTTTAGTTTAGCAAAACTAGACTCGTGCTCGGTCTTCCATTCAATCCTCATTCCTTTCTTCAGGAGCTTCATCAAAGGTGCAGCAATACGTGCATAGTCCTTGACAAAAAATCCTGTACCATCCCGTTATTCCAAGAAATCCTCTTACTTCGCTAACGATGGATGGTTGAGGCCAATCAACAATATCCTTGACTTTACCTGGGTCCACCGAAATCCCTTCGATCGATATGATAAATCCAAGATAATTGACCTTTAGTGAGCAGAAGGTACACTTGCTCGCTTTAGCATAAAGTTGGTGCTCTCGAAGAAGATCAAGTACTTTACGAACATGTTCTTCATGATCTGCCTCATTCTTAGAATAGATCAGAATGTCGTCAAAGAAAACCAGGACAAAATCATCCAGATAAGGTCTGAAAATATCCTGCATAAATTGATTGAAGCTTGCAGGAGCATTTTTTAGACCAAAGGACATTATTGTGAATTCGTAGTGTCCATACCTAGTGTTGAAAGATGTCTTTGGAATGTCTGATTCCTTGATCCTCGTTTGGTAATATCCTGGCCTTAGATCAATATTTGTAAACATTTTGGCACCATGGAGTCTGTCCAGGAGTTTGTCAATTCTTGGAATTGGATACTTATTTTTGACAGTTACCTGGTTCAGTCCACGGTAATCTATGCATAGCCTTAAGCCCATCCTTCTTCTTTTGAAAAAGAACTGATGCGCCCCAAGGAGAAGTACTGGGTCGAATGAATCCTTATTCAATGAGTTGCCTAAGTTGTTCCTTAAGTTCTATGGCCTCTGGAAGTGACATTTTATAAGGTCGCTTTGAGACAGGTTCACATCCAGGGATAGTCTCAATCTCATGATCTACCTCTCTATGTGGTGGAAGCTTTGTAAGGTCTTCAGGGAATACATCATCATACTCCCTCAACCAGTTTGGTCAAAGTCTGGTGTCTGATTGGTCCACCTTGTTGAGCTTTACTGCATAAATTTGCTGCCCCTTTCTGAGTCCCTTCAAAAGTCTGTTGGCCTTAACTAGAGTAGCCCTAGGTCTCCCATTTTTCCCTTGGATTAAGAATTCATTACCCAAGTTATCTGTAAAGGTAAAGTTCCCTTGTGCACAATGGATGTGGGCCCGATTTTTCTTTAGCCAGTCCATCCCTAGTATCCCATCAAAGAATCCTAAAGGTAGGGTTCAAAATTGGGCAGAAGTTGGGTGTCCCCCTAGATCAAAGTTGACTATACCTGCAGAGTGTTGAGATACTACTTCCTTGCCGTTTTCTAACTTTACAACTAATTTTCTTGTTGGATACTTATCTAGCTTTAGCTTCCTCATGCATCTGGGTGAAAGAAATGAAAGAGTACTACCACAATCTATAAGGAAGTTAACTTGTTCACCTCTAAGAGATCCTGGCGTATGAATGTCTGCGTATTTTTCGCAACCATTGGGGTTGTCAATTGCAGCATGCAAGGTTGCTCTCTCCTCTGCTTCATCTCTCACAGTTGGTTGTACCATTGCGGCATTCATTCTGGCGGTAGCTCCACGCCCTTGCCCTCTGTTTACCCGTCCACATCCTCCTCTTCCATTAGGTTGTCCTCGCCCATAGGTATTTAGAGGTATGGCATTGGCGCTGGTTTTAGACCTGTAATGCCCAAATTCGTTGTACTCATAACAACGTACATTTGGAAATTCCATAACTGCGGTAGTGGCTAATATTGGTCGCTGTTTGTATGCTTGGTTGGTTGGTCTATTACTCCAAACATTTGTCCTTGCCGTTTTCGCCAAATGATGCCTCCTATTTTGATTGACCTTTTGAATTTCCATAGCTAAGGGTTTAGCTCTTAGTAAGGCATCTTGAAGAGTTGTTGGCCTGAGAGCTTCTAGCCAATTGTTCAAGGGGTCAATGAGTCCTTGGCAGAACCGTGCTACTTGCTGATCCAAGGTCATTCTAGGAGCATACCTTCGAAGAGTAACAAAATTTGAGTAATACTCCTCGACTGAAGAAGTTGACCGACGAAGGAAAAAGAACTCGTTCATCTTCAAGGTTTTATAAGCGGGTGGTAAGTAACGCCCCATCACTGCAGCCTTGATGTTTTCACATAACTGAGAAGATCCCTTGATGTTCAGATCTCTGCAATGCTGTTTCCACCAAATCTTGGCATCGCCAGAGAGGCGGAACATTGCGAGCATGGTCTTGTTCTCGGGTTGAGTCCCTGTAGCCTCGAAATAGTCATCCATCGCTTCCATCCACACTTCCGCATCTCTCTCCACATTAGCTCCCTCGCCTTTAAAGGTCGGAGATTGGGCTTGCTTAAGGAGGAGCTTCTTTTCTTGTGCTGTCGAATAGAGAGCGACAGGTGGTGCCTACACGGTTTACACTGAATTTGATACGATTGCTAGAGTTCAAGATTTAAATAAACACGGGACTTTAACAAAATCCAAGTTTCAAATCACCGAGAGACAAAAACTCAGAGACAAAAACTCTTCCTTTATTGATGGAAATTTTTATTACAATCATAACCTTTTGAGGTTAAGGATAACTTTTGATCAATTTATTACATAGCATTTTGGGATATCTATATGATACGTCTGGCAGGCTATCCTAGGATATAATGATACAGACGATGTTTATGTGTTGTCACATTCTTACAATCCTCTATTTCTCCTAAAAAATAGTCCCTATACTTATCCTTAAGCGGGTAGTAAATTATGGTGTTCATACTCTTGGATAAGTGTCTTAGAACACCAAAATTTATAACTCTATTTTCTAGAATTACATCACTGACCTTGTCCCAAAGCCACTCATTGAGAGTTTGCTCGGTGCCGTCAAAAGTAGCAATAGGGACGCCCGAATGTGTAGGTAACAAGTAGTATAACTGCACTACTCTCAATTCTTCTCCTTAACGGATTTTCTTTTGCATTCGATCTCCCATCCTTTATCAATGCGAGTGGAGTGCGGCGTATTGACCTTTAGCAGCATCTCCATCATGTCTCGCCGAAAACAATAATTTGGGGAACGACGTGCTTGCTCACAAATAAGCTTAAAGACTTGAAACTTTTGGTATTCAAGTGGGGGATCTTCCTGCAACATCAATGCAAGGAGTTCGGATTAGCTACCTAGATTTACTTAGTTCTATAATTTTCAAACAATACGAATTTTAGTTCCCAGTCTATCCTAACCTTGCTCTGATACCAGGTGTGAGGTCCCCACCCCGTCATCTCAAATGATGGTTCTGATGGTAAACCTGGTGGCCACTAGATCTATAGCGGAAGTAAACAAAGTAGTTTAAGGGATTAACTAGTGGACGAGCTCTCATCACCAAGTGAATTGAGTCGAGCCTACTAGCAACGAGATCTAGTTCCACCCCACAGGGGAAAGCGTGCCTAACCAATTATCGGTCCTAAGACTCACCTTCCAGAAGGAGAGAAGTCTCGAGTACCTTTTTCCCCATTGCTTTCAGAGGCACGTACACTTGGGACTTCACTGCTTTTGGTGCAATGAGCAATTCTAACGTCATTTACCATACTATGGGGACAGAGAGTTCCCGACCAATAGGGACCACCCTTCTCATAGGCATTGGCAAACCGAGCCAAGCCCCCACTTTTCACCCCCATACTCACACTTTGTCTTGTGTGTCCTAATTAACTAACACATTTATTGTTCAACATATATATTCATTGATCAATTCCGATTCACACGTTGAGATAAGACAGCCCTTCAGACAGTTTTTCAAAGCGGCACCAAAACAATCTTTCTAGTAAAAATCCACTCAATAGCTCATTTCATTTAAACTTCCAATGTCCTGGAGGCACGAAATCCCCCGACGAGTGTTAACTCCACCCATTGTCACTTAGTTGCCGATACAACTAGATTTGTCCACCGCATAAAAAGCACGACATGGACACCCCACCGCAAAGAACGCAAGTTGTGGGTATCCACCGCAAAGAACGCAAGACGTGGATCAAAGCCCTAAGCTAGGCAATCCTAGCTACTGCGAGAATCTTGCGACCTGCCCCCTGTGATCAATAGGGGGATCATGACTAAATCAACATTGGAATTAAAAATGAACTGGCCGAGTTAATTTTCCCTAGCAAACAGTCTTTCCTATACTAGAGAGTATATCCCGAAAACATTCTTTCCTACTTGAATTTAAATGCATCCATTAAAATGCCGTGGTCTCCGTTGGATCTTCCACAATCTTTTGGGGTAATGTTACTTTCCTACCTCACCGAATGCAATGTTATTAAACTGTACTTGAATTAAAATTAGACCTACCTCAATAATCTCCTCTTGATTGCTTCGTGAGATGGCCGGTGCTTGCTCGACTATTGGAGCCTTTCCCTTTCCATTGGTATTGCTTGTTCCGGCCTCATGGTCGTGAGATCCACCAAAACGGGTCCTCTTTGGGGCCATTATACTCACTACTAAAGATGATGAATTTGGAAAATAACGAGTGTCCAATATTACCATAACAACCACAAAGGGTTAGGTTACAACATGTTTAGCCTTATCAAGCAATTACTTTTATACGGAAGGAGTCGATTAACTTCAAGTACGGTTATTACTCCTCTATCTATTTTTGGGTAAATTTGGGGTAATATTAGGTGATCCAAGTCATAATTACATCAATTTAGGATAGCATCTTCTCTTGAACTTATGGAAATTGACTCTGAATTAAGGTTCTTAGCTTAGGCAATTGGAGAATTCAGTTTCTGTAGTTACTTGCTTAATTAGAGTGGTTGAATGATGATTTTAGTGTACTAATTCCTTCTCAAAAATGAACGGAAAGATGCAGTTATGTCTTATGCATATGCGGTAGAAATTCTGTTCTCTAGTGACAATTAATTTCGAGAGGGGGAATTAACTCTTGTAATTACACATTAATCTCTTGCAATATGAGTTTAATCCTTTAATTAAACTCTTTCCTAATGAAATGACAGATTGGGGTTGTTTAATTAGTTACATTGCTAGAAATTGGGTCAATCTCCACCACTCAATCAATGAATTGAGTAGCTGGTAATTCCTTCTTACTAACCATGGATTAATTTGTGATTAGGAGGTTGACTTGATGCATAATTAGCTAATGGGATTATGAAATTTAAATAGACTAATCACATAGGTGATTTAGAGAGTTGCTATTAGGTAGAGTAGTTAGATTATGCATGGTATTAGCAGAAAATAAGGGATTCATAGAGAGATTAAGATGTAAGTATGAATTTAACTTGAGATTACCGTAATTTGAGTTGATTAAGACCTTAATTGCTGATCCAAGAAGCCTAATCCGACAAGAAATTGGCAGCACCTCCTTCCCTTAATCCTTTCCTAGAGATTGTGTATGCCGGCAGCACCTCGCCCAAGGTAAGTGTGTGAGGGAGTGTGTGTGTGTGTGTACTGAGTATCTGTGTGTGTGTGTGTGTGTGTATGTGGGAATAGGTCCTTAAATAGGCTCCCAACCTCAAGAGGTCGAATTATGTTTCTAATTGCATCTGGATGAGCACTTTGGTCATGCATGGTTGCTTGAGTGCATAGCTTGCAAGTGTCCAATTTGCTTGCTTTAACTGAGTCTCACACTCTCTCTCTTGCTTGGAAACTCTCCCACAAGCTCCTAGATGAGTGGGGCACCCTCTAACTGCTAAAGCAAGCTCCCAGTGGCCTAGAGCCTATGCACACACCAGTCTCCGAGTGCCGGCGCCCTTGCTAGCCTTAGGAAAAAATTTATTTTTATCCTTAGACGGTCGTTACAGCTTGGATTTTAATTCCGAAACTTGTCGTTCTAAGACGGAGATAAGGTGCGGGATCCGGAGTACCTGCCATATTTAGCAACTCCCGGTGTTCGAAATTACATTTTTTTCAAATTCTGGATACGAGTGCAGTTTGAGGAGTCGGTCAAAACTAGACGGGTCAGGCTACCAAAAACTTACTATTTTAGGAAAGTTTTCACAAAAATTGTTTTTATTTATTTTTGAAAGATCTATAACATTCTAAACATCTTGGCACCGACAACTTTAGAAAAGCTGTCAAAAATAGTAACTTTTTGCAGTATGATTATTTTGTAGTACAGGGGTGCTCTTTAGCTCGGGGTCAGAGATCTTACAACAGGAAATGAGAATCTACTTCACCTATAGGGAAAAGAGCATGTATATACATGCTAATGAGTCGGAAACACCATATTCCGAGTAAATACGCTTGCTTTTGATAAGTCCATGAAAAGCTCAACTTCTGCGTATATGATTTTTGTCAGAGAATCTGTAAATGATTCTATTTTTTTCACAAGTAGCAATAAAGGTAATCAAGAGGAATTAATTTCCTAAATGGATTCCAAGATTTTTTCATTGATGACATCCCTAGTGAGCTACCTCCAAAACGAGGGATGATGACCATGCAATTGATCTCCTACCAGGAAGCTCACCGCCTAACAAGCCTCCTTATCGAATTTCACAAGCTCAACAAGAGGAGATCATGAGGCAAGTGCATGAATTGGTGGAAAAAGGGATCTAAAGATGGCACCCCCATGGACCCAACAAAGTTAGAGATAATAAAAGGATGGCTTAATCCAAGGAATCTACAGGAGGTACGCAGTTTCATAGGTATGTGTGCATATTATAGATGCTTCATAGGAAAAAAAATCTCGCTAATAGCAAGCCCATTACATGACTTAACAAAAAAGAACGTTAAGCATTCATGGACTGTAAAAGTGCAAGAAGCTTTTTGAGAATCTTATCTCTCAACGTGTTCTCACATTACTAGATCTGTCAAATCCATTTGAGGTCCAATGTGATGCTTGTGGTGATTGCCTTGGAGCTATTTTGCTTCTAGAAGGGCATGCCATAGCATATGAGAGTCAAAGACTTAACTCCGATAAGTGAGTATTGGGAAAATATGAAAAAGAACTACTAGCTATTCTATATGCCCTAAAACATGTGGAAAATTAACTCTTGGGGACTCCATTCATCCTACGAATGGATCACAAAGCCTCAAGAACTTCATGACGCAAACCAAGCTCTCCGACAAATGAGGTGGAAATTTTTTCTTTTGCAATTTAAATTTCATATTGCTCACATTGATGGAAAGCACAATGAAGTGGTCAATGCACTTTCACAACGACCAAGGGTAAATGTGGTGTCTATAGCAATTCACAATGATCTATCTTTTATGATAAATGAGTATGCTATTGACCGAGACTTTAAGTACGTGATTACAACCTTTGCAATAGGGAAGAAAAAAGAACCATTCACCTTGAAGGATGGTTATCTTCCAAATGGATATAGGCTATGTGTTAATCACCCATACAATAAGAACGTTATGTATAAATCCCATACTTCTCCTTATGCGGGGCAAAGAGCAATTCCATAGTCTACTCTTCAAGGAGTAGAAAATATATTTCTGTTGTTCTATCACAAAAAGTAAACATATAAGAGTATGTTTCAAAATGCGTGGTATACCAAAAGTTGAAATTTGATCGAGAGAAGCAACTTGGATTGTTTCAGTCGACAGGCTTAACAAGAAAACACACTCTAGGCCTGTCAAAAAGACTATTAAGGTACATCAAATGGCAACCCTCTTCCTCATCAAGCATGACAATCACCTCAAGCACCTTAGTCATCAAGCACGACAAGCACCTCAAGAACCTTAGTCATCAAGCACGACAAGCACCTCAAGCACCATAGTCAGCAAGCACGACAAGCACCTCAAGCATAGATCGGGTTCCCACCTCAAGCTCAACCCTAGCTTGCCTAAGGTCAAAGGACTTTTAACAGTAACTATTGCAGGTCTTTAATGAAGCTAACCCTAAGGTCTTTTAAGCTCCATTAGATGCACGTTGCTCTTTGATAGACTACCTCCTTTTGGACCCGTATTGAGATGTAACCATCTCTCCTCTTTTTCCCCTATTGAGATAAGTCTAGAAGAACTTATTGAACATTGCTCTTTGGTAGACCGTTTCCTTTTGGACCCCTATTGAGATGCAACCATCTCTCCTTTTGGTCCCCTGTTGAGATAGGTGTAGAAGCACATGTCTCTATTCTAACTCTTGTTCCCGTTTATTCTCCTACATTAAATGATCAGTTTAATATGAGAAAATCATTTGGTAAAGTTAGATATTATATTAGATGCATGTTGCTCTTTGATAGACTACCTCCTTTTGGACCCCTATTGAGATGTAACAATCTCTCCTCTTGGTCCCATGTTGAGGTAAGTCTAGAAGCACTTATTGCACATTTCTCTTTGATAGACCATCTCCTTTTGGACCCCAATTGAGATGCAAACATCTCTCCTTTTGGTCCCATGTTGAGATAGGTCTAAAAACACATGAAGATGAAATAGTCCATAGGAGAAAGAAATAGTTCCTCACTTATCATAACTCTTCCTGCTAGCATACATAACAGCATAGTAATGAAGATGGAGAACATGGCAAGTATAAGAATTCAAGCATGTCTCTTGGTTAGATTTGCATTCCATAGCCAAGAGTGTTGGTGTAAGCTCTCACTTCTCACAAGCTTGAAGAAGGAGGTGGAGTTCCTCAACTTTCACCAAGTGAGAATGATCCACATAATGAGTGTGTGTGTGTGGTGTATACCCCCCAGCATCCCCCTTGATTGCTTGGGGTGAGTTCTAGGCTTTCAACATGCTTCAAGCTCATTGGACCCCTCTCCCCCTAGCCAATCACATGCAGCATGCATTCAAGTACATGGGTAGTCTTTGGACAAGTGTCCTCCTTATGCCTTAGAGAGAGACATCTTGAAAATATCTAGATATTTGTTGGATGGAACTAGAAGCTCATTGGACCCCTCTTTAGCCCAACCAATAGCATTCAAGCACACCATGTGGCTAAGCATAGGGAGATTCTGACATGTGTCCCATGTGTCCCTTGAGAAAAGGGGTGCCCTTTGGGTAAGTGGGAGGTTAAGTCAAAGATTCCCCTAACTTTGGGAGTTCCCCCCTCCTTTGTAGGGTCTCTTTTTTACTCAAGCACCTTACCCCCCATGCATGGGTAGCTCTGAGACTTTAAGTACATAATTACAGCCTTTGCAAAAGGGAATAAAACAAGACCATAGTATCTTTTTGCTAGTTTGGCATAATACTCTTGGTGGGCCAAAGGATTCTTGCCCGTAGTATGCCTTAGATGAACCTTGAGAAACTTTAGAAAGACCCAATCATTTTTCTTAAAGGCTAAGGCTCTTATATGCTTATTAGCAACAACCCTTTTTGCCTTTGCTTTGAGATGGATATAACCTCTTTAATCTTTGTAAAAGATTCTTGTGAGTCTCTGCTATATTCATTAGTTGTGAAGATCTTCCCATGTACTTTAAGTAGTAAGGGACTTTTGGATCTTCCATCTTTAACTTCAAAATGTGCTTTCCCCATAGAAGTATGCACAATGTCATTGTACGCATACTCTATAAGAGGTAGGTTTTTCTCTCATTGAGAACGTTGATCTACTTCCATGACATAGGATTTTAGTAGATCAAGAATCGTTAGATTAGTTATTTCACTTTGGTCATCCGTTTGTGGATGATAGGCCAAAAGAGAAATTTAATCTACTTCCTAGATTCTCAAAGAGACCCTTCTAGAAATTACTATTCATTCTAGGATCTTTGTCCGACACTATGGATGTTGGAAAGCTATGATGCTTGAAAATTTGAGATCTGAAGAGGGTTGCCAATTGATGTGTCTTAATAGTGTTTTTGACAGGCCTAGAGTGTGTTTTCTTTGTTAAGCCTATCGGCTGAAACAATCCAAGTTGCTTCCCTCGATCAAATTCCAACTTTTGGTATACCACACATTTTGAAACATACCCTTGTATGTTCACTTTTCATGGTAGATCAACATAAATACATTTCACTTTTCATGGTAGATCAACATAAATACATTTCTACTTCTTGAAGATTAGATTATGGATTCCCTCTTTGCCCCGCATAAGGAGATATATGGGATTCATACATGACTTTCTTATTGTATGGGTGAGTAACACATAGCCTATTGCCGTTTGGAAGATAACCATCCTTCAAGGTGAATGGTTATTTTTTCTTCTCTAATGCAAAGGCTGTAATTACATACTTAAAGTCTCGGTCGGTAGCATACTCATCTATCATAAAAGATAGATCATTGTGAGTTGCTATAGACACCACATTTACCCTTGGTCATTGTGAAAGTGCATTGACCACTTGATTGTGCTTGCCAACAATGTGAGCAATATGAAATTTAAATTGCAAAAGAAAATTTGCCCACCTCATTTGTTTTTCGGAGAGATTGGTTTGTGTCATGAAGTGCTTGAGGCTTTGTGATCCATTTGTAGGATGAATGGAGTCCCCAAGAGATAGCGTTTCCAAGTGTTTAGGGCATAGAGAATAGCTAGTAGCTCTTTTTCGTATTTTCCCAATACTCACTTATCGAAGTTGAGTCTTTGACTCTCATATGCTATGTGTTAAGGCGCTAGCGGAAGCTAAATAGCGAGAACTCAACCAACAACAGAATTTGTCAGACGAGGACGGAGCTTGACCCGCAGGCGCATGGAAACAACTAGGTGGGTGTCAAATCACCTACTCGACCTTCTAATGACAATCACTACTAAGGAAATCAAATCTAAGTTCTAGAATACGCAAGTGACTGAAATCCGTACTACGAACGAATGCTATACGAAACAGGATCTAGAATCATTGAATCGATCTCAAACTCAAGGGGAAGTCTATACACTAGGTAAGAACAACACCCTAAAGACTTGAAATGCAAAATCAACCTATAACCATTCCGTGCGGCAAACGCGTATGAAAACAGGCCGAAAAATACAGGTGATCGAAACTTGACCCCGATGGTACCAATGTGTAGGTCTACTCGTTGTGGTTCTATAGATATGCTGCACACTCCATTCCGACACACGAGTTGGAAGAAAACTCACACCGAAGCTCGTAAGAACTTACCACACATAGAAGCCGATAGCGCGCACTCTTGGTATCTGTGCGTAGCTCTCGTCGTTGCTAACACAATGGCGGTGTCGCTTCTCCAATGGCGGCTCCGTAGCTCGCGTAGCAAGTAGATAAGACTCTCTCTCTCTCTCTCTCAGACACAGTCACGGCGCTCAAAAACTCACTTTGATTAAAAACTGAATCTCTTTAGGTTACAAAAACTTTGGCTTATATACCTCAGCCTTGGAGGTGAGAACATCTCTAACTAATTACATCAGCAAGTGAAATTACTTTGGATTTACAAGTTGGAAACTCAATTGAGTCCCGTTACTTAATGAATGGCTCAATTCAAAATCAATGTCGGAAAGACATTTATTACAATCAATGGTTACAATAATGATGAGTGTGAGCAAAAATGTGGGTGTGATCCTCTGCTGGCTCAACACTCCCCCCCTCCGCGTTCATGTCGTCCCTGACATGACCTTTATGCTTGGTCAATAAAGTCCTGTCGTCTTGAGCATCTGCAAATGTGACTCGTATCGCAGGTTGTCGATGGTCAAGGTTGGGCCGAATATTTTGCTTTCGTGGGTGAAAAAGCCGGTGTAGAAAGCTTCTTCGAATGTTTGCATGTGGAAGCTAGGCAAAAACATAATCCTCTGGTATAGGAGGTGCAACACTTTTGGAGAAGGCTGCAATGAAAGGTCATACATCATATCAGTCACTGTGTCGGCCATCGATAGTAGACTCGAGGTCGTGGCTTTATCTGGTGCGAACACTTCAATGCACGCTAAGAGAGTCCTGCAAATTTTCTTGAGCATCTGACACGAAAGGTCAGGAGAGCCAATAAAGAGCTTGATGGTGCCCGTTAGGGTTTTCACCATGTAGGCTTTACCTATTCTCTCTCCTGCCTTTGGTCCTGGCATCCTTGGGTAATTAAGCCAATTTGGCTTCTTTTCTGCAATCCTGCCATGGTCTTTGCAGCTTCTGACTCTTGGCACCGGGCAGAAGGTTGCATCCTCCCGAATCTCCTTTGGTGCCTCTACCAAGTAGATGAGGTAGGCTGGGTATTTGTTCAGCCAACCTTTCCTCCATCTAGGCTGCGAATCTACAATCTTCTTTGATTGTTCCTCTTTTGTGATGTCGCCTTCGTAAAGAGCGACATACTGCTCCTCCTCTATTCTCTTTTTCGTTTTTTTCACTTCAAACTTCATCAAAGGGAAAGGCAGGCTGGATTGCATCCACTCTTCATGGAGCACTTTTGTGTCTAGTCCCTGAAGTCTAATGGAGATTAGGAGTCTCCTCTCCCATTCCATTTCCGCCTTGGCACTCTCCTCTGTTGACTTTTCTATTTGGTCATGGAGCCTTTGTTCTTCTTCTTCAGAGATTCCTGAAGTTGAGGTCACCTCTTGAACTGGGGCTGGATCTTCAATTGTGGTTGCCTCTCCAGTTTCTGGTAGCTCTATGGCTGCTCCACCTGATTCTTCTTGTGGTGGCTCTGTCTCTCTTCTTTGTTGCTCTTGTAGATATTGGAGCTGTTTGCGGAGGGTCTCATTCTCTGTTCTTAGTGTTTGATTTTCTAAAGTGAGCCTCTCCTGTGCTGCCAATGATCCCTCCGCAATGTGCAACCTTTGCACTTGCTCTAATCTTAGCTCTCTTTGTAAGCTTCGGACCTGGTCTTCCAGAGATGGTACAAGAGCTCCCTCTTGTTCGGTTCCTGCTCTGCTAGCTCTAGGGGTAGTCTTGAGTCTAGTGATTGTTCTTTCTTGGAGCTCGACTCTTTCCCATAGCTCAATGAGCTCATCTTTAGCCGCCTCCAAGTCATCTTCCATCCGCTCCCTTGCTTCCTGTGCACTTGTTACTTCTCTTGAAGCCTCGGCTAGCTGGAGTATCAAGCCATCTCTCTCGTTTTCCGCATCGTAGAGTGATGCTTTATGACTTTCAGATTCAGTCATAGCATCCTCTAATTTCCTCTGCAACTCGGCTTCCCTTTGTTTGGCTGTCTCAATCTCCACTTCCTTTGCCTTGGATCTTTCTTTGATCTTGTTGAGCAGTTCATGCACCATGTGCATGTCTTTTTCATCTTCATCTGTCAACTCTAAAGCTTTTTCTGCTACCACCTCCACTGGCTTCGGCTCTTCTAGTACGTTCTGTTCGTTCAGTTTCTCTTCACTTTCTTTTGTACTCTTTGTTTTTTCCTCCGTCCCTTTCCTATCATCTTGTTTTTGTAGGGTGATCCCATAAACTGCCTCAAGGGCCTCTTCTTCAGTGTACCCTATCGCTACCAGATCCTCATAATCGTTTTTCTTTTGCTGAATTGGATCTATCTCCTTTTCCTTGGTCCCGGCCTCCGGCTTTTCCATACCAGCCGTGTCCATCTCTACTGTGGTCTCTTCCACAATGATTTCCGTCTTCTTCGGGCTTGGTACATCAGTAAAGGAGGGCTGATTGTCCTCAGTCATCTTGGCTTTCCCTTTGTTTGCTTGCCCGTCTTTCTCTTGAGGTTCAGTAGACTCATCTACTTTCTTCTTCCCCTTGTCGTCCTTTTTCAGCTCAGCTTTTAAAAGCTGTACTTCCTCTTCAGTGTATGGCTCGACAGGTTGCTGCTCCAGTATAGCCTTTGACTCCTCATAAGCTCTAATATATTGATCATATTGATCAACATGTGGCCTGGCTGAGCTAGTTCCGACTTTAGTGGGGTCTGGAACCCACTTTTCTTCAAAGTCCCCCTTTAGAGCTCTTTCCGCTCTAAACTGCTCCACCAGTCTTTCCATTCTTGCCGCTTTCTGACTTTTGGTTTGCTTGGGAGCAACCTTCTTCTTTGATTTCTTCATAATCGGCTCATCCACATTCTCTTCAGGTTCTGAAACTATTTCCAGTTTCCTGTGTGCTCTTGTGGACGCCCTCTTGGATACTTCAGGCTGTTCTTCCTCCTCATCGGCTTCTCTAAGTCACTCATTCTGGGAGGGAACCTTTGGCCATTGATCTCTGGCTCCAATAGCTTCATAAGCTATTCTTGTCAGAACTTCAGCTCCTCCTATATACTTTGGCTTCTCGTTGTGCATGGCAATTACTTGCTCGTGGATGTGTTGAGCGTAATTCACCTCTTTTGGCATATTGCTCTTCAATGCCCATGTGATGGTAGTTGCAATGGCATGGGGCGGTGTCGTATACTTTTGCGGTCTTTTACTGCAAATATGGAGAAATTGGTTGTACAGTCGGCAAAGGGTTGCCTCTCTTTGGTCTGCCATATCTCCATAAGTTGCATTCTGTTTCTTGGACCCATAAACCTCTATAGCCTCCCTTCTTTCCCTGACAGAGCTCCCTTTGTTGTTCAGCTTCAATGCATTTGCAATGAGCTGTGGAGTGATCTGTACCTCTACTTTCTCTCCATCTATTGTTGTCAATGTGGCTTTCCCATCCTTCTGAATGGAGGTCGCCAACTCATACACTCTTCTTGTATCTACACCTGATGGTCTCGAGGTGAAGAATCTGTGCAAGTCTGCCCTTTCCAGGTACCTGCTGATGTTCTCTGACCTGCTATAATCCACCAATTCTTGTGGGATCATCGGTATATCCACCGCTTGCCCTTGAGGATCTCTGAAAGTCCCTTGGTAGATCTTTATTCCCTCTTGTTCCAGTACTGCTTCCTCCACCCAAGTTTTGGTTGGCTTGAGGGTTTCTGCTGGAATGTCAAAGGGTTCTGCTTCTGCAAGAGCATCTTTGATCGTCGGTCTTTTTCTCTTTGTTGCTGATGACTTGGCGGAATCCATGAATCCTGTAACTCCAATTTCAGAAGTTAGCGTCTTTTTAGTACTGAAAGCCGAAATGAAGCTTTTAACTATTCAAATGACTTGAAAATTGAAACATGAGCTATTCAGGGCCTAAGGATGCAAGGTAGGTGAAAAAATATGCAAAATCGGCTCAAAATCATGCTAAAGACATCATACGCGTATGATGTCTTTTGTGTCAAAATGACTTCATATTGGTTGTGCTTGTAGCTGATAGTGTATACATGAGTATCATATGCTTGGATTTGAGTTTGGATACCATTTGGTCAGGTTTTGGCCAGTTTAGTCCAGTTCAGGCTCTTGGCAAAATTTTGAAAGGGAATTGGATTTTATGATCCAAATTGGATAAAACTTGGTGGTTCACCTTCAAATGGCATGTAGATCACTTCTGTTTGGTGGTTGAAGCCCTGAGGTGCCAAAATCACATAGTGAGACATCATACGCGTATGATGTCTTTTGGTGTATTTTTGGACCAAATTTCTCTATAAGCTTGGATATGGCTTTAGATAGGCTTATTCAGTGGATTTATGAATTTTGGATAGATTTTGGGCTAAAAATGGCTCTGGAGACATCATACGCGTATGATGTCTTTTTCATCAATTTTGCATGGGATTGGTTCTGTGGACTCCTCATGTACTAGTGAAGGACTATATCTACTCAAATCTTGGTTTGGACTTGAGTATGTTGGATTTGGACTAAAATAGGCTTTGGATGAAGGATTTTCCCTCAATTGGGCTAATGGGGTGATCCACTTGACCAAATGGTTCCAAACTTCATATGTAGCATGTATTAGATATATATAATGGATGTATGATGACAAATGAGCAGTTTTGGCTCTGTAAGTGCAAATAGACATCATACGCGTATGATGTCTTTTATGTCAAAATGGTGCTTTTTGGTTCCAGATAGTTTGTAGATGTGTTAATCAACAATCCTACAAAGTTTCATTGAGTTTGGAGTTATTTTGACAAAATTAGGACCAAAAATCAATTTTATGGCCTACTTTGCGTCTTTTTGGTTTTCCTTGGGTTTTCTAACTCCAATTCTCATGATACTTGGTTCATAGGATGTGATTAACATGTGGAATGAGGCTATGCACTCAAATGTTGAAATGGATGTGAAATTCATGCTGTGAGACATCATACGCGTATGATGTCTTTTCTTGAAATGTTGGTCTTTTTGTGCAAAGAATGCTTTGTGCTAGTGCCCTAAGCCCTGCTAACTAGTTTTCAACTTAAAAAGTCATTAGTTTAGCTAAAAAGCCCCCTTATAGGCATTTCAGTCTCTGAAGTCGTCTTTTTGCCTTGGAGTTGAATTTCTTCAACTTTTCTTCTCGAGAGTTGCATTTCCAGCTCATTGGATATGTTGTGAAGCCACCTATTTGGTTGAACTTGACTTTGGCTCCCCGTTCTCCATCTTTCTCCATTTGGTTGCCCGAGAGCGTCTTTTTCACCATCGGTAAGTGAATCAGCTTTCTTTTGGGTTTTGCTTGCAAACATAAGTCATCCATGCATATTTGAAGCTGCTTGTGAAGTTTCATGTCATTTGGTCGTCAATTTTAGCCGTTATGCCAAAATGACGCTTTGTGTGTCCGCAGCCGAATCGGTTGTTCCGACCTACTTTTGGTGGTCCACACCTGGAGATACTCCATGGTTGCATTGCCCTCGATGTTGTTAAGCTTCCTGAGAAGTTTTGTGTCGTTTCGACAACTTTTTCCTGTTTTCCTCTTGAAGGCTCTGTTGACCTAGGGTTTTTCCAGTCGTTCTTTCTCGAGCTTTGAGTGTTAGCAACCCATCTTCTATGTTAGGGTAACCCACATCTAAGTTCTTGCAAGGTTTGGTTAGGCGGTTGTGCCCCTACCTAGCGTTCTTCCCCATTCCCCGTCTGCTCTTGTTTCTTGGTTTTGGTCAGTTTTCGCGACAAAAGTTAACGATAAGCATCAAAAGCTTATGGCAACGAGTCTACCTCTCATGTCTGGTGTCCTCTGAGCTCTCGTAGCAGTCGTAGAAGGCGGTAGAAGGTCGGATGCTCCTGTGTGCTCTTTGCTCTCTCCAAGAAGGTAATAGTGGAAATGAGCTTGAAAGTGATGTGAAAAATGCTTAACTTCGGACTTCCCGGATCACTTGTTACCAAATTTGACATGTGCTCCTATCACATTGTGAAATGCACTTTAGGATTTGAAATTTCTCAATTTGGACTCCGTTTGACCTGTTTCTGAGAAATCTGTCCACTTTGCCAAAATTCTGTCATTTCGGGCTTTCCGCAACTTTTTCAGAATTGTACCCAATTTTTACCATGGGTTGCCCTTGTCATTAGGACCATCACCGTCTATTCTTTTCTTTTTTCCGATCTCATTTCACATGCTTTTTTATTTTTCTTTTACTTTTATTAAGAAAATCATAAAAATAAAGGAAAATAGCAAATTGAAGCCAAAAAATTCCAAACATACACGATAAATAGCTGGTAACTCTGTGTATATGAATATACATTTATTTGTGATTTCTCGACTTGGATTACCATTTTTTTCCACTTTATAGCTCCAAAAACACTCTTATTTAGTGATATTTACACGTCTAGAGACCCAAATTCATCATTTGATCTCTTCTTGTTGCAAAACAAGGTATATAAGGGCATACATATTATCAATATCCGCAATCAAACATAAAAATTGCAAAATCATGTAAGACACTGCCCTTGTAATATAATTTTTGTTTTTCTTTGTTTTTGGCGCTTGTAGCTGCTTTGTAACTCCTGTATACCTGTATACCTCCCCCCCTCCTAGTCTGAGTCCTCCCGGACGACTATGAAGTGTCTGTGGGCGGAGCATTGTAGTTGTTTTGGTCATAAGTTCCCAATGCAATTGCAGAGCGATGATACAACAGTCTTTCCAGTAAAGCTGCTCTTTGTTTGATTGAAGGAATGGTGGTCGGTTTTTGGGTTGGTTTTGGCACTTCGGTAGTAGAATCAGTAGATGGATTCTTCTTACCTGCTTTGTTCTTTGTGTTGATTTCCTCGGCTTGAAATACCTAGGAGTTTCCGTTGATTGTTCTGAAGGGAGTTCCTGTTTACAAATCTTTGGGATCCAAATTTGCTTGCTATGGCTTTGTGCCGTCATGAACTTCTTTGGAATCCAAATCTGTTTCACTGTCCTTGATTGTCTGGAATCACTCTGTTGTCTGGTATTGAAGACTCTGTTTTCCACCTTTGTGTTCTCTGGCACCACCTTTTTTGGTCTCCATATCAACTTTGATTCCTTTTTTTTCCAAGGTTGAGCTGTTATATTATTGCTTGTCTTCCTTATCCAATGTGGAGAGTTCCTCGTCGAAGAGCGATCCAGTTGTGTAGAAACTTTTGGTTGCCATTGCTTCTTCTTTTTCTCTGGTTGTTGTTTATCTTTGTCTTTGGATTCGTCCTTTGGAGTTGGCTCTTCTCCTTTGGTGAACTTAACTGATTGACTTTCACCTTCATATTTGATAAGCACTGAATTAGAACTCCAGTCAATCATTGCATTGTATTGCTTCTGCCATGGTTGTCCTAGCAATAATGGATGTTGTGTAGCTTGGTCTTCAACCACATAAAACATATGAGGATACACATATTGGTTAATTTGTATATGTAAAACTGTGCATCCGACAGTTTTGATTGAATTCTCAGAGTAACTCTTTAACTCTTGCTTGGCAATTTGTAGTTTAGTGTCATTTGTCAATTGTCTATACAAACTGAGTGAAAGTAGGTTAGCTTGAGCTCCTGAATCCAATAGTGCTCTGGCTTTGATTTGGTTGGTTCCCACTTTGCATTCAATGATGGGTTCTTCTTTGTCATTATCCATTTCTGTTATACTGACTGCGTTTATTCGTATTGCTCCTTCATTGCGCTGTTTCTGACGCAGTAGTCTTCTTTTCTCCATTTTTTCCTTCGCCTCGGCTTGCGCTTCCTCCACAATCTTTTTCTTTTTCGGGACACGTAGCCTTTCTTGATGTATTTTGAGAAGCATGTCTTGGGTTAGCGGCAAAAGATACTTTTTCACTCTGCATCCACTAATCCAATTGGGCATTTCTTCTCCGTCTAATGTAGCAAGCTTGACGGCTCCACTTGGTGATAGATCTTTAATCACCAGAGGTCCCATCCCTCGCTTTTTAAGCTTCTTAGCATGCTGTTTCAGAGTGTAAACTAGGACATAGTCCCCAACCTTAAACTCTTTAGACCGCACATGCTTATCAAAAACTTCTTTTTGTCGCCTTTTTTGAGCGTAGATAGAAGCTACTGCTTTTAGGCGAAGCTCATCTAGCTTTTCCAGGTCATCTATTCTATCAGAAAGCTCGTGCCCTGTCCACTCTAGATCCTTAGCCACCCTTAAGGTTGAAATCAAGAATTCTATTGGTAAGATAGCATTTAGCCCAAAAACCATGCTATATGGGGTCGTTCCTATTGATGTTTTATATGCTACCCTATATGCCCATAATGTTGAATGCAACTTCTGGTCCCAGTCAGTTCTCCACTCAGATACAATCTTCGTAAGGACCGTGCATATGGTTTTGTTTGTTGCTTCAGCTTGTCCGTTTGCTTGTGGATGATACGGGGCTGATTTCCTATGGATTACCATGAATTCATCTAGAAGGATCTCTATCACTTCATTTATAAAATGTGTGCCTCGATCACTCACAATTTCTATTGGCAATCCATATCGTACAAAGACGTATTCATATAGAAATTGTGTCGTGGTCCTGGCATCTGCTTTTTGAGTTGCCTTTGCTTTGACCCACTTTGTTAGATAGTCTGTAGCCACAATGATGTATTGTGCATGAGTCTTATATGCAGGAGGTGAAATGGGTCCGACATAATCAATCACCCATTTTGCAAAAGCTCTTGCCCCCATCATTGGTCTAAGCGGCATATCATCTCTTTTAAGTGGTACTTTGGTCCTCTGACAGTCATCGCACCGTCTAACGTATTCCTCAGCGTCCATATGTAATGTTGGCCACCATATTCCTGCGGCTAAGACAAGTTTTGCTGTCTTATCACCTGAGAAATGGCCTCCACCTACTCCTCCATGAGCTTGCTCTAGGATTATCACATACTCAGACTCTGATGCGCAAATCCTAAGCTGGTTGTCTTTACCTCTCTTATAGAGTTGATCTCCTATTAAAGCGTAATCTCTAGCTTCTGTCTCTACAAATTTCTGACGAGCTTTTGACGTTCCTTCTGGGAACTCTGCATTGTTGAGCTGTCGACTGGCGTAACAGATAGGAAAATCCATGTTTCCATCTTCTGGCTGAGCCAGAATGCATCCTATTGCATATGCCGAAGCATCTATGTGCACATGGAATATCTTCTCCCAATCTGGTGATTTCAAGACTGGAGCAGTAATGAGTGCCTCTTTCAATTTCTTGAATGATTCCTCACACTCCTCTGTCCATTCAAAGTTCACTATTAGCCTGTAAAGTGGTTGGCCTATTATAGCGTACAAGTAAATGAATCGTCTATAATATCTGCAATGTCCCATAAAGCTCTGTACTTGTTTCGTATTGGTTGGTCTAGGCATATCCACTATAACTTTTATCTTCTCTAAATCCGTGGATATTCCGTTTTGTGAGACAATATGTCCCAGAATTCTGCCCGGTCGGACCATAAACACACATTTCTCAGGATTGAGACAAATGCGATATGTCCTACATTTCTCAAATACTTTTCTTAGGTGTTCTAGATGCTCATCTCTCAGAAGAGAATGTACACATAAGTCATCCATGTATATTTCTAGAAACAACCTTAAGTATTCTTTGAAAGCATGCGTCATCAGCCTCTGGAAGGTTGCGGGAGCATTGGTTAGACCAAAAGGCATAACCCTATAAGCATAGATTCCCCACTCCGTTGCAAAAGCTGTTTTATGTTGATCTTCCAGTGCTATGGCTAGCTGGTTATATCCTGAAAAACCATCAAGAAAAGAGTAGGCTGTTTTCCCTGATACACGCTCTAGAACATGATCAGTTATCGGCAGGGGATAATTGTCCCTGATTGTTGCAGCATTCACTTTCTTTAAGTTGACACACACTCGAAGTTTTCCGTTCTTCTTGGGTACCACCACAATCGGAGATACCCAATCGGTGTGTTCAAGCTCGTATATGAATTCAACTTCCATTAGCTTATCTATCTCTTCTTTGATTCGCTTAGCAAACGTATCATTATATGTGTATGGTCTCTGTCTGCTAGGCTTTGCGTCTTGTTTCAGTGGGATTGTGTGTTGGCATATCGATGGGTCAACTCCCTTTAAGTCCTTATAAGACCATGCAAACACATCCCTGTACTCTCTGAGAAGACTCAAAAGTCTCTCTTCCTCGCCTGGAGACAAATCTGTGGCTATGTACACCGGTCTAGGTGTCTCACCTGGAGCTGCTAAATCTACTTTTTTTGCATCCTCCGGTCCGTCATAAGATTCGTTCTCCTTTCTCTCTCGAATAGGTTGGGTTAATACCACCTTCCTATCCTCTATTGTGAATTTCCTATAGTGAGAGGGAACATCCATGTTTTCCTTGGTTTTGGCATTTTCGTCCTCTCCACTCTCAAATTCTGTTGTCCAAACTTCTTTCAGAGTTTTCTTGAGCTCTCTGTACTTGTTTCTACGTTCTAACTTGGACTCCGTGTGCTCTCTATTGCGTTTGCTCTTTTCTGTTTTTTCTGTTTCTGTTTTCGTTTCATTCCATTGAACTTGATTTCTTGAGCCTCTTTTGTCTTTTCGTAAGCTCTTTTGATCATTACCTCTCATTCTTCCAGAAATCTTGTCCTTGACACAATCTTCCGCCTTTACTAGTGATAGCCTTTTTTCGGCTCTTTGTAATTGCCACAGTGAGTTACCTCACCCTACCAAAATCACCCAAACACTGTGGCTATCCCTACCATTTCACTGTATATAGGTGTGCGTGAGTCACGGGACTTTTCCCATATCTTCTTAAAAACCCTCAGCTAGCTAGTCACTGGGCTAGGTGAGCCAAAAAAATAAAAAAAATAAAAGTATATTATGGCCTCTTGTGTGTAAATATTTCATTGTATATATGGCATAAATATAGGATTTTTTTATAATTATTTTGTTATTTTATTTAAATATTTCTACTTAGGTGTGTGTTTTATTAAACCTATGTACACCTTCTTTCATCCTCTTACACCATAATTATATTTTTTGCCAATATGTACATACTCTAACCTCATATTTTTCCTTTATACAAATCACTCCCACATTTTCACCCTCACCCTCGTGAAAACAAAAAATTGATTTCTACTCATTGGTTACTTTTATTATATTATTTACTTGCATACCTTTTCCTCTTTCACCCAAAATAATTCAAAGAGGGACCATATCATATGATTCCAATATCTTTCCATATCCATAACTCCTCCATATTTTTATTATTATTTTTACTCATTATTCTAACACCATGTGCTCATTGAGCAAAAGTCCATGAATAGTCCATACACTAGTCCCACCATGTATATATTTCTTTATTCACCAATAATCCTCCTCCATGCATGTGTCAAGGGCAACTTGGATGCTTTGTATTATGATATGACAAAGGAGGGGCTCACTCTTGGATGCATTGTACAAATTCAACAAAGGAGGGGTCCACTAAAAGACTTTTGCAAGCATAAAAACAGGCTTTTTGGTGAGAATTTTGGCACCTATCTCCACTCCGAATTTGGAGCAGTGGTCAAAAGAGAAAATGTAGCCCACGCTTTGAATAATCACCTCAAATTTTTTCATGATTTTTGGAGCTACCAGCGGTGAGATATGATTTTTTGAGTGGACCTCAGTCTGCCCACTTTTTTCACAAGTAGCCCATAGTCTTCTCTCACCTCTTTCCACTACACACACACACACACACACATTTCTCTCAACCCCTCACTCAAACCTGCACCTTCAATGGTTTCTCTCACCTTCTTCACCATTAACCTCCCCACTTACTCCCATAGCTCTCATATGAGCTCTCCATGTACATACACCATCTCTATGCCTCTCTCTATTACTTCCAAAGTACAATTCCATCTTACCCCTTATATATATACATAAATTCAGCATGTGTACCATGATTAACCTCTGCAAATCAAGAGATATCATCAACGGAATTACCATTTTCATTGCGATAATCAACCTTGGCGGCGGTGGCGTAAAGAAGGGAAGACGAAGAAGAAGGTCGATAGTCATTTTGAGAACCTACACAAGTAAGTCCAAAACTTCTTCAAGCTTCACCATCACAAGGATTTTCTCACTTCATTCAACCATCTTACTTCAACCATCCACCTCATTCTACCCATTGTAAATGTAACATTAACTTTCTAGTGATTACTAACACTAACCACTAACATACTAACACAAAATAGCCATTGACCTAACCATAAAAGACACCTCACCTCAAGACATGTGTATAGTAACTCTCTCTCTCTCTCTCTCTCTCTCTCTCTCTCTCTCTCTCTCCTTACTTACTTTCACCTTATCTACCATCAATAATGCTCTCTTTTGAGCCCACACCCATGACTCAAGCAGACAAAGAAGGCCCGCAATGTTTTGATATTCAAAAAAATCATAATCTTGATTTGTTAGCTTGTAAATTAGGATTTCTAATAATCTTAATGAGGGGTCTCCAACCTATAAATAGGCCCCTCTCCTTCTTGTAAAACAACCTCCAATATCTCACATAGCACCCCAACACTCTATGCGTGAGGAGAGACTTAGGTGTAGCAACCACTTGTGAGCTTCACTCTTGGTGTGAGAGAAGCCTTCAAGCTACACATTGCAAGTGAGAGAGCGTTGAGTTCCACAAATCTCAAAACCACTATTGTATATGCTCCTTCATCATCAATAAATTGAGGTTTGGTGCATCAAAGGCGTGATTCGACGTTCAAATCTTCGTCCTTCTATTTGTGCAATACGGTTTGGTGAATTCAAGGTGACTTGTGTATTTTGAGTTTTTATCGGTTGATCTTGATTTTAGGAAGTGTTTTAGTGTGTTTTTCATTGCCAATTTTGTGTCCATTGTAAGAGGGTATTGTGGTGAGAGGTCTCCCACACCCTAAGACAGTGTGTGTGTGTGTTTTGGCAATGTTTAGCAATCACTAAGCATTGAGTGAGTTTTGTACAAGTTATACGATAGCATCATAACGAACCATCTCCATTTGCAAGTCACAAATAAGGTATTACGCAAGATCCTTTTCTCTCTCTCTCTTCCCTTTGCTCTAGCTCTCTCTGGTCCATTTTGTGTGTGTCTTGGTGTGAGGTTGCTTGTGTGTGTTGTGTGGTGCATCTTCTTGGTTGTGCCAAAATCTCTCTTGCGTCCTAGTTCGCATACCATAACTAGGTGGTGCCCCTATCTTGTTTGGGTTTGGCTGTGGGTTTGTTGTTGTGTTGTGCTTGTGGTTGCCCCAGCCCCAATTGAGCAGCACGGGAGCCTTGAGGGGTGTTTAGAGGTCGCCTCTCTTGTTGCCCGCCCCGGACCGCCCCAATTTTGGTGCCCCCACTGAGGAAAGGCTTGTGTATCTTTTTGTGTAGGTTCAACCTTTAGCATAGTCAAGTAGGTTGCATGAATCACGAGAATTTGTATGATCCTTTCATTCCCATTGCAAGGCAAAAGGTACACATAATTGTTAGTACTAAGTTGCAATTTCAGCGAGTAATTCGTAGGATTTTAGGTCTTCTTAGGTTGGCCGAGATAAACGCTTCAGTAAACCCTTTTATTTTGCCTCTGATTAGGTACGACCTTAGTTTGGACGTCTATATTTTTGTTTTGTTTTGAGTATTAGGTCATGCATAGACCATGGATAATGGCCCAGGAATAGAGGTTTTCCCCTTCCATTTCACTCCACACATTAGAATAAACATTGCAATTAGTAGAAAAATCCATTTTCAACAACGTATGGTATTCATGTTTGGTGCCCAAAGAGTAGGAGAAATTCTCGCATCACCAAACCCTGTCATTCTACCTCTTATTGATTATCATAGGTCATTTGATGTGAATATTTTTATTTTGTTGTAGAATAGATTGCAATTTAGAAAATATTATTGTGTAAATCTTTTAAAGAAAGAAAAAACAAAAACGCGTCACTTTGAAATTAATTCAATGGAGAGCCAACGCCAAATGTCTGGATATCCTCTTTTCTTTGGAGAGCCTGGAGAGGATGCAGAATTATTTTTGGCAAATTTCAAGATGTCTTGTTGTATCAAGAGGATAGTAACTGATCAAGAACGTGTAGAAATGTTTGAGGTAGTCCTTAGGAAAGATGCTAGCACTTGGTTTGACTCTTTGCCTGAGGAAGTTAAAGAGAATTACATGGAAGTTGTCAATCATTTCAAGAGATACTTCTTTGATCCCCAAAACACTCAAAAGCTATGGCAAGACATTGTTTCTCATAAGCAAAAAGACTTAGATGACTACTACTTGTACAAGCAAGAGTTCCTACGTCTTTGGGCTCTATGGATACGAAATGTTGCTAACCCTGGTGATGGTGCAGAATTTCTAAAGAAGGAGAGGTTCATAGCCGGACTCTTTCCTGACCTTAAGGTAAAAGTTGAGGCGGGTGCACCTGCTACCTTTGATGCAGCTGAAACTAGGGCTGCTGAGAAGTATAGGAAACTCAAGTGCTTAAGGGGAGAGGTTCCAATAGAAGGTCTTAGACCCAAAGGTAAGTCACAAGCATCAACATCGAGGGAGATTCCTGAGGTAACGACGGAAGTAATTGAGAAGTTAAACGAATCTTTAAGCAGCCTGTCAATTCACCTTGCACAAGCTGTAGGTCCAAAGGGACAAGCAAAGAAGTCTGAAGAGCGAGATCCACGACCTAGGAGAGTCTTGCAATGTTGGAATTGCGGAGAGTCTGGACATGGGATGTATAATTGTCCTTGGCCCCGTGGGGAGCCAGGGAGGCCTAACTTGAATTACCCAGTGATGAATGCAGGAGAAGGAGCTGGTCAACAACCAAGGCTTCTACAAAGGCCAAATGGACCAAGACCACCTCCACAAGGGGTAGAAGGAGTTCCACCTTTGCCAGATCCAAATGTGCATGTGGTAGAGGTGACAAATTCAAATGAGGTTGACATGGAAGCCAATGGCATTAAGCGTGGCCGACGAAAAGGTAAAGAGAAAGAAGGAGTCACATCACAGAGTGACCATGGACAAGGCAAGAAGGCAAAGGAAACCAAGGAAACCAAGAGGACTCGACGTCGTATCAACCTCCAAGACTTCCCTCTTGGACATGGTATGGCTCCGTACAACTTGTTGGAAGACATGAGAGGTAAGGGTCCTGATATTTCATGGCCTCAATTTCTTGCATTATGTCCACAAGTTAGGAGGGATTTAACAAGGGCAGTTAGCACTAGGAGAAAGGTAAAAGAGAGTGTGCCTGTTGTAAAAATTGCACAAGCTGAAATGAATGAGGACATTACACCGGTGCTAGACTATTACATCAAAGGAAGATTGGTTAGGAAAGGTCTAGTGGATGGGGGTGCACAAATTTGCATCATGACAGAGGGACTCATGCAAAAACTAGGCATGCACATCCATGAGACACCTGAAATTAAGGTCAAGATGGCAAACAATAGCAAGGCTAGGTGCGTAGGCATTTGTAAAAATGTTTTTGTGGGGGCCTTTGGCATTAAGAAGGCAGTGGATTTCTATGTCATGTCTACCAAAGGAAATGGTTACCCATTTATCCTAGGGAGACCATGGCTAATGAAAATGCGAGCTTTGCAGGATTGGGAAAGTGGGAAATTAATTTGCAGGAATGACAATCACAAGAAGGTTGTCTTTGACATGAAGGAGCAACGCCAAGAGGAGCTCCATGAAGAATCATCTCAAAGTGAGACGGAAGAAGGTTGGACCGATAGCACTTCAAAAGAAGAAAGTAGCGGCAGCATTACTGAAGAGGAGTCTTCCATCGAAGTCATGGGGGTAAGGTTTAAGCCAAGCAACCAAGAGACCTCTTGTCAAGGCTTGGAGGAGGTAGGTCCTCAAGAGAACGAAGGTGAATATCAAGATGAAGGGATGCTGGAAGGTATGCTATCAACAACACTTACAAAGGATGAAAGAGAGGAGTTCAAATGTGTGCTAAGGAAGTTTCCTAGGCTTTTTGCTAAAGACTACACCGATGTGCGTGGAGTAGATGCTGTTCAACACAAAATTGAGTTGAAGCCAGAGGCCACACCTAAGGCTCAGAAGCTACGAAGGCTAGGAGTCATCAAGGAGCAGGCTTTACTCAAGGAGGTAAGAAAGCTTCTAGCAGCAGGGTTCATTTATCCAGTGGAGAATTCAGAGTGGGTCTCTCCTGTTGTTGTCACTCCTAAGAAGAACGGAAAGTGGAGGGTGTGTGTGGATTACCGTCCACTCAATGAGACAACAAAGAGAGATCACTTTCCCCTCCCATTCCAGGATGAGATACTAAATGAAGTAGCTGGTCATGAGAAGTACACTGTGTGCGATGGTTACTCAGGTTACTTTCAAATAGGGATTGCACTGGAGGATCAATTGAAAACAACCTTTATCACTCCTTGGGGTTGTTATGCTTTTAGAGTCATGCCATTTGGTCTGACAAATGCTCCTGCAACATTCCAACGTTTCATGAACATGGTGTTTCAAGCATTCTTTGGAAATTCAATTAGGGTGTTCATTGATGATTTCTGTATTTATAGCTCAAAATCATTGCATCTACAAAGGGTAGAAGAAGGTTTAAAGAAGCTCTACGACATGGGAGGTCAACTCAACCCTGATAAGTGCCATATAGGTGAGGATGAAGTAATCTTGCTTGGTCATAAAGTTTCTTACAAAGGCATTGAAGTGGATCCTTCGAAGGCAAAGGCTCTTATTGAGCTACCATCACCCAAGAGTCTTAAGGAGGTCATCTCATTCATTCAAAAGGTGAAGTATATGTCACGCTTCATTCACTTAGCCTCGGAGTTACTTCACCCTTTGCAAAAGTTGACACAACAAGTAGAATTTGCATGGTCTGATGAGCTTGAAGAGTATTTTTGTAACATTAAAGTCATTTTGTCAGAGCTACCAACACTCATGCCTCCTTGTTGGGAGTACACATTCTTTGTTAGCTCTAGTGTTGGAAGGGAAACAATTGGTGCTGTGTTGCTACAACAAGATCCCCACAGTACAAGGATGCGACCCATCTACTTTGCTAGTAGGGTCATGAATGCTTTGGAGAGAGACTACACAGAAGCAGAACTCATGATGCTTTCTCTCATGTTTGCGGTGAGAAAGTTTAGATCCTACCTGCTACCAAAACCTTTTGTAATTCTCACTGCAGAAAATTTGTTCCCTTGGGTGTCATCTCAAATGAATCTTAGTACTAGGATCTCAAAGTGGATTATGGAGTTGCAAGAGTTTCAATACTCTTTCAAGGTAGAAGATAGTGTGCGTGCACAATTGGCAGGGATTCTCACTTATAGGGTGCACGAAAAGGAGATTAAGGTGCCTGAAGTAAAGACCCTACCATTGCCACCACAAAAAAGTATTCCTAATGCTTTTACTTTGTTCTTTGATGGAGCTTTTCGTCGAACCACAGGAAAAGCAGGGGGAGGGCTAGTGTTGCTCAACCCAAGTGGAGAGGTGGTCATGAAAGAGAAGTTCAATCTACCAGGTTCAACTAGCAACAATGAAGCAGAATACGACACACTACTTCATGGTTTGAAGATGTGCATTGGCCAAGGGATAAAACGTCTCATGGTAAAGGGAGATGCACTTCTCATTGTTAAACAGATTTTAGGCATTTGGGCATGCAAGAATGAAAGCTTAAGGACAAAAGTTCATGCCATTCGTAAGATGTTTAATCAGTTTGAAGAAGTGCAACTATATCATATTCCGAGGAAACAAAATGAAGATGCCGATTTACTTGCACAACAAGCAGTTACATGTGTTGAGAGAGAAGTGCAGGTCATCATGGTGGCAGCAGCTGTCAAGCAACCGAGATACTAGCATTAGGAATTGATTTTTTCCTCTTATTCTAGGCATCGGATTGGTTCTAATCCGCTTTGTTTTTTTCTTTGCTCTGTAGCGTTTCTGGCGTTGTTTAGTTTGGTTCGGAAAATCATAAAATCGGACATCCGTTATAGTTTCTTCGTTTCCGCTTGAATTGTCCGTTGACTCGTTGTCTGCTTCATTTCCCCACTCAGGATGATCGGGAATGTCGTCAGTTTCTTTTTCGAGTACAGTTCTCAGCATGAAGTACGGAACCACATCGTACCCGTCCTTGTCGCAAAATTTCGTTGTGGGACCATCCGGAATTGCACAAACATCTAGGGTTGCTAGAATGTGTGTCCATTCTAATGGTTCAAGCGTGTCCTCTGGAAAGGGTTCTCCTATATAAGTTTTGTCTTCGATAGCCCTTTCTAAAACACATTCTTCTCGTTTCAGACTTCCACATTTCGAAGCTCCACACATCCATAACTCCTTGGGTTTACCTAACCAAGCTGGAAATTCGGATCCCACCAAAGTAGCAGAATCAAACTCCTCCACCGGTGTTCGGTTCACATCTTTGTAGCTATGGTCTTTCAGGTTCACACGTGTAGTGGTTTCCATATTTCTCAGGTCTATGTGATCGTAGCCCCAATCCTGGACCATTTTTAACTGTCTCATGAATGGTCTTCCCAGTATGATATCATAGTTATTCTCCTTGCCAAAATCGACAATAGCAAAAGTATGTTCGTATTCAATGCCGCAAGAAGTCACTACAACTTTCTCTAATAACCCCATAGGTTTCTCCATGTGTCCATCTGCTAATTGGAGTTTCAACCTAGTCTTCCTTATTGCTGGTTTCCCCCATTTTTTCCAGATTTCTTTTGTAGCAATGGCTACCCCAGCTCCGCTGTCTAGTATTGCCATCGTGTTAACTCCTTGGAATTCAACTGGTAAGGTTGTATTCCCCTCTTCACCTTCGCAATACTCTCCGACCTTGTTTAAGGGTACATGCTTAGCATTCTTTTGTGGTTTGCTCAGCTCTTGTATACCCTCTTTCAGTCTCGATGTTGGGTCTTTTATCCCAAATTTCTCCAAGCATTTTCCTACAGTGGTCCATATATGTGGTCTTAACCTCAAAAGCTCAACTAGAGTGATAGTGCATGTCACTGGTGTTGACAAGATCTCTATCAATCCTTGCGAGTCCATGACTTTTTTTGATGAAATTCTTCGTGAGGGAAGTGTTCTAATCTCG
Organism: Adiantum capillus-veneris; assembly: GCF_014529385.1. Taxonomy (NCBI): domain Eukaryota; kingdom Viridiplantae; phylum Streptophyta; class Polypodiopsida; order Polypodiales; family Pteridaceae; genus Adiantum; species Adiantum capillus-veneris. The sequence goes on from NC_140955.1 coordinate 42,529,653, forward strand.
GATTTTGCTTCATACTCTCCTAAGTATGAAGGTAAAGTATTCAGTGAATGAGGTTTGCTCTCCATTGTTCTAACAGAGCCCCCATCTCCCCAGTAAGATTGCAGATCCAAGTCCACTTGAGATCCTGCCTCAAATTCCACTATGGGAGGGTTCCTGATATCCTTTTCCCAATTTGTCTGATTAGCTTGGCAACTTAGCTCGTTTGCAAAGTTTGCCTCTCTCACTTGTTTCCAAAATTCATTGTAATCCTCATCTCTTCCATAAGACCTCTGTATGACTGGATGAAAACTCTCTATCTCCTGATCGGTTGTGTTCAATACTATGCGGTCATCCTTGTGTGTATTTTCAGGCTTTTGTGCACTGGGAGTCTTTTCAGCTACCCGTGAAACAATAGTCTCTTGCTGAATTGGGTTTTCCGTTCCACAATTCATTGTTTCTTTTGTTGGTTCTAATAAGGCTTGTGCAGTCTCGATCATTCTTTGGCACATTTCAAGTCTCTGCTTTTCCAATTCCGCGTTTGGGTATGTCATCCACCTCTGTTCTTGTGTTTGGTTGTTCTTTAACCTAGCTTCGTAAGCTCTCATCAGTGCGTCCAATGGTTCGTGTACTTTGTCGACTAGCACTGATCCCCCTGAGCTTAAGCTCGTTGTTTCTTTGATACTCTTTTGTTTCGTTCTTTCCGGGCTCATCTCTTGTTTCCCGTTTTGACTCTCAAGTTTTTCTAATCTATCTTTTGTTTTCTTTAGTTCCTCAGCTAGAATAGCGTCTTCACGTTCTTTTCTCAACTTCATGCGTGCTTTTCTGGCTTTCCATGTGTTTTTCTGACTCCGCGGTCCTTGACTAACCATTTCAGTCGCTAACTTTCCATTCTCAGGTTCTCTAGTGGTTTTCTTAGCTTGAGCTCTAGTAACAACTTGCGTTGGTATCAGAGTTTCATTTTCAGACCCACTGCTGGTAGGAATAGTTTCTAGCATATTCAATGTCGTCTTTTGCACTTTGTTTGGATTTTTTGAACAATCCTCAATGAAGTGAGTAACCCCACACTCAGTGCAATAAGCATTAATTCTAATGATTTCCGTATGTGGACAAACATTCATCAGATGGTCACCTCCACACTTGTAACAGGGTCCTAGTGCTGGTCTTGGTCCCACGTGATTTGTCCTTTGTGGATAGGATGGTGTTTGTCCTGTTAACCCTCCATGAGCTATGAACATCAATGTTCTTGCGTCCAAATTGTATCTCTCTTCATCAGAAGCACTTGGAGCTGTTGGTGTTCCAACATTCCCAATCATGCCCCATGGTTCTGGTTGTTTGGGTTCTTCTGGTGGGTAATACACAGTTGGAGACATGTGTGCACCAGATTCTTCATAATAGGCTTGAACAGGCACTAGGGCTTGTTCTTCCTGATTCTCTAAGATTGGTGCATATTTAATGCCCACTGGTCTTGCTCCTGGTAAGGGTGGTTGTTGTCCCAATACTGGTTGCGGTCTTTCTATCCCCATAGGTCCTGGTACATTTCCCGTTGGGTATCGAGGTACTGGATGTACTTGAGGTGGTGCTAATTGAGCAGGAGGTGCATACTGACGCTCCCTTACATACCCTTTGTTGTAATAGCACTCCTCTGTTGGATGGTTTGTCCATTTTTGTTCATTGGACCCCTTGGGTGGCCAACCAATAGGCTTCAGGCACACCATGAGGAGGAACTTGACAAGTGTCCCCTTTGCTTTCTTTGTACTAGGCATGCCTTGTGTGAGTGTGTGTGTGCTCTATCATCCCCCCTCATGTAGGGCTTGCCCTAAGAAAAAAAAAATATTCCATTACAAAAGGGAGAATTTAATTAAAAAGATAGAATCTAGCTATGGAAACCTCAGTGAAACTGTGGATTGTGTGCAAGCCTTGATGCAACCAACTATTGTTGGTAAAAAGTTGAAACAAAAGGTTGGGAGACCCACCTTTTTACCTCCTTAGACCAAGAATTTTCTCTCTTTCACATTTTCTTTTTAAAGACTTAGATGAGCTTTTCTTTTCTTAATCTAAAGACATCCGAGAGGCACTTAACATAATAACTTTGCTCAACGGACAACCCTTTTAAAGATGATGGATGAAAACTAAAATTATTTCAATGCTCTGCTTTTTAATCGCATTCAAATAGGAGAGGTCCAATATGTATTTAAAGCTTAATTCACATCTGACTTTGTCCCCTTCTGGAGTGGAGTTGTCATCTTCTACATTAAAGAGAGAGAGAGAAGAGAGAGAAGAGAGAAGAAAAGTGAAGAAATGAAGAAAAAGACTTATGAGTCATCATTTAGACATCTCAATCTAGGAGTGCAAATGAAGAGACAGAAAGAGCAGAGAAATACGAAGAGGTAAAGAAGAGGAAGCATTGTCACGTTTGTCACACGTGTCAAAGCAAGGGACTTGCCGGACACTGTATGCAAGCCACAAATGGCTACAAGCACACAACCAGACTAATCTAGCAAGCTCAAGAGAGCAAGGGTGTGTCACTCACCGCCCTACGCTCGCCTTCGTGGAGGATTCCTTGCCGCGAAGAAGAGGGAGCTACCACCGTGCCGCACGCAACCGCCTCGCCACCGCCGTGCCGTTGCAATGGTTGATCTCTCTCTCTTTCTCTCTCTCTCTCTCTCGCTCTCTTTCTCTCTCTCTCTCTCACCCGCACTCACACACACACACACACACACACACACACACACACACACACACACACACACACACACACACACACACAAGGAGACGAAGAAGAAGATGGAGATGGAGCAAGAGCACTCTTCAATTACACAAATGAGAGAATGAGTGATTTTTAGGTTTATGTGACTTTTATATGAGCTCTCTTATTCACACTTGGGCGCCCATGCTTAGCCAACTAACCCTTGAATGTTCCAGCTAGAGTGCGCCTGTCATCATCGACGATGAGCACTCTTACCTTTTCTTATTGGACCGACAAGCCCAGCCCATGACTACTAGAAGTGGACGCCGTTGGCTAACATGCCCCCCTTTCTGATGTAGATTCTGTCCTCGGAAGCTATTGAGTTGAAGCTCATTCATCGAGGTGGAAGAGCATTTGAGATGAATGTCCTTAGCCTTCTTCAGGCACTACAAAATTAAACAAAATTGGCATAGTAATTTTCATTTGTATATGAAATTAAGAATCATATACAGTTGTAGGCAGAAAAATTGATTGGTAACAAAATACTTAACAATTTGTCAACAAAAGCATTAAATTGTAATATAATAAAACGCATAAACAGTTATAAAGGTCAAAAACTAAACAAATTTGGGGTCACTAATTTAACAGTCGAAAGGCTTTAGAGATCAACTATTAATACCATGGTCAAGCTTCTCAATTTTCTCTATTCAATTAAGTTGTTTAGCCGCGAGAGCCAAGTATTTCATGTCCGAGGGTTGACTAGAGGCTATACCTAGAAGACCTTGTAGTTAAGCTACGATAAAAGGAATTGCACATGAAATCATAACCTGACTTATTTCCTTTTCTTTGACCCCCAAAGTCTTTTCATATTGATTCAATTTTGATGTGTGTGCTTATTTTGTATGCCTTGGGTTTTCTGATTTTGAAGGAAAAGCGCCCACACTGGGAACCTTTAGGGCTCTAGTACCATAGGCGATACATGTGAGTAAAGTACCAATTCAAGCTGAGATTTCTCTTTCCGCTTAAGATTTTACATTGTGGCACTTTGATTTATTTGTTTTTTGCTCGTTTTTCAACATTTTAATTTTATAACTTTGGGGGGTCATATAACATTGTTACCCTCCCTAGGCTCATCACATTAGTAAACTCCCTTTACAATACTTAATCTAAAGGTCAATAGAGAGTAAGCCCACTAAAAAGCCCTAGTAAATTGCACACAATGCTACCTAAATCAGATTAAGAACCTAAGTAACCATTGATTATTAGGAAGGCATTTCCCATGGTATTAAGAGAAGATCTCTAACTCCTAACTTGGTCAAACTAGCTTAGTTGGACTGCTTGATTTTTAAACCAAGACAAGTGATTATGGCAAAAAAATTACATTGAATTTAATGTTTGATACTAAGCAAATGTGTTGAATATCATGCTACCAATCACAATAGACAAACATGGATGCAAAAAAGATAAGGGGCAATGCTAATGGACAAGAAAAACCTGTTTGTGTTGATGATCGCGCTTGATTTGAAGAGTGAACGAGAGAAAGATTCCATGAAGGTCCAAATCCTAACAACAGCAACATGTTTCTATATACACTAGGAAACACAAAAATACCTCTAGGATGCACATCCGTGGGAAGAGGTACCAATGCTTATTGAACACACTTAAACAATATAAGGAACCCTAACCTAATTATTTGCACTGTCTATAGAGAGTCAAGAGAATAGGATACTGTAGAGATTGGGGAGGAACCCTAAGGCTAAAGCCCTATCATCATTGTCAAGAAAAAAAATATCATTATCCGTGAGACCATTTGTGCCATCCGTGTAATCATGTAAATCGTCTTCATCATTAGAGGCGCCAATGTATACTAAGAAGGTCACTAGACGCCTATAGTCATCTTGGTCAAGAGGGTAGTGTTATGCAATCGTGGTGAAGTCCTCTACTAAGTATGGATTAGTTGTGGTCAAGATACATATCAACCATTCTAATTCCGTGAAATTCCTCTCAGATGCTAGCATACCTACCAAATCCCCTTCACATGCAAGCACCAGGTAGACTATGTGAAACACTTTTGCAAAGTAAAGAGGGTACCTCTTACCCAAGGTAGGAGTGGATGACTCTAGCGTACTAGCCATATCTATACACACAGATAGATGATGGTTAGAGTGCAAATATTACAAGGTTCGTGTCAAAAGGTCGTGTCCTTGTGCATAATGTGGTTTTATGAATTTGTGTTATGTATAGAACTTGTAGGTTTCCATATTTTTGTTTGGTGGCTCTTGCTCTTTTACTTTCTTATTTTTGTTTTTTGTGAGTATAAGGATTTATATATACATTTCCTAAGATTGGGAGATTGAGAGGTGAGAGAGGAAGGTTGAGAGGGAAGCAAGTGAATGATGGATGTCAGAAAATACTCCCCCCTTCCTTGGGTAGATCATACCTTTTGGAATGATGTCGTCACCTTGTGAAACCAATTGTTCCAAGTTGTTATGGGTGAAGGCTTTAACCAATACATTTCAATCGCTCCATGCGTTTCATCTAGTTGCAAGGGTGGTAAGGTACTCTCCCATGATTTTATTTGTAACATTGTTGTAGGTGGTGAACTTACAATGGGAGGTGCAAAATCTTCCTTGTTTGTATGGATATGTACAATGGTAGGTGGAGGTTGTGTCAAAGCTTCTATTTCCGTATAGGAACTACATGAAGAGAAAGAAGGTTCATTTGACTTCCCTGTTCCTGAGCTAGGTGGAACAAATTGTTCTTTCTGTGGTACCCAAACTAGCTCTGGAGCGAGTGTATAGCATTCTGTGATTTTTTTCTTTTCATGATCGTTAATTCGTTTTGGAGCTACATGATTGGGCTCACATGGGTTAGGTGACACGTAAGAACACAATTTATGTTTTGACACCCAGATTTGATCATTTCCTTCATAGTAGCCTTGGGCTTCCAATAGTTTTTTGGGAATCCAACACAATGTTTCTTTACATTTTTTGGGGGGAGTGGGGACGTCTCTTACTAGGCTCATGTCTTTGAGCACTAGCTATGTTCACTAAACAAGCTTTAGGGACCTACTTGTATGTTTCTTTGTTATATTAGAACGGGTCTTGTGTGTCTCAAGCTTTATTTCAACTACAGCTGTTGAAGCTCTAGAGAGTTGGGCTATGGGGACATATTGTTCAACTTCTTTGACATGGAATGTTTGGGTTTTATTTCCTTAAGAGGAAATATCTCAGGGACTATGGCTTGAGTGACAGGGCTAAGAGTTGGCTTCTGCGTTGTGACACCCCCAGTCCCCCAATCAATAGTGCATTTGGTGGATATCATCCATGTGCATCCTATGTTTATATTACCCACCATAGTTCCAGCAGGCATGACCAAAAATTCTTGAGCTACAACCCCATTGTCATAACTAACAGAAGTGTGCCAGATTCCAAAAACCGTAGTTTTTTTCTTGTTGACACCCTTGACTTGGATAATACTCTCAGATAGAGGTGGCTTCCCTAACTAACACCACACCCCATATGATAGCAGATTATACTTAGTACTCGTGTCCAATAAGGCGTTATATAGCACTTTTCCATAGGTGCTATTTAGCTCAATAGGGTATTGTAGAGGTGTGTCAAATTCCAACCAATCATCCTCTGTTTCAACGTGGAATGCATGTGTAACCCCACGGTTGGCCTCTCATTGGTGTCTTATGCGTTTTTGTGGCTCTTTAGCTTCAACTCGAGCTTTTATCTTCTTCAATTCTGTTTGTGCCTTGCCTGCCTTTTTTTGATGGATGGCACGTAGCTCTTCTTGGCTTAAAGGATCATAATATCTTCTAAATTTTCTACCATTGAGGAATCCGATGGTTTCAACTCCATCAAGAGTCTCTAATGGTTCCTTGTGGAGTGATTTTACATACTCTATATGGTCCTTTTTCTGCATATTTCAAATTTTTCTTTTCGTTACACACTCCATACATAAGGACTTTATCACCAACATTGATATCCTTGTTCTTTAGATGACGGTCAAACCATTTCTTCCTCCTATCTTTCTCCACAAGTGCGTTTTGCACAGCCAATTGCCTTTCTTCATCTAACCTCTCAAGGATATATAAGCACTCAACTAAAGGGTTACCATCCCAACCTTCTTGTGAAGCTGCGCACAGACTAGGAATTACAAACTCCCATGTCATAACTGCTTCTTGGCCATATACCATTTTGAATGGTGTACAATTAATAACCACTTTGTAAGAAGTACAATAAACCCATAGGGATGAAGTCAGCTTTAAATCCCAATCTGTGCAATGAGCTTCCACCATTTTGGTCAAGATAGAGATTAAGGTCTTGTTGGTACTCTCAGCTTGGCCATTTGCTTGTGGATAATAAGGTGTGGACTTATGGTGAGGTATCATGAAGTTGGTTGTGAGTTCTTTTATCACTCCATTTATAAAATGAGTCCCATTTTCACTCACAATCTCAAAGGGACAACCAAATCTTGTAATAATGTTCTCAAAGAGAAACTTGGCATTTGACCTTGCATCAGCCTTACGTGTTGCCTTGTCTTCCGTCCACTTTGTCACATAGTCAGTGGCAACGATAATATATCGAGATTGAGTGCTATGAGCTGCCAGACTAATTGGGCCTACAAAGTCCAAACCCCATTTTTCAAATGGTTGAGTCACTTTAATAGGATGTAAGGGCATTTTATCCTTTTCTTGTGTGATCTTGTAATGTTGGTATTCATCACATCCTTTTTTTGCAACAAATCTAGAGGAGCTTCCCGGCCAGATCTTTGACTAGATTGAGACCTTCACATTTGTGGAGCTGGCTTCCTGCTCGACATAGACGGGCTGCCTGCAAGCTCATGGTGTTTTTGAGCCTCTTTTTCTCTATTGGCACGGCCACTCCCCTCTCTTTCTTCTTGCCCTCAAGTCACCCTCCTCAAATGCAAAACACTGAAAGCCCTCCCTTAACTCCTTGTGCTATTAGAGCCTCGGCCAGTCCTACATTGATTTCTCTTTTTCAATGCCATCAAAATCCCGTCATCTACTCAATGGCATGGATAGCATGTCTTTTGGACTTAGACAACACTCACAACGAGTGCACCCTCTCTTTGCTTCTGATATCAAACTCTTTGAATTGCATCCTCAAGGCGCTCTCCTCATGAGAAACCTGGCAGAGTCCCACTGATCCCCCAAATCTAGGGATCTCTAGTGTGGATTGGCAGGTGAGCTACACCAAGCTTTCACATTCTCCTAATATCCTAGGCTCACTAGGCATTTATAGCACTTGGAGAGCATGGAGACTAGTATCATTGTTGAAGCCATTGATGATTAGCAATTCATGGTTATGGCACTCATTCTCATTGAGATTTGAATTGTATTTCTTATTACCCCAATTTTATGGTCAGAAATTGCTGAAAAAACCCAATGCGGCCAAGAGGCAACGCAAGGGGCTCTCCACGAGCTTGTGAAAGCATGCAGGCAATCCTGAGTCCTCACCTCGTTTTTAGATGAATTGAATATCATTTTCCCCAATGACGATACGAATTAGATCTTCATGTTTTGCATTAATTAGATGCTCTAGTATATTTATTTGCTTTTGGTTCAAATGTTTAGTTCTCATGTGAGACAAAAATTTGTTCAGTTTTGTTAGGGAACCATCAAGAATTTGCTAAGCCAGTGTAGTTAGTTCTTTGTATGTCCCCTTCATCTTGGTGCTCATGTGACTTGCCTTGTTCTTATGGGATGAAGGCATGCACACTTTGGGATCATCTTCAAGCTTTTCACCGATGTGTATCTTTCATACATTAAAAATATGCCTTTTTATAATATGCCATGTGCATCTTACCTCTAGCATTGTTGAAATTAACAAACATATTTGTTCTATATCTTGTTCCAACCATTCACCTCTTTGACCATGCATTTGCATTACCTCTTTTCATTCAAATTAGGCTTCATCACTTTCTCATCTTATCCACCATCACGGGTTTCATTAAGTTGATCATCTCTAACACATGAACAAATTAATAATGTTGAGTGATTACACTTCAAAAACACATCATCACATTAAATATTAACTTAATCCTCTTGGTAACCTATAAAAACCACTTGAACTAGTAAGTCCACTGGGCTTTTTTATTTTCCCGGTGGGCTTGGCACACCGATTTGTATAAAGTAAAACCACTTCTAGCCTTTTAACTATGCAAATCCCTGGGAGCGTCGGGCACAGTAATTACTCCCTGTGAGCTGACCTAATGTTATAGAGTCAGAGGTCTTCTTTTGGGCTAGACGTGATCCTTAATATGGTAACCACATCTTAAGGTATGATGCTAAGAAAATTGAACATCTTAAGGGTCATGCTCATTTCGATGAAACCACTGGTCCGTGAAGTGCTGAACTTGAATTTAGAAGATGAGCATACACTAAAAATGAGGCATTAGGATGTCTTGTACTAGTGTATCGGGTATATAAAGATCCTTGAACACCATCATAGGTTTTATTTAATGTATATTATTTGTCACTGCACAATATGAGAGCTAAAATCCTTAATTGGGTGAAAATAAGTTTTATATATTTAATCAAATGTATAAGGGGGCTATGATCTTTGATTGGGTAAAATTAGTCCTCAAATGTGTAATTTTATGTTAGCAACCGCTAACACAGGCTACACCAATTATGCACCAAGCTGTGGATGTGCTATAGAGCACAATATTTCCTTTTCATTGTATAGGGCCTTGGGCTCATTTAGGAGTTCCAAAGTTGTATGAGTCTATGCTAGAGAGCTCAACTTTATCCCATAGTTGAAGGGTTTGAGGCCCAAAGCTATAAAAGAGCCCTATGCTTAATGAGTAGTCATTCTTGGGTGAGCTCTCCTCTTTGTAGAGTGGATGGTCATGAGGCTCATGGGATTTCCATGCCCATGTAGCTCTTGATTTCTAATAATCAATGATACTTTCTTTCTTATTAGTCTTCTTTGTTTCATTATGTGGAGTGAGATTGTATTAGTGTGATGGTAGATCTCCTAATCCCTTTTTTGAGTTAATCTATTCTATCCACACCATTGGCCATGGTGTGTGAGGTCTATGCCTTCCTTCTCTTCATCTCTCTCTACAAGGTGAGGCTAGTGTGTGTGCATACGTAGTCGCATTGAGGGGTTGTGCCGGAATGGATACACTAATGCGGAGCAGGTATGTTAATTGCATGCTTGTGTAGTTGTGAATAAGAGTGATTGATGTGAGAGGTTAATTTAACCATATGATTGTGTGCAAGTGATTAGTAAGTAGGAATGTGTTGTTGATTAGAAGAAGCCCTTTCCATGGCTTCTCTCTATGATGAGTAGAAGGATCCCTTGAATCCTCTATGTTTATACATCTTAGGCTCGTGCTTCGATGCCCTAGCCGAGTTGCCGATCCACAATTTGACAATTTTGTAGGTTGCGATTAGGTTGTGCTACAACGCATCGCTACATTTGGCGCCATTGCTGGGGATCGATAACCTAAGCTAGTGAGTTTAGGATGTGTAGAATAGAGTAATTTCACTACTATTTTTTTTGGTTTTTGAGTGTGTGTAACTCATTTTTTGGTTTAATTTGATGATTTTGTGCAAGAAATTGATGTTAATGTTGAGTTATGAATACCCCAAACCCCCAATTTCACTAATTTCATGCTAACCCTTGTTAATTCGCTTCTTTCCATGCTAATTTTACTAATTTCATGCTAATTTTTACTAACTTTGACTAACCTTGCTAACCTAACCACTAACATTTGAAGTGTAAAGTATGTGAAATCCCCTTGCAAGAGGTGGAATCATCACTGTAATCAAGTTAATTGTGCTAATTTATGCATAATTTGATGATTTGAGTGTGTGATTTTTTGACCTACAAATGGTCAATTTTGGAGCCGAATTGATGGTGCACACACTTGTGTGTGCAATGATACGACTTCGCGTGGAGCAAAGGAATAGCTTGGAGTGTAATTATGATGTAAGTGCACTCACTTGTTATGTCAATTCTTGATTGATTAATGATGTTCAATGTTGCTAATTATTTTCTAAAATTAGGTGTGTAACACAAATTGACCTACACTTTGCACTTAATTTGATACACTTGGAATGAAATTGATAGTCAAATTGTGACTAATGAACTTTGTGTGTATCCAAATAATGCTTAATTCTCATCAAGAATTCATGTGTGTGCATAAAAATCATTGTGTGTGTGTGCACACACCAAAGAGGGAAAAAACTTTTAAAAAAAATTCAAGTGTGTGTGCACCTAATCTTGAATGTGTGTGTGCATAAAAATTGATGGAATTGATGATACATGAGTATGCAATCATGTAAAGGATGTGGATGTTAGGCTAATTCAATCATTGGATAGGCATAATTGCCAAAAAAATTGGGCAAAAATTGGGTGTGTGTGTCTATCCAGGACCACTTGATTTTCTTTGATTGATGGTCAATTAGGGCACCTAAATAACTTTTTATTGTGAAATGTTCATAAAAAGTTTGTGCAATCATTAGGTGTAAGCTTAAATGCATTGCCAATTGAGCCAAATTTGAATTTTTGTGCTTAAATTTTGAGTGTGGCTTGACTGGGTAAAAATAGTGTAATTTTTTAGAAATTGAGCATGCATGCATTCACTTATGCTTGATTGAGTTGCAATTTGAGCATTACAATGTGGAAATGATGGATTTTTTGCGTATAATTTGGGTCTAAATTTGGGTGTGGATGCCTATTCAATGGCATTTGATATCCAAATTGGGATGAATAATTGGTCTCGACTACCAATTTGATGATTAGTAGACCTAAAGATTGGTGTATGCATCATAAATCAATTTGGATTTGAGAGGAATGACTCAATTCAAATAATTGAGAATGATTGTATGTATTACCATTGAGTTGTATGTTAATTCAATTGGATATGGTAATAACTTCAATGATTTGTACATGTGCAAATGCTGTAATCAATTGTGTAGCAACGCAAACCTAAATGACAATCCAATTGGATTTGATTGATTAGGATATGAGCAAATAATTTTGCGATGATTGTTGATTTGGACTAGAATGGACAATGAGGGAATATATGCATAAAGTGTTGCTTAAGGGAAATTATATTGCGTGCCATCAATCTTAAACTGAAGCTTTAGTCTTTGTGCATGCATAATTTCTAATTGCACACTTCTGTTTTCAAAGAAATGCAAAAATGAAGCAATAAAAAAGACGGATGTTGATTAACATTTTGCTCGATCCCTTGATAAAATTTGTCTCATTCTATGTTATGATTGCACGATTATGATAGATTGAGGTCAAGTGTTTTATTGTTTGAATATATCACTCTTCAGGAGGGAAAATGAGGTCGGCTTTGATGGATCATTGACCTTATGAGCTTGAATTTGTGGGAGTGTGCATAGGATTGGTTAATGAATTTTTGTTTGAGGTGTCATATGGCGCAAGAAGTTCTCTATGTCTTTGTCCATGTGGGCACATCCACTAACAGGAGGATTTTTAAAAAAAATTAAAAAAAATGATTCGCAGCCCGTTGTTCTCCCTATCGCCCCACTTAGCTTGGTAGCGCTTCTGCCTGCCACACGTCAGATCCCATGATCCCATCACCTTATCTGGCTCACACAAAACCTGGTTCAGCCCCACCTAATCTAAACCTAGGCTCACGCCATTGCTTTTCCACTAGGAGCCAACAAACCAAGGTCTGCGGTAGTTATGGCTTGTGAAAATCCATCGAAGCTGTCAGGTCCGCATGAGTACTGTGTGTGTGTGCGCGCGCGCGCGTGTGTGCTTGAGCCTTTGAAGGCAGTTGGTCAACCCAGCAGATGAACAACTTGTTTTGTGTGTGAGTACGTCAAGGCAGGCAAAATGCAGATTAGACCCCACACACTCCATCTTCCACTGATTCTGCTCCGCTCCCCTCGGCCCACTTCCCTTGGCTTGCATTTCCTTGGTCCCACACACACGCACTACCTAGTGCCCTACCCATTACTGCTTTCGGTTGCACTTCTCACCAATGCCGCGTATCGGCAAGCCAGGCTCACAACATGCATGTACCTTTTCCTGTAGATCCGGATTCTGGCTCATCGCCAGCTTAGTCACCAACAATTAAAATAAAAAAGGAAACTTAGTTAAAGATGTGTTCCCACCAAACCTTCCCAAACTTCTTCCTCATTGGTCCCTTAGCTGCTAGGCTCGTTGCTACAGTCAAGAGGACCACATCCATACTTTTTGAAAACAGAAGTGAAATCCAAAAAATTAATCTTCATTGAAATCATGGCATGTAGCATCCATTGAGCATCATCCAATATGTACAATTTCGATCATTCATGGAGAGCATGGACTGCATTAAAACTTTTGGGATTGTCGCGAAACATGATTTTTTTTCTAGTGCTTGTTAGAAATGAAAAATCTTCAAGTAGCATTAATATTGAGCATATTTTTTAAGAGGGGATTGGCTTACGACATGAAAATCGGGATTTTTTTGACCACTCATGAAGGGGTTAAAACTTGAGGATTTCTTCACATGATGCCTCGATTATGGGTGCTAGATTGGTTGTGTAAGAGTCTAACCTACCATTTTTATACATTCATTGACCATGTATTGCTTTGTATGAAAAAACTAGCATGAAAGCAAGGGATCATAAACTTTGTGCATCAAATTGAATTCTTTTGAATGGATTGCATTCAATCCTTGGAGCTTATGCAATTATAGTGCTTGGATTGATGAAGAAAATTTATTCTTGCACTAATGATGAAGTTTTTGTTGAACAAAAATCCAACATTGGGTTTTTTATTGATGAAATGAGTTCAAAATTCACTCTCTCTTATGTTTTGTATGCCATTATTGTATATGTAATTCCATGAAAAAATGATCTTCAATGCACAAATCTTTTGGTATGAGCATTCTTGTAATGCTTTGTTTTATTGAAGAATTGTACTAAATGACAAGCTCTTTTTGAAACTCATAGGAGCTTCATGTGAGGGTAACACTGTGGATATTGAGTGGTGATTTAAGCTTGATCTTGGCATTGTTTGATACATTTTCAATCTTGAATTGAATGTAAGAAATCATGGCATAGCACTAAATTGGATTTCTGGAATGGCCATGTGATAGCATTGAACATGGAAGTTTTAGTGCTTGTATTGGATGTTCATATGCTAAGAAGCACTAATGATTTGAGTTGTTTGAAAGGGTGTGACAGGAGTGTGATTTCCATTTATCCAAGAAGGGGTCATCATTGCAATATTGAAAAATTTGGCTAATTAGAGCCATTCCAAAATCTTTGGATTAAAAATTGTATATGTGCTAGCTCATAGCTTGGTCAAAATGTAAATGTTTTCATTTTGAGCTAGTATTTAACCAACGTTTTTGAAGCTTTTAAGTACAAATTTGGCTATTCAGATCCATTCACTTTCATTTCATCAAGTTGCAGTCATCTCTAGCTCATAGCGTGCTCTAAAATTGTAAAATTTCATGTGAGCTAGTTATTAGCCAACTTTTTGGAAAGCTTTGAAATGTTGAATTTGGCTTTGAAGAGCCACTTCACTTCACAGCTCTTGGCTTGTTTATATTCCATATCTCATTGAGCTAGAAGTTAATCAACTTTAAACCATGCATGAGAGGTTGTAAAAATTCCAAATTTGCTTATGTAGAAGCATTTATCTCTCTCATTGTTGATTAGTATGCATAAATTTGCTACTTTAGAGCATCATGTGCATAACCAAAGGCACATTTTTCCCTTTGGCAAATTTGGGTATGCAAGACCCTAGTTTTAGGTTTTCATTAATGTTTTTTGGTGTGCTTTTGGCTTTTCAATAATTGGCTTTTGTAGCTTGTGTTTACACTTAGCTTCAAAAAGCTTGGATTGTACTAAAAAGATCAAGAGGCTTCTCTACACAAAGGAGATGCTTGCTCAAGGATGCTCAAAAGAGCATGAATAGGTATAATCCTACCATGATTTTGCTCTTTTGTTCATCTCTTCATTCTCTTGCTTGGCTTAAGAGAAAATTTTCTTCTAAAGCTATGGTTTTTTCATGTTCGAAAGCTAGGCATTTTAAAGTTTCAACACTTTTCTTTGTGAAAATTAACTCATCAAAAAATTAGGTTTTATGTGTGCTAATCATAGGTAATTGGCCTTGACCTTAGGTTAATGTGGGTTCATTTCTCATTAGTCCTAGACTCTTAGTGATAGCTTGTAATACTCCATTAATTTTTAACATGGCCTAGGGATTTGATTAGGCTTTAGTCCTTTAGTCCAATTGCCATAAGAATCTCATAAAGGAAGCAATAAAAAAGTGCTAAAAAATGAATCAATGAAGCAAAGAAGTATTCAAAAAAGTGTCAAAAAAGCTATTAGACACATGAAAAATAACATTTCTATGTTATGTTGTGTCTATGTGAGGCCTAGCGCCTTATTGGCACTTGGTAGGTGAGGGGAATCACCTTGGCTCACTTGGTCAAGGCCTTAAATTGATACCTTGGGCTGATAGGGGTTAGCCGTCGCCTTGGTAGGCTAGTAGGCTTCTGGAACACCTTCTTGAGGGTTCAAGGAGCCGAGAGTCATACCTAAACTTGCCTTGGAGTGGTAGCCTTGTAATGCGCTTTAATTTTTCCAATCAATGATAAAATCAAAACTTCCATGAGCTTCAAAAAAGCTGTGACAATGTACTAATAGATTAGGAGCTTTTTTATAGCCCATAGACATGATAGACTTGGATGATTTATTAAGATTGTTCACATAGTTTTTAGGCTAGTAGGTTTATGAACTTGCACTAGCGTAGGGTCATAATTGATTGCTTGTGTTTCATGCATAAAACTGAAGTTTCAAGTGGTTTAATCTTTACAATAGTTTAGGTGTTTTTTTATTTTATGTTGTCTAGTTTTTTACTATGATTGACCCATCTTTTAGAAGCAAAAAATCACTTTGCATGATTGTTCATTTATGCATGTTTTATTCATTCTTGGTGGCCTTTGATACTCATTACTTGTTCTTATGTTTTGCAACTCAACATTTCTTCCATGGACTTGCTTTCTACCATGTCACCGTGTCTTGCTTCACTGGCACACGAGGACGTTTGCCAAATTAAGAAGGGGGGAATGTTAGCATCGGCTAACACAGGCTACATCGATTATGCACCAAGATGTGGATGTGCTATAGTGCACAATATTTCCTTTTCATTGTATAGGGCCTTGGGCTCATTTAGGAGTTCCAAATTTGTATGAGTCTAAGCTAGAGAGCTCAACTTTATCCCATAGTTGAAGGGTTTGAGGCCCAAAGCTATAAAAGAGCCCTATGCTTAATGAGTAGTCATTCTTGGGTGAGTTCTCCTCTTTGTAGAGTGTATGGTCATGAGGCTCATGGGCTTTCCATGCCCATGTAGCTCTCGATTTCTAATAATAAATTATACTTTCTTTCTTATTAGTCTTCTTTGTTTCATTGTGTGGAGTGAGATTGTATTAGTGTGATGGTAGATCTCCTAATCCCTTTTTTGAGTTAATCTATTCTATCCACACCATTGACCATGGTGTGTGAGGGCTATGCCTTCCTTCTTTTCATCTATGTCTACAAGGTGCGGTTAGTGTGTGTGCATATGTAGTCTCATTGAGGGGTTGTGCCGGAATGGACACACTAATGCGGAGTAGGTATGTTAATTGCATGCTTGTGTAGTTGTGATTAAGAGTTGTGAATAAGAGTGATTGATGTGAGAGGTTAATTTCAACCATATGATTGTGTGCAAGTGATTAGTAAGTAGGAATGTGTTGTTGATTAGAAGAAGCCCTTTCCATGGCTTCTCTCTATGATGAGTAGAAGGATCCCTTGAATCCTCTATGTCTATACATCTTAGGCTCGTGCTTCCATGCCCTAGCCAGGTTGCTGATCCATGATTTGACAATTTTGTGGGTTGCGATTAGGTCGTGCTACAATGCATCCCTACATTGTACTAAAGATCTCATAGTTTTGTTTAGTGTATAATGTTAGATAGAGATTGCATTGTGTACTGTGAAAGATTGTTGGAGCATGAGATTGAAATCATACACATTGTTACTTTTCTTTGCGTTTTGCAAAGAATTATCATCGTTCCAATTTCTAAGTTGATTATTTTTGTTGCATGTGAAAATAATAGAGCAAATATTGATATTTGAAACCACTAAATATAGACAATGTGATTACAAATGTGTCTTATTGACTGCAAATTGCAGAATGTGTCAATTAATCTTCAAGTGTGTAATTGCATTGAAGAATCCATAGTTTTGTTTCATGCATAATGCCAGACAGAGAGTGCATTGCATATAATGAAATATTGTTGGTGCATGAGATTGAAATCATGCGTACTGATATTTTTGTTTGTATTTTTATGAGTTTGCAATTAATTATCATCGTTACCATGTCTGGATTTGGGTGTTGATTTTTTGTTGTATTTTGCAATTAGTTATCATTGTTACCATAGCTTAAGGCTCAAGAGTTGATTATTCTTTGTTACATGTGAAAAATTGGAGTCAATAATAAAATTTACCACCACCAAATAAAGATAATTTGATTTTTACAAATGTGTTTTATTGTTTGCAAATCGCATAATGTGTAAATTTGATTGCTTTCTTAATGAAGTTTTTAGTTTTAATATATATTGAAAAGTAGATAATTTTTTAATAATTGAATATGTAGTTATTATGCCTTCAGCTATTAATGTAATCAATGGACCAAAATGTCAGTACAAGTGGTATGCAATCAAGTAAGAAAAAAATATCCCGGCAAAGGGTGGGAATTTGCTTACAACATACGCGGTCAATATAAGGAGTGGCAATGTAGATTATGCTTCACCACAAAATCAGGCGGGGCCCCACATATTAGGACCATTTTTTTGATATCCTTACAAAGAGCTATCGCAAATGTGAACATCCTGAGGCAGCCACAATTGCAGAGCTCGTGAAGAAGGGTTGCAAGAGACATTGGGTAGAGGAATTTGTTATGGATGCATGCCAAGATCAGCCAGAGTTGAATACCAATCATGATAATTTTGTGGTAACACCAATGAAAATTGCATAAGGAAATACAATGCCAAGCAATGTTTCTTCTAAGTGCAACAACGAGGTTGGGCTTGGGCAAATACGACAAAGATCATTGCACCAAAGCTTTTAAATGCAGACGCTAGAAGAGGCACAAAATATGCTTGCAAAAGCAGTTTTTTTCACTGGGAGTACATAGTCTTGGTTGACAGCCATCATTGGAAACAGACATGGAAGAAAATCGAATTGCAAATCTTCCCTCCTTGAGGTTCTCTTTCCCTTGAAAGATGCAGGGGATTGGATTGGTACAGGTACTTATGTGGACGTGGCTTGTATTTTCCACTACTACTTCTCCCCCAGTAACCCTCCCTCTCTCGACTGTTGTCTCTCTATTTGGGACTATCCTATCCACCTCCTTCATTGGTTCTTTGTATGATAGACCCATGATTCTTGGCACATCAAACACTTCTTTTGGACATGTTCTCCTAGATGTGAGTATCCTTTGGCATCTGGATGCCTGCAAGGTCTCTTTCAACACACTGCTTCATGGTGGCTCTTTTGCCTTGCCTCTACTTTTGATAGAGATTCTTTCTTGCTTCTGCTTGGTTATGTGGCTCCTCCACTTGCAATTTGGATGTATTTATGCACTTCTTACACGTGCAGACCTCTTGAATGATCCTTGCTTTGCTAGTCTACTCCGAGGTAGTAAAATCCAAGATTTTCAACCCCTTTGTATCACACGATGTTACGTCAAAGTAAAAGAGCGTGTTTCCAAAATAATTCTTGGAAATATATCGCTTTCAAGATGCACAATTGTGAGTGATGGTTGGTCTAATATTCAAAGAAGACCATTGATCAATGTTATGTTGGTTTGTCCAAGAGGAGACATTCATAAAAGCTATTGACAGTTCCGGTGCTATTAAAACTGGTGAATATATTGTTGAGGTCTTGATCAGTGTAATTAAAGAAATAGGTGTTCATGACAATGTAAATGATTATAAAAATGATGGTACCATAATCAAAAAGTGTTTTCCATACATTTACGCCAAAGGTTGCAATACACACATTTTAAAGTTCGTGCTAAAAGATTGGTATACCATTGAAGAAACTACATGGTTTGTCAAAATAATTGACGTGGCGTGTCAAATTGTGAAGTTCATCTTGAAACGACAAAGAGTTCTTGATTTATATAGGATGTACATATCAATTATGTTGAAATTGTCTGTTGATACTCGATCTTTTTCATGGTTATAAATTGGAATTACTTCTATGCAATAAGTGCGCTTTGATTGATACTTTCAGCTACACGATGTTTGATGAATGGCAGCTTGACCAGTCTGAATGAGTGAAAGAGAAGATAACGAGTTTACGTGGATCCATAAATAATCCTGCTTGGTGGAAGAGTGTAATGGATATATACCACATATTGATGCCTCTTATGTTTGGAATTCGCATAAAAAAGAGCCAAATCTAGGGAAAGTGTGGATGACTTGGTGGATAGTTCAACAAAGTTTAGAAAATCCTGAGGAATTAAAAGAGTCTATAGTAGAGAAGGAGTGGTGAATACCATTCCTTTACAAAATCATATTGAAAGTGTTGGCTAAGAGGAAGAAATTGCTAATTGGCTACGTGACTATCAAATAGAAGATGAATGTGAGTTCAATGTTAGCGTATCTCAGTGCAGGATAATCGAAATCAAAGAGAACCTCACATTAGATATAGACAATTCAGCAGAGCAAAACAAACAACGGTTAGACTTAGAGAAAAACAATGATTGTTCAAACTCAACATAAGATGTCATAAGATTGCAAGATGTGAACTCTTACTAAAGCTAAAATTTTGAAACAAGTTTTGAATGTATATAGTGTTGATGTAAAGCAAAATTAAATTGTCTATTGTTGGTAAAGTTGGTGTTTTGAATGTGCTTTTTCAGTAGTAAAATAGATTTCTAATTGCACTGAAGGTGCCTTGTTGCGCTTTGTTGAATTCATACTCATTGGCCATCCCAAACATGTATATACCTTATGGAATCTCTTGAGAAAAAATTCCACATTGGCTATTGTTCTGCATTAATCAAATCAAGCAGATAATAATGGCCACATGCCTATGTGTAGTATCCACTCCATCCATCAAAAAGTCTTGTAGCATATTGGCATTGAGAAGATGAAGCTGCATCTGAGTGTGATGCGGAGAGTAACTCAATGTAAAACCACGTGACTGAAGTGTGTTCCTTGAACATGTGGGGGATGCACTTTTGGTGTCAAGTTTTGAACGTTTTGGCTTAGGCAATCAAGACTTTTTTCCATTCTAGCCTATGATGCTTGAGGTGTTTGGGTTACTTCAAGGAGCCATGTTATTTTTACATCCTTCTGCACGAGCTGTGACATCAAAGAAATATTTTTTCCTTTTTCAAGTTTAGATCTGCACCTTCAACTATTATTGCTGACTCTTCTCGTGTGAATGTCACACAACTCTCCCTTATATCATGTGTGGCCATAGTTGTCTTCTTGGAGGAGAATTCTATTGGATCTACTGGAAAAATTGTGCACATAACATCTTTGCAAAGTATAGAGCACAATTCTCATTGTGTAATGGATGTCCAAAAACTTCCAAGTATATCCTCTCAACGTTTTTTCTGATTTCTTGGTGTTGACAATTTGATACTTTCCTACGACCTTCCTCGAATTTTGAATCTTCACATGGACATATTGTCTCGATCATTTCCTTGGTCACTTATTTGGTGATATCTTTCCATTGTGTGTGGCTCAAATTTTCCCATTTCAATAGTTGATGAGTTGTGTGTGTCGCTTGTTGTGCTGACATGACATGTACTAGAGACTTCATGTGTTAAAAAGCAGTATTGATTGCTTGATGTTGATGGGTTGGCACCACTTGTGTGTCACATTCTTGCTCTTGATCAGCCATGATGTCTCATAACTTCAATTGCCAAATAGACAAATATTACGTATCTTGAGCAAACATTTTTCTCTCGAACAACTACTGTTGGACGGATACGCCGCGATGGACGTCAGCATCACGAGAACTCACCTAACAAGATTTTTCAGCTAAGGACGAAGCTCGACCCGCAGGTGCGTGGAAGCAAGCATAGGGTGTCAACCTACACTCGACCGACTCTTAACTAATTCCTATAGAGGTCTCTAATGTCTAAGCTACAGCCTTCAGAAGTGCATAAGAGGAAACTTCCTACAACGCTTTCTAGAGCCGAATACCCATCAAACAATCTCGGAACGCCACAAAACTTGAAGGAGACCCTACTAACACCAATAGGTCGCTCTCCCTAAGGTCCATGAACCAAAATCCCAACCCAAAACACTCGGTGCAAAATCACGTAGGATGTTTGGCCAAAATTTTCAGGTCGTTGTTTCCAAAAACTAAAGTGCCTAATGTGTAGCTCTACTCAATGCAAACGCGTGGATATGCCGAAATGTGAAAACGGATAATGTATGCTCACCGAATCGCCAGATGAAGCTCATAGGTCGAGCTTGCAAAACCGGATTGTACATGTGCAATGTAGGTATTGGCGCGTAGCTCTCGTTGGGGGCAACACGCTGCACTTCTCCGCACTCGATTCTGACCACCGGTGCGCGCGTAGCGTCAAGATGAAGCTCTCACTCTCTCTCGTACACAGTACGCTCACTCATAGACTTCAAACTTCTTAAAATGACAAAAGGTCCTTCATTAAGGTCAAAAAGTGGTATAAACACCTTACAATCTCAAACCCTAATGTTCCAATTTAACCATCTACTCAATCTAAATGTCAAAATGGAGATACAATCTGCACAATTCTGTAAGCCCCAATATTTACAAAGGTGAAATGTCGGGTTTCCTCAATAAATGAATAATTACAAAAAATAATAATACATCGAGCATTCATTTTCTGTAGGGTGTGTCCAGCTTCTAACACTCCCCCCCTCCTTGGTCATGTCATCCCCGACATGGCTGTTGAGCTGCTTCTTCATCGTAGGCTTTCTCTCATCTTGAGCAGTGACTCATGTCTTGCATGTTGAGCTAGTAGCGCCGGGCCGAATATGTCAATGCTGATTGTGAAGAAGCCGGTGTAGAAGGCTTCTTCAAAGGCCTGGAGGTGATAGGATGGCTAAAACATAATCCTTTGATACAATGCATGTATCACCTCGTGGGAAGGCTCACTAGACAGATCGTGTGCACATCTGTATGTATCTTGAAAGAAGAAGATACTGTCTGTCAACTGGCTTGGTTTGAATGTCTCGAAGACTGCCAAAAGTGTTTTACAAATCTTTCGCATCATGATGCAAGATAGGTCAGGCGAGCCAGTGAACAATTTGATGGCGCCCGTTAGGGTTTTGACCATGTATAGCTCACTTATTCTCTCGCCTACCTTCAAGCCTGGCAGCTTTGGGTAATTTAGCCAAGTAGGCTGGCTTCTTTGCAATAGCTCATGGGCCTTCCACGTCCGCATCCTTGGTAGAGGGCAGAAACTTAGGTTATCTCTGATGACTTTAGGTACCTCTACCAGATGGATTAGATACTGTGGATACTTTGTTAGCCATGCCTTTCTCCACTTGGGGTTGAGAGTCGAATATCAACTTGTGGCAGCTTCATATTTTAGTGGAGGATATGGGAGAGAGGACTATAGCCATTCACGTCGAAGGTTGCTGGCATCTATCTTCTGAATACTCATTGACTTAAAGACCCTCTGCTCCCATTCCAAATCTTCTCTGGCTGTGTCTTTGACTGCTGCTTCTACTGCCTTTTGCAGCTTCTCTTCTTCTTCTTGTGTCAGATCTTGTGGCTCTTGTGAGGGTCCTACAAGGATTTCCTCTTGCATTGTGGTGTCCACTAGATTTGCCACATTCTCTAAGTCTATTCCCTCCATGGCTGCTAGCCCGGTGCTAAACTGCTCTTCTGTTTGTTGCTGCCCTCTCAGCTCTTCTATTTTCTTCTGAAATTTCTTCTTTTCTGCTTCAGCTTGTTCTCCCATATGCACAAGGAGGTCGTTTAGATCTACGTTTATCTTTTCCGTCTCTTTGAGCTTTCTCTTGATGGTTTCTAGCTCATTCTGCATTGCTTTGTGCTCTTCTTCCATGTGGGTTTGCATGACCACTGACCCCTCGTCCATCATCAGCCTCTGCTTTCTCTCTAAGGTTAACTCCTTTTGGAGCTCTTTCATTTGTTCTTCATAAAGCTCAGTCTCTGAAGTGGTGTGAGTCGAGCTAGCAGCTCTGACTCTGGCAGGAGATGCCCGTAGCCATTGGATGATTTGATCTTTGACTTTCATATGGTCTTTAATCTCTATTACTTCATCTTGGCTCGCCTCATTCTCTAGCTCTACCTTTTCCTTGGCATTTCTCAGTGTTTCCACTTCCTTGGATTCTTCAGCAAGTTGGAGGGTTAGGTTGTCCCTTTCCCTCTCTGCATTTGTCAATGACTTGCTGAGTTTTCTGTATTCTTCTTCAGCTCTTTGAATTTTTTGATATGCTGCCTGATTTTCTTGTTCCATCTCCTGGCATCTTTGCAATGCTGTGGCCAGACTGGCTTGCAGCTCTGCTTCTTTCTCTATATGCCCTTGGCTTTGTTTTTGGAGAGATTCAACTTCAGCCTTGATCCGAACTTCATTGGCTTTGAGCTTGTCAACCTCACTTTCCAGAGGCCATTGATTGTGCCCTGAGACCGGTTAGCTTGTTCATCACCACATCCCAATCATTGGTGGGTGGCTGCAGGTCCACTGTATCAGTGGCCATCTCTTTTAGTTCCACTAACCGCAGGCTCTGCATCTATTCTTTGGGCCCTGTGCTTGCCAATTCAAATGCTACTGTAGCTGCCTCTTCTCTTGAATATCCCGCAGCTAGTCTTGAAATGTGCTAAACCTTCTTTCCTCTGGATCTATCTTTTTCTCTTTCTGTTCATATTCTTCGCTACTCTTGCTCTTGGCTCTTTTCTTGCTGAAAATCTTCTTGTTCCTTCTCCTTTTGTTGGGTTTGTGGAGGGCTACGAGGAGGTGGTGATGGCGGTGGGCTGGACTCCGGGCTTGACGGTGGAGTTGGTGGCTTCTTCTTGAAGTCCCAGTCCGCCTTGGTCTTCTGCTCTCTTTCCTGGCCTTCTTGCTCTTCTAGCAGTTTCCGTCTTACTTCATCCACTTATTCTTCTATAAATGGGATGTTAGGGATGTTTTCTGCCGTAGCATCTAGGATCTCAAAATTTTTGATGTAATCTTCAAACCTATCTCTATGCACCCTTCGGGATGATCCCAGCATGGCTTCCAGGGACGGCTTCCATAGCTCGCTCAAATCTCCCTTGAGGGCTCTTTCGGCTCTGAAGCTTTCCATTAATCTTTCTAACCATGCCGCTTTCTGTGATTTTGTCTCTTTGATCGGCACTTGTACGGTTTCCTTCTTTCTCTTCTTCAACTTTGGTTGCTCCTCTTGCACGGTCTCTAACCGGCGCTTCAATCGTCTGGCAACTCTGGGTGCTTTGGGTGGTTCATCCTCTTTATCTTCCTTGAGCCTTAGCCAGTCATTCTGTGATGGAGGGTCATGTCGGAAGTTAGCGTTTTTTCCATGTCAGCTGAGAAACTGAGTTTTAACTATCCAAATGATTTGAAAATTGAAAATAAAACTTAAAAGGAACTTGGGAAACCCTGCATGTGCTCACAGTGGCTTTCTGGCTAAAATTTATCATTTAGACATCCTATGCGTAGGATGTCTTTTTCATCAGTTTTTGGTGAAACTTGGCATGCTGGTGGTCCTTGACCTGTTGAACATGGCTATGTAATTGGAATTGGGTTTGGCATCAAAAAGTGCATTTTTGGGCAGATTCAGGCTTTAGGCTCACAAATTGGGTAGGATGTCCACAACAAGTGGCAAATGATATTCAAATAGGTTGAAATTTGATATATGGGCTCCTTGCACCATGGTAATGGCTCCCATGATGTCATTTCTTGCACAGAAGGTCAAAATCATGTTGGAGACATCCTACACATAGGATGTCTCGTCTAGGCACCGGTGCTCTAGTGGTGAAGGTGGCGGTTGTTGTGGGGATGCCTCCGCCAATGCTTCGACACCGCCTCGTGTTCTACGAGGCTCTTTACCCTCCACTCCTTTGTCCGCCCCGACACCAGCCACGGCATCGCCATCGACACCAGGTTTTGCGCGGCTGACGGCCGTTCCTAGCGGCTACACACCACTAGATACTCCTCCAGGAGTCACTCTGGTGGACACTCCTCGCTGCGGGGATTAGACTCCAGTGGAGACACCTGAGGTCCGTACCCCCGTCGACATGCCACTAGAGACCCTTGTCGGGACACCCAGGTTCACGCGTCAGCGGCGAGAGGGCTTGCCTTACTCCGTCGACTTCAGTAGTGGCATCATCTTGGATGATGAAGGCAAGAAGGTGATTTCGCGCATGCACGGTCTTTGCTCTTAGGTGTTTAGACACTACATACTAAACACTTGGAGTGAAGTACCGAGTGATTTAAAAGACAGAGTCATCAGCATGCTTCATGAAGAGTTTCCCGTTCCAACACGGGATGAGTGCTTCAATGAAGACCCGATGAAGGTTCGAATGTGCGAATACTGCAAGCACAAGCATTCCGAAGTGCAAAAAGAAATCAAGCATGGGTGGAACAGACCAGAATTAGGCTGGCCAAAGAAGATTGGAAGAATGCAAAGAAAGCAGAGAGAGAATCCCGACAAGTGGAAGCAACAAAAGGAGGCAGCCTGAGCGCGAGTAGAGGCAGGGAGCTCGCACCACTTGGGGAGCGGCAGGGGGCACCCTGTGCGCATCATTTGAGGCCGATTTTGTAAGTGTTTTTGCATTGCTCTTTATGTTGATAGTTTAGGGTTTATGGATTTTTAAATTCTAACATAATGCATTCTTTGTATGTTTTGATAGTGGTCGATGACAGGACGTGATCCCACACCGTACGAGCACGAGTACGCAGGCAGAAAGGGCTTAAACTCCCTGATGGACATTCTGAGTTCTTGCAGCGGCATGGTTAGTATTAGGGTTTTCTCTTTTCTATTTGTTGTATTGTTTTATAAACGTCGCTATATGTTTATACTTACAAAAAGCTGTCTTATTGTTTTTTTTTTGCAAAAAATTCGACAGATACGTCGCTTGGACGTGATGAGACATCTGATTAGATGACGTCAGTTTAGCCGTAGCTAGATAGCATTAGTTTCTTTTTGTTATAGCTTATGTATCATGAGACGACTTTTATACGTCTTTTTGAAAACCATGTATATTTTTTCAATAATGACAATGGTGTTGTAACTATTACATTTGCAAAGTTTAACAATCAAGTGATTTTTTCTCTGATGTGTACAATTGTCATTGATTTACTTTCATCAATTCACGCTTGTCAGTTTTGTATCTTTATTTTGCAAACAATACGTACTATGGATGATGGAGTTAATGGTTATATTGTCTTGTGGGTGACCATTTTGGGTCTATACCTACCTTTTCACTTTTTTTCAAAGGTGAATCAATTAATGAAACATTCAATATGGTTGATGGGTGAATGCCCTGCCACCAAAATTTTTTCCTCTCGGGCGTCGCTATGACCGTCTCTATATAAGGCTCTGCAGCGTTGTCGTGCCGTGGCACGTACATAGTGTGAAATAAAAACATTCACCTCACTCTTGACACTTCTCGATGTATGCAGATATAAGCAATCGTGTACATATTGTGATATATGTTGAAGCGTCTACTGCGGTCATTATCATGTACATACCTATCCGGAGAGTCGTGGCTCTGGATGTGGCGCATTTGCATGCTTTTCCACTTGATAAGATGCTTAATTTTGTTTTACAATGTATATATTCCAAGTGTTTTATGGTGGCACACTCATCTCGCCTATAAAGATTGATGAGGGCAAAAATTGCCAAAAATAGCAGCTAGCAGGCACCGTTTGCAGAATTGCATGGAAAGTGACCCAAAATGGTATATTGATGGAAAATTATGCTTATCTATGATTTTATGCTTATGCGAGTGATCCCACAAATTTAGGGATTTTTCTGATTCCGTCTGAGATTTTTCGCATCAAAAATGAATTTTTTGGGTCAAAAATGAGCTGAAAATGACCTAGTTTTGGTCCAAAGTGGCAAGATGGCCCAAAAATTGACACATCAGCTGAAAATTCCATGGGGAAGAGAGAGAAGGGGCCTTTCTACAAAAAAAACCAACAATTTTGCTCTAGTGTGTAATAGCTTCCTTGGTTGCCCAATCTATGTGTGCTGCAGTCCCGCCTCTACGCAATCTTGTATCTGAGCTTGTGAGGGAGTGAATTAGGGTTTCCCCTTATCAAAATGGTGTTTGGGCTTCAATATAGAAGCTCTTAAATCTCTGCAAAATTAGAAAATGGTCGCCAAGAATGTGGAAGCTTGAGCATTCCTTTCAACTATTTGATGCTATGTAATTGGGGGCGAGGCTACATGATACCATGAAAGAGGTTTGGGTTTTGATTGAGAATTGTGCTTGTTTGAGCATCGAGGTTTCATGGCTGAAACATTAGTGTTTTTCAATGGTCTTTTTAAGTGAAATTGAATGTGATTTGATGATCCTCTCATCATACTCTCGACTACGAAAGCAAGCAATTTCCAAGCACGATAGGAAAGAGGGTTTGTGACTTTGCTGTCACGAACGCTGTTAGATTCTCTATCACCCTTAGAAAGAGGGTTGGCGATTCTCCACAAACACTTTCTTGCAAAGTGTTTGTGACTCTCATCACGAACTCTTACAGCCAGAGGTTCTGCACCTTCCCAATTAGACCGCACACATTCCGACATTTCTGGTGAACCCGACGCGAAGCAGCTGGGGTGGGGGTTCAAATACTTGTTTTGAAAGGTTTAATTATAAATAATTAAATCTATGGATCAACAAGAGCAACAAGTCATGCGTTTTGATCAAGGCACAATGCAAATGTTTCTAGCATTCGCCATGTTTATGCAAGAACAACAGGCTGCAGAAAGAAGGGAGGTGTCAGCAACCAAAGCCCTTCGAGCTATTGTGAACAAAATGGATGAATTTGAAGGGAAAGATGTCACAAAGTTTATTCATGGTTATGTAAAGGAGATGGAGCTACAACGCGTTCCAGAGGTGGACATGATTCGTAGTTTTGAGCTTGTTGTGGTCTCCGAGATTAAAGACCATGTAAGGGGAATCAGGGCGGAGCATGGAGAAGGTTGGGAGCAATTCAAATTAGCTGTAAAGGAGGAATACTTCATGGAGGATTCTGAAAGGTTTACAAAAAGGACCTTCTTGGAATGGGTTGCAAAGCCAAAAGAAGGACTTTCCATCACTGAATTGTTGAGAGAGTTTGAGCGACACTATGCTCAAATGTCAGGAACAGAGCGGGCTACTTTGGATAGTGAAAAGACCGAATTTTTTCTTCAAGCTACAGGTCATGAGCTCCAAGAAAATCTAGAGCTACTCCTTGAAGACAAGAATACAGAACAGGGTCTAAAGTTTGAGTGGAAAGAGGTTGAAGACGTCTCTTTGCTTGCTAAGAGGTACGTCGTAGGGACAAGATGGTGGTGAATGGTACTACCTCTCCTCCTAGCACATCAGAGATTCCACCAAAGCCTACTGTTGTGAGTCCAAAAGGTGATAATTCAATGCTTGGTGAGCTTATTAAGGGCATGCGAGAAATGAAGTTAAAGCTAACAAGGCTTGAAGAGAAAGGACAACCTACTGTAGGAAAAAAATCCCAAAGCAAAGAAGGATTTGTGCACAGATGCATATGGTGTGATGGCATGGACCATGGCAGAAGGGATTGTGATAGCTTTAGTGATGCCTTAAAACGAGATCTTGTGTTTTTTAAGGATGGCAAGATCCATGTGCGGAAGAGAGGTATGCCATTAGGAACTAACTTTGGAAAAGGAGGTATGCGGAAGTTAGTGGAGGATATGGCAACAAGTCATGCTATTTCTGCAGTGGAGGCTGCTACCTATGGGGAAAAGATAGAGCTAATTCCAAAGAAAGTGTTAAAGTATACTCCAGATGATTTTGAGGAGGTTGATAGCTTGTGGCCATATGCAGTAGCCTCAACCAAAAAAGGGAAGGTAACTAAACAGGTATTACATGAAGCTGGTGATTGCATACGCTGATCCGAGCCTATCATAAATTTTTGTTTATTATATTTTGTTTGTTTTCCTTGCTTCTAGAGGTTTACAATAAAAGAAAGAGTGAGAACAACCTCTTGGAAAAATTTAAAAAAAATGATTTGATAGGAATTTTTTCTTGACTAGTTCACCGGAGGTGAAAGGTAGAGGGAGAACCTAGTGGTAAAGGGAAGGAAAAATATGTAAATGTGAAAAGAAAAGATATGATGTGGTTGTGGAGCCATGAACCCATGATTCAAGGGTTATGAGTGGCTCATATCATCATGGCTTTGGATCCATATGATGATTCAAACAAATGGGACCCAAGTGGAAGACTTGGTAAAGGAAGGAACCAGACACATGATTTTGCTGAATTTTTAAAAAATACTTCCACTCCGATCCAAGAAAAGTTGTCTTCATCAAAGTTGTAGCTGATGAGCTGGAGATTCTGGCCATACTTTTTTTATAATTTTTGCATCTACGGTCTAGGAGATATGGCCAAAATGGCGGACGCCATTTTTTTCAACTGTGGTGGAGACCACCCCCTCTACCTTTACACACACACACCCTTCCTTTTCCACATTGAGACCTTCTCTAAAAATCAGCCATTAGTCTTCTCACCCTCCTCTCCTTCCTCCTCTCTCTCAAGCTCAAAAACCCATCACAATTCCTCTTCTAATCACCTCTCAAGTCATGCTTAATCTTGTTGTAATTCATAAGTTCTCATTCAACCCCTTTCTATTATTACTAGATATGTATTGATTTTATGTAGATTCTTTACATTTTAAAATAAGGAAGCTCTTGGACTCAAGCTATGGAGGAAGGAGTGAAGACAACACAAATGATGATGGAGCTAATTGGTCAACAAATCACTTGGAAGGAGCTTCTTCATTGGTTGAATGTCCCTAATCAAGCTTCATTTGTACAAATTACACTTGGATCTTAACCTCACTCCTAATCACTCTCTTTCCTATATAAAGAGGCCTTCCCCTTTGTAATTTCAAGCCTCCCTCAGCCCCATTGAGTCTTTGTATCACTCACCATGAGCCCATAACCTCATTCATTCACTCTATTCTTGCACATTCTAGAGTGCAAATTGTTTCATGCTAGTAACCTCTCCTCCTCTTACTTATGTTAATTAAGAGAAATCTTTTATATATGTGTGAGAGTGCTTGATGTGATCTTGGCTAATCCTTGAGTGGTTGTTTGGTAATCTACATGCTATTTGTGTTGGGAGTGTTTGAAGTCATCCATTCCTTGTACACGCACTAAGGTTAATGCTCCATTCATAGTGATCTCTCTCTCTCTCTCTCTCTCTCTCTCTCTCTCTCTCTCTCTTTGTGTAGCGGTCCTAGCCCACGCTTCCAAGACTAGGTGGTGCCCTTATCTCATTTCCCTTGTGGCGCAATGGAGTTTGTTTTGGTATAGAGGCCGCCATTCCAAATTTCTTCGTCATAAATTGGTGCCCCCATTGAGGAGTTCTCAAGCAGCGCTCTGTCAATCCTATGAAGGAAGATCCATCAAATTCTCCGAGACTTCCACTATGGTCTCCCCAAGAAGCTCGAGAAAAGAAGCGTCTTTATCGACAAACGGCACGTATGCAGTTAAAGAGAGTTAACTACAGACACCCTTCTTTGCTTCAAGGAAAATCTTGTAGTCATCAAGTCCCTAGGTCAAAAAATTGTGTTGAGTGCTTTGTGGCCAGTGTGAAGACACTTCCTTTGAAGCCTCGACTTCAGGTGGTGAATTCACTCTCAAACTCGGGTATTAACAAGTTTTTGGAGGGGGAGCTACACATCAATGGGGTGAGGTATTGGCAAGAGGCTACATATGGTGATGGACTCCAACTACTACTAGCAAGAAGGCTCAAGGTGGTTGAGAGGGTAGCCATCGAACCCTATGAACTCTACAAAGCTGAAGATGGTCACACCAAAGCTAGGCTAATCACTGGTGAGCAAATTCTTCGCATCTCTCAAATGGTGGGATCCAAGAGAGCTCAACTTCAATGAAGTGCTTCATGGAAGTTTGTATTTAATGCACCAATGAATAATCCCATTTTCTACAACTTTCAATCAGTTCAGAATATTAGGGTGAATGTGCGCATTGATAGAAAGATTTTTTTCCAACAAAGATTGGTCTTCTTTTTTGGAGCTGAGAGGTTGAGAGAGATATTGTTGTCCCCTGACCCTATAATATTTCCTATTTTGGAGTATAATGTATCTTTTGATGTTCACATCTTCATCTTGCTTTAAGCATACTCTATGAATCATAGGGATTTATATGGACCTTTCCAACCTCTTGCTAGACAAACTGTGCATATAATAGCTAGCACAAAGCTTAGGTTCCAAAACATCATAAGGAACTTACTAGGCCCTCGTCGTCTAGCTGAGATTAATGCATCTATCAATCCATTTATTCTACCCTTAATAAGATATGATTTGGGCCTAGACGTTTTCATCTTTGTGCTGTATTGAGAGGAAGGCAACCCATTTTTATGATGGCTTTCCCAAAAAATTTTGGGCGTAGTGGGGAAAATGCTGGGGATTTTTTGGATAACTTGGAGATGGCTTTCCTTGTCTCTGGGAGGGATGACGAAGCATTGAAATTGAGAGCTTTTCCTTTGGTGCTCAAAGAAGAAGCTAGGGTATGGTTCCAGGCTCTAGATCCAACCCAAAGAATTGATTGGGAGGGATTGAAGGCGGCTTTCCTACGAAGATTTCAATGAGCCAATTCGGCAGAAGAACTATGGCAACGGCTTCTGGCCCTTCATCAAGTTGACCCTCATGGTTATGCAACCTATGAGGAAGGTTTTCTGAAACTTTGGGGGCAATGGTCAGACTCACTAAACCCTGGTGAGCGAGCTCCCAATTGCCTCCAAAAGGATCGATTTATCTCAGGTTTGTACCCCTTGCTAAGGGAGAAGGTAAAGAGCAAATTTCCAAATGCTTTTGAAGATGCCTTAAGAATTGCTAGGGAAAAGAATAGAAAGATTCTCTATCAAGCCCAAGCTGGCCAGCTAGCTTTGGGAGGCAATATCATACCTATGGAAGCTTCTCACATACCTCCAAATGTGCCTAATGCACCAGACCTCAATAGAGGTCAACAAGAAGATATGCTAAAACAAATAAACAATCTCACAAACCAGCTAGAGGGATTGAGAGTAAATCTTGTGCAAGGTGCAAGAAGGCCTACTGAGGGAAATGGTGGGAATCGGCCACCAATGCGATGTCAAGCAAGGGAAATGTTGTGTTACAATTGTGGGGAAAATGGCCACGGCATGTATAATTGCCCTCATCCCAGAAGATATGACTACCTTGTCAGAGGTCCTCGACAACAAGTAAGTCCTCCCCGTGCTAGAGCTCAAGCACAAGAGCAACCGCAACCTCAAATTTTGCAGCCACCTCGTGCTCAAGCTCAAGCCCCTGTTACTCAACCAAATGTGAGCATCATAAGGATGGAGGAGGTCCTCAAGGGCAGAAGCAACCAGGAAGAAATAGCTAAAGGGAAGATGAAGATAGATGAAGTGGCTACAATGCCTATCAAACGTGTGCGTGTCCAAGATGAAGTAGGTAAAGAAACAAGCAAGGATGCAAGCAATGAAGCAAGTACATCTCGGGCAACTAAAGATGAAGCCGAGAAGAGAAAGACCCGTACTAGGTCTCAAATTGACATCTCTGATTTCCCTATGGGATCTCGGACACAACCTTATGACTTGACAGCTGATGTGAGTTCTCAAGGACCAAAGATTACTTGGCCACAACTACTTCATATCTCCCCAAATCTTCAACGAAAATGGTCAAAAATGGTGAGCACGAGGGCAAAGCGAAGTAAGCTAGTAAGTGTAATCAAAGCATATGGTCTCAAGGATATAGTGCCTTTGGTGGAGGCTCAAATCAAGGGACAACGGATTCCAAAAACTTACATTGACAGTGGAGCAGAGGTTTGTGTCATGACAGAAAAGCTAATGCATCAATTGGGTTTAGAGGTAATGGAATCATCAAACTTTAGGGCAAAAATGGCCAATAATGTCTTTGTCACTTGTGTGGGTGTAGTGAAAGCTTTGAGAGTTTTTGTTTTTGGAATCACTACAGAGGTTGATGCTTATGTGATGCCAGTAAAGGGAGAAGGATACCCCCTTATTTTAGGACGACCTTGGCTCATGGGTATAGGAGCTAGGCAAGATTGGGCAACAGGAGACTTGGAGTTGAGGCCTCGCATGGGTGGCCATAGTCGGAAGGTGGTTTATAACCTAAAGAATGGGAGACAAGAGAACCTTGAACTAGAGACGTCAGCTGATGAGTGGAGCTCAAGTGGATGCTCCTCATCCATGGACGAGGAAGAGAGTTCAAGTGAAGAGAGTGATAGAACTCTCGAAGTCATGGGCGTCACCATAAAGGAAACTACCTCATCAGAAGACAACCCAAGGATCCAAATGGAGAATGTGTGGGATGCTAGCCTAGAGGAGATGTTATCCAAGGATATAAAGGAAGAAGAAAAGGAGGGTTATGTAAATGTTCTCAAGAAGCATGCATCATTGTTTATTTCTGATTACACTCACATTACAGGTGTCACTGCAGTGAAGCATCATATCCATCTAAAAGAAGGGAGCAAGCCAGTAGTACAAAAACTAAGAAGATTAGGAGTTGTGCAACAAAATGCACTGTTGTCTGAGGTGAAGAGACTCTTAGAAGCAGGATTCATATACCCAGTAGAAGATTCAGAATGGGTCTCCCCAGTAGTGGTGAGGCCAAAGAAGAATGGTAAATGGCGAGTGTGCGTGGATTACAAGCCACTAAATGCTGCAACAAAGAGGGACCACTTCCCTCTCCCATTTCAGGATGAGATTCTAAATGAAGTAGCAGGCCATGAGAGATACACAGTGTGTGATGGCTACTCTGGCTACTTTCAAATACGCATTGCAAAGGAGGACCAGAAAAAGACTACTTTCATCACACCATGGGGATGTTTTGCATTTCGAGTCATGCCTTTTGGTCTCACCAATGCTCCAGCCACCTTTCAACGATTCATGAACATGGTCTTCCAACCTTACTTTGGTAAGTCCATAAGGGTTTTCATAGATGACTTTTGTATTTACAGCTCCAAAAGTATGCATCTCGGCAAGATTGATGAAGGATTTACTCGTTTAGCTAAGCTGGGTGGACAACTAAACAAGGACAAATGTCACATTGGGGAAAGCAAGGTTACACTATTAGGGCATGTAGTGTCCATTGATGGAATCGAGGTAGATCCTGAAAAGATAGAAACATTGCTAAATCTACCTTCCCCAACTTCCATCAAACAATTAATCTCTTCCTTGCAAAAGCTAAGATATTTGAGTAGATTCATACACTTACTCTCCCAAGTGATATTTCCTCTACAACAGCTGACTCGTCAAGAGACGCTTGTTTGGAGTGAAGAAAGTGATGGGCATTTTAGAGAGATTAAAAAAATGTTAGGGTCACTCCCTGTAATCCTCCAACCTTGTTGGGAAGAAACATTCTTTGTAAACCCTAGTGTGGGAGAAGAGGCCATTGGTGCTGCCCTCCTACAAAAAGATCCAAAAACATCCTTTATGAGGCCTGTGTATTTTGCTAGCCGCCTTATGGAAAACACAGAGAAGGCCTACACCCTGATGGAACAGCTAGTGTTAGCTCTCATGTTTGCGGTAACCAAATTTCGGCCATACTTGCTGCCGAAGAGGTTTGTAATTATCACTGTGGAGGATATGTTTCCCTATGCACTACAACATATGGAAATCTCTGACAAAATAGCAAAGTGGGTGGTGCGACTTCAAGAGTTTGATTATACAATACAAGTTGAAAGAACAACTCGAGCATGCTTAGCCGACATTTTAACAAACAAGTGGTATGAAAAAGTTTTCCATTTGAAGAGAAAGGAAATTCCACCACCTCCAGCTCCAGAGGCTTTGGTCAATGCTTATAGCCTCTACTTTGATGGACCATACAAGAGAACCAAGGATAAGGCAGCTGCAGGCATCGTGGTCTTATCTCCATTGGGAGAGAGGATCCATGGTGAAGGGATCACTCTAGAAGATGTCCACTCCAACAATGAAGCAGAATATCATGCTCTAATTCATGGCCTTTGTTGGTGCCTTGATAATTCAATTAAGAGATTAAACGCTTTTGGTGACTCCATGCTTTTGGTAAGGCAAATGCAAGGTACATGGGCTTGCAAAAATGCCCATCTCTCTACTAAAATGAGAGAAGCCAAAGCTCTTATGAGGAGATTTAGGGAGGCCCAAGTACATCATGTGCCAAGAGACCAGAACAAGGATGCAGACCACCTAGCATCATCAAAGTTAAATGAGTCAATAGTGGGAGCAGTGGCCATCAAACTTCCACTTCAGCAAGGCAAGGAGGACTTGGAAGATATTATGCACATTTTGGAGCAAGGAGAGGCTCCTAAACACTTGAATGCAGGGGAAAGGCGATGGTTAGCTAGGAAGGCTACCAAGTATCGCATAGTAAATGATGACTTGTATTGTCTTGGTAAGGATGGTGTGCTTAGGAGAGTGCCTTTGAAGAGTGAAATTGAAGAGATTTTAAAAGCTTGTCACGATGATATGTGCAGAGGACACTTTGCACACGACGTCACTAGTAGAAAGGTTCTACAAGCTGGTGATTGCATACGCTGATCCGAGCCTATCACAAATTTTTGTTTATTATATTTTGTTGGTTTTCCTTGCTTCTAGAGGTTTACAATAAAAGAAAGAGTGAGAACAACCTCTTGGAAAAATTTAAAAAAAATGATTTGATAGGAATTTTTTCTTGACTAGTTCACCGGAGGTGAAAGGTAGAGGGAGAACCTAGTGGTAAAGGGAAGGGAAAATATGTAAATGTGAAAAGAAAAGATATGATGTGGTTGTGGAGCCATGCACCCATGATTCAAGGGTCATGAGTGGCTCATATCATCATGGTTTTGGAGCCATATGATTATTCAAACAAATGGGACCCAAGTGGAAGACTTGGTAAAGGAAGGAACCAGACACATGATTTTGCTGAATTTGAAAAGTTGTCTTCATCAAAGTTGTAGCTGATGAGCTGGAGATTCTGGCCATACCTTTTTTATAATTTTTGCATCTACGGTCTAGGAGATATGGCCAAAATGGCGGACGCCATTTTTTTCAACTGTGGTGGAGACCACCCCCTCTACCTTTACACACACACACCCTTCCTTTTCCACATTGAGACCTTCTTTAAAAATCAGCCATTAGTCTTCTCACCCTCCTCTCCTTCCTCCTCTCTCTCAAGCTCAAAAACCCATCACAATTCCTCTTCTAATCACCTCTCAAGTCATGCTTAATCTTGTTGTAATTCATAAGTTCTCATTCAACCCCTTTCTATTATTACTAGATATGTATTGATTTTATGTAGATTCTTTACATTTTAAAGTAAGGAAGCTCTTGGACTCAAGCTATGGAGGAAGGAGTGAAGACAACACAAGTGATGATGGAGCTAATTGGTCAACAAATCACTTGGAAGGAGCTTCTTCATTGGTTGAATGTCCCTAATCAAGCTTCATTTGTACAAATTACACTTGGATCTTAACCTCACTCCTAATCACTCTCTTTCCTATATAAAGAGGCCTTTCCCTTTGTAATTTCAAGCCTCCCTCAGCCCCATTGAGTCTTTGTATCACTCACCATGAGCCCATAACCTCATTCATTCACTCTATTCTTGCACATTCTAGAGTGCAAATTGTTTCATGCTAGTAACCTCTCCTCCTCTTACTTATGTTAATTAAGAGAAATCTTTTATATATGTGTGAGAGTGCTTGATGTGATCTTGGCTAATCCTTGAGTGGTTGTTTGGTAATCTACATGCTATTTGTGTTGGGAGTGTTTGAAGTCATCCATTCCTTGTACACGCACTAAGGTTAATGCTCCATTCATAGTGATCTCTCTCTCTCTCTCTCTCTCTCTCTCTCTCTCTCTCTCTCTCTCTCTCTCTCTCTCTCTCTCTCTCTTTGTGTAGCGGTCCTAGCCCACGCTTCCAAGACTAGGTGGTGCCCTTATCTCATTTCCCTTGTGGCGCAATGGAGTTTGTTTTGGTGTAGAGGCCGCCATTCCAAATTTCCTTCGTCAACGCCATACAAGAGGTTGGGATGACCCTGTGGACTCTTTATCAGTGCATGCCTATCTTGCAAAATTCTATAACAATGAAGCAATTGTGGAAGAGAAGCACAGACGTGAGAATGGAGATGCAGGTCCTTCTACTTCAAAGAGGGTTACAAGAGCTGGTGGAAGAAAGGATCCAGGGCCTTCTTATGAGGCTCCACCACATGTGTCTCCTCCTCCTGAGATTCCTATGGAGGAGGCATCTACAGGGAAGAAGAAAGAGCAAGGAAAAGCTAAAGCAAAAGGCCCTGCATAGAAACTACAATCTAACATTGAAGTTGCCACAAACTTAAAGCAAGTATTAGAGGAAAGGATTTTGAATTGCAAAGTTGAGTTTACCTTGGGTGAGGTTCTTTGCATTGCTAAATGCGAGTTTCATGAAGAAATTATAGATATCATAAAAAGAAAGAGGAAAACTCTCACTGAGTCTATTCCTCTACAATCTGAGGGTGAAGGGGAGTCACTTAAGGCACATGGAATACATGTCCAAGAGAGTGATTTTGATGAAAATGTGGTAGGATGCTACCAGTCTTCTCGAAGAGATGCACATGCTCGATTTGCAAATGATGATGATGATGATGAAGCCTTCTATAAAAGACAATACTCCAAAAGTCATTGGGCAAGAGCTACAACAGAAACCTTAGTCAAGGTGGGTGATCTTGAGGAGCCATATGTTGCATTGATAGATCATGGCTCTGAGATCAATCTTATGTCCAAGAGTCTTTACATGAAGGGTAAGTGGCCGATAGACACAGACCATGGGTGGATGATTAGAGCTGCAAATAACTCATCAGGAGAGCTGTATGGGGCTTGTCCAAATGTGAAAGTGATGATTGGTAATGTGAAGGATGAGCAGAATTTCTTTGTGCAAGAGATGTCTACCTATCCTCTTATCCTTGGGCAGCCATACATCACAACCGTTCGCATGGAAACAAAGGTCTTGGATGATGGTTCTGCTTATGCTAGGGTAAAAGCAGAGATGGGAAGCGAGATGTGAAATTTTTTACTGTGTGTGTGAATCACGAGAGGAACCGCAATAGTCTTCGTGAGTATAGAGTTCAAAGAGTACAGGGAGACAAGGGGTTTTGGCCATGTACCATTGTGAAGCGGGAGTGCAATGGTACAAGAAGAAAAAGATTATCGCCTAACCCAAAGCGAGAAGAAGATTTTTCTACAAGTTTCCAGGGATTAACAGAGCATGGGTCAGTATGTTTTATGAATCTTGAGGATATGAAAAGAAGTGCGCGACAATATGTATATAGTGTCGCCAACGCGATTATGCACAAGTAAAAAGGGAACTATGGGGGTTGGTTATAGCATTGAGGTGTGACAAGGAGTACTTGATAGGGGCATCAGTGGTTGTGGAAACTGATTGTTTTTCTCTTCTTGGAATGATCACAAACTGTTTGACTCCTGATATTGTAATGCTGCAATGGATAGCCTACATAAATTCCTTGAATCCTGAGTTCAAGCATATTGCAGGGAAAGAAAATCCAATGGCAGATATGCTATCTAGGGCAAGGTATGAAGATGAACAAGACATGATTATTGAGGGAGATGATGTTGGCACAAAATTTTACACTATTGATCATGCAAAGAGTAGTCATGCATGTTTTGTGTCTTCACTTAAGTCTTTTTTAGAGGAACTATATGAGGATGAATGGCTCTTGATAGTCACTACTTAAGTACTCTGCAGAAGCATAATGATTGGACTAAGCAAGAATTTAAGAGGATGAGAAGAAAAGCATATGGATACTTCTTGAGGGATGGCTACCTATGGAAGCATCCTAAACGAAGAGATAGAACACCATTGCGCGTAGTATGCGATAAGGTTACTCAACAACAAATCATCAAGGAGTTCCATGAAAGTTTATGGGCAGGACATCGAGGTGTATGGACAACATTTGCCAAGGTAAAAGAAAGGTATTGGTGGAAAGGGATGTATAAGGATGTGGCTGAGTTTGTGGAGTCTTGTGTGACATGACAAATTTATTCAAATGTACGGCATCGTGATCCTACTTATTCATTAGCCATGCATTACAAATGGGTTGTGGATTTGGTTACAATGCCTTTGGGACTTTGGCAAATGAGGTATTTGGTGCTTGCAAGAGAAGATTTGTCTAATCAAGTTGAAGGGCGAGCATTGAGGACAAAGAGTACACAAGCTGTATGTAAATTTATTCTTGAAGATGTGATATGTCGCTATGGGTGTGTGGGAAAGATAACTACAGATAGAGGAGAATTGGATGCTGATGAAGCAAGGGAATTCTTTCCTAGAATGGGCATCAAACTAGCTTTAACTTGTGCTTATAACCCAGAGACAAATGGCAAAAGTGAAAGAGGACTTCCTCCAATAATCAAAGCTTTAGCTAAGGCTTGTGAAGGTAATCTTGGAGAGTGGCCAAGGTTACTGCCATTTGCATTGTGGGCTAACCGTACAACACATAGTTCAGCCACTGGCTATATGCCTGTTGAATTGATGTATGCTCAAAAACCTGTGGTGCCAATTGAAGATGTAGTTCTTACATGGAATGTATTGCCATGGGAAGATGGAATGAGTAGAGAAGACCTTCTTGCATTTCGCATACATCAATTAGAAAGAAGGCCTGAAGACATTGAGCTTGCAAAAGCTCGATTAAAGAATGCAAGGTTGAAAAACAAAGACAGATTTGACAAGATGCATAGGCTCATACCGAAAGACATTGAAGAAGGTGATTGGGTGTTGGTGTACGATAGTAGCCTTGAAAACTAGCACTCTACAATAAGGAAGATTGCAAAGAAATGGTTTGGTCCTTATGTTATCAAACATGTGCATGGAAATGAAACTTACACCTTGCGTGAACTGGATGGGACAGAACTGAAAATTCCCATAACAGGAAAAATAATTAAATTATTCAAAAGAAGAGGGGATTCTGATCCATTTGATGCACAACCAAGTGAAGAGGATGATGAAGCCAACTATAAGCAAACTGAGGATGAAAGTGAGAATATGGTGTCTGACCATGAGTTTTAATGCTCTACAAATGTTGTTGTGGCGCATACCGAGGGATGTGCAGGTTCAGAGGGGGTGGATGTCGTGCCGTGGCATGTACATAGTGTGAAATAAAAACATTCACCTCACTCTTGACACTTCTTGATGTATGTAGATAAAAGCAATCATGTACATATTGTGATATTTTTTGAAGCGTCTACTGCGGTCATTATTATGTACATACCTATTCGGGGAGTCGTGGCCCTCGATGTGGCACATTTGCATGCTTTTCCACTTGATAATATGCTTAATTTTGTTTTACAATGTATATATTCCAAGTTTTTTATGGTGGCAAACTCATCTCGCTTATAAAGATTGATGCGGGCAAAAGTTACAAAAAATAGCAGCTAGCAGGCGCCGTTGCAGAATTGCATGGAAAGTGACCCAAAATGGTATATTGATGGAAAATGATGCTTATCTATGACTTTTATGATTATGCGAGTGATCCCACAAATTTAGGGATTTTTTTGACTCCGTTTGGGATTTTTCGCATCAAAAATGAGCTGAAAATGACCTAGTTTTGGTCCAAGTGGCAAAATGGCCCAAAAATTGACACATCAGCTGAAAATTCCATGGGGAAGAGAGAGAAGGGGCCTTTTTACAAAAAAAACCAACAATTTTTCTCTAGTGTGTAATAGCTTCCATGGTTGCTCAATCTATGTGTGCTGCAGTCCCGCCTCTATGCAATCTTGTATCTAAGCTTGTGAGGGAGTGAATTAGGGTTTCCCCTTATCAAAATGGTGTTTGGGCTTCAATATAGAATCTCTTAAATCTCTGAAAAATCAGAAAATGGTCGCCAAGAAGGTGGAAGCTTGAGCATTCCTTTCAACTGTTTGATGCTACGAGTATGTAATTGGGGACGAGGCTACATGATATTATGAAAGAGGTTTGGGTTTTGATTGAGAATTGTGCTTGTTTGAGCATCGTGGTTTCATGGCTGAAACATTAGTGTTTTTCAATGGTCTTTTTAAGTGAAATTAAATGTGATTTGATGATCCTCTCATCATACTCTCGACTACAAAACCAAGCAATTTCCAAGCACGATAGGAAAGAGGGTTTGTGACTTTGCTGTCACGAATGCTGTTTGATTCTATGTCACCCTTAGAAAGAGGGTTGGTGATTCTCCACAAACGCTTTCTCGCAAAGGGTTTGTGACTCTCATCACGAACTCTCACAGCCAGAGGTTCTGCACCTTTGAGTTCTGATAATAATTCTAACCAGGTGTGAGAAGAAATCCATGTCAAAATTTGTGAACAAATTCAGATATTCACAATCGAATTAGAAGATATCAGGGAGACTTTGCCTCAAGTAGCAAAGTTTATCAGACAACGGAGAAAAGCTGAAGCCGATGCCAAATCAGTTGATTTGGAGACTGTCAAAGATGATGAGGTGCCCGTAATCCAGGTGGATTACAAGGTCAAAAAACAATGGGAGCCACTATCTCCGGTGTTATACTGGATGGAGGGTCAGGTGTGAATATTCTTGGGGCACATCTTCAACAGAGACTTGGTATCACTAATCTAAAGCCAGCATTCTTTAAGGTTAGAATGGTTGATCATAAGAGTTGTTCAAGCAATTGGTATGATCGAGAATATGCAGAGCAGGGTGGGCAAAGAAAAATTCAAAACTAGCTTCCTAGTACTGGATGTTGAAGGAGCATATGGTATGCTACTGGGACGGGCATGGCTTCAGACGGTGCAGGCTATTCATTATTATGAAAATCAAACCCTAACAATGGAACCAATAGGAGAATCCACGTCCAGACAAATAACAGCAGAAGCTAGAAGAAAACACTTCGACTTGAAGAGCTTCGGCAAAAATATGGGGTTAAGAAGATTGAACGGATGCTTGCAGGCACCATGAACATTTTTTCTATTAGCAAAAATTGACTTGCACTACAAGAGGTTGTGTGCTCTTGTGACGTTGTTACCGACGGAAATGCATTGGGTTTTTATAACCCCCGACGTCGCTAAGATCGTCGCTAACAACGTCGATATGGGAACGTCTCTATAACAATCTTTATATGTGTCGCTATAAAGGTCGCTATATAGCGACGCCTATAGGCCCAACTAGTCCTCGTGCTTCCGGATCTCTCAAAGCCATTTGAGGTCCAATGTGATGCTTGTGGTGATTGCCTTGGAGCATTTTTTCTTCAAGAAGGGCATGCCATAGCATATGAGAGCCGAAGGCTCATTATTGATGAACGAGTCTTGGGCATTTATGAGAAAGAGCTTTTAACTGTTCTACATGCCCTAGACACATGGAAGCACTACCTATTGGGGACTCCATTTATCCTACGAACCGACCACCAAAGTCTCAAGTATTTCATGACGCAAACCAAGCTTTCCGACAAACAAATGAGGTGGGAAAATTTTCTTTCGCAATTTAATTTCCATATTGCTCACATAGATGAGAGAGAACACCCACACACTCACACAAGGCATGCATGGTACAAAGAAAGCAAAAGGGACACTTGTCAAGTTCCTCCTCATGTTGCCCTCATGGTGTGCCTGAAGCCTATTGGTTGGCCACCCAAGGCTACCCTTGCTGCTTGTAATGCCTGAAGCCTATTGGTTGGCCACCCAAGGCTACACTTGTCTCAAGCCTACCCTTGCTGCTTGTAATGCCTCCTGCTTGTGATTGGCTAGGCTTGGAGGGGTCCAATGAGCTTCAAGCATGAGCTACAAGGGGGAGTAGACCCAAGCAAGCTAGGGGGTTGCTTAGGGGGTATACTCACCCACACACACTCAAAAACACTCTCATTGTGTGCTATGAAAAGTGCAAGAGCTCCCTCTCCTTCTCCAAGTAAGTAGAGGTTGAGAGCCTACACCAACACTCTTGGATATGGAGTGCAAATCCAACCAAGAGCCATGCTTCAATGCTTAAGCTTGCCATATCCTTCTTCTTCATTACTATGCTATTATATATGCTAGCAACAAGAGTTATGATAAGTGAGGAACTAATTCTTTCTCCTATGAAATGTTTCTTCTTCCTCTTCCCTACCCTCATTCCCTGCTAGCTCTCTCCACCTTCGAAGGTGTTTGAGGTCTTGGGACTGAGGCTTGGGATAGTTAAAGCTTTCTTCAAGTTTATGTTATGTTTGTGATGCATGAAGCTTTCCATCTTCATTGCATCACCTAGGTCACAAGGAACACAAAGATTGTATTGTAACAAGTCTCTCTTAATGGGAGAAATCATAATACAAATGCCTATTGGAGGGGGGACCGGCTCCACATAAATCCGGTCCTCAACTATTGTCATGTTCTCCAAATTCTCTCTCTTGCAAAAGTATTGTCCATGCCAAGTTAGCTAATTGCTATGATTATGTTGCTATCTTCAATCATGTTCACCCGCTATGCTCACAAAGTCATTTCTCAAAATTACTCTCATTAATTTCCGCTACTCTCAAATTAAATAGGCCAATTCCATTACAAGGATAGATTGCACCTTATATAGATGAGCAAGATACAAAGAATGAATTAGCGTTCCCTAGAACTCAAAGGTGTAACTTGAAGATTTACCACCTTCTTTTATTGTCTCAAGCTGATGATAACTCTTTCTTTTTGTTGGGGAGTTTGTAAAAGCCCTTCCTAGCCCTTACTCTTGATCGACGCATCTAAGCCATCGACTTTATAAAAAAAAGTGATTTTTTTTTGGATAAATTCTGGATCAATGCAAGCACCAAAGTATACTCACGACACACTTTTGGTTTATATCATGGGGACATGGGTATAACCAATGCATAAGAAATTAGCTTTTCATTTTGAGAAAATTAGCACAAAGAAAAAGAAAAGAGAAGATAAGGATAAGGTGAGTAAGTAACTTGTTGAAGAAGCTTTGAAAAGCAAGATAAGTTATCAAGATAAGTAAAAATAACTTATTGAAGGAAGAAAAGCTATCAGCATAAGTTTAACACTTCTCTCCTTCGTTTTTTTGAAGGTGCAACCTTGAAAGTAAGCTTGAGAAAGCCATAGCTAAGCGTCTTTCACACACATCTCCTACACACACACCCCTCTCCGAGAAGCCATGGCCAAACCCTAATCAAGCTAGCCATAACTTGACCTTATTCTTTTCATTACACTCTCCCTCTTCTCTCTCCTAACTTTCAAGCTTTCCATGTCTTGAATCTTCCTTGTCTCTTTTCATTCTTTCATTCCAAGTAGCGTGACTGGTGGAATTTAAGCGAAGTGAAGAGGGAAAGAGCTGACTACGTCAACGCACTTCTTCAACTCTCCCAAAGCAAGGAGAAGACTCTACCACACATACGCAAGGTAAGATTTTCTTACTATCTTCATGCTATTACACATATTAATCAATTGGATTATTTTTCATTTTAAGTTAAATCATGCTTAAAGCTCTCATGTTTCCATAAGTAAGATTTCCTCTTACTTAGAAGGAAAAAAATTAGCAATTTTTATTTCTAGCTAACAACGTTACTAACCACTAACTATGATGTTATTTCAAGTTCTTTAGAGTACCAATCTGATATGGCCTAGAGAGTAGAAATCACTCTCTTGACCCATAAGTGCCTGGAGATCATACTTATTCAAATAATATGCATGATGAATGGTGACTAATATCTATACTTACCCATAAACCCTCGCATTAATTTCTTATTGATTTTTACGTTACTATAAAGATATATGCCATAAATCAAAGGCAATTCAGTATTAGAATTTTTGGAACTAACCTTGATTTCCAAAAGAGGCAATAAATTTCTCCAAAATGAAATGCTTTCATGAATAGCTCAAATTTTTTCTTGATTATTCAAACTAAATAAAAAATAGACTCTTAAGTTAATATGTAATTCTCTCAAGAAGAAGTTGAGTTTTGAAGGGCAATTTTATCATAATCAAAGAATTTTTCCATTCCAAGGTTATCTCCCCTCTTGTCAATTGGATAAATCCCAAAACTCTAAGCCTCTTCTAGCTACATAATTAATCCTCTCCATGGTAGCGGAGGTAAGCCTAAGTCCCATCTTAAATAAGAGTTTGTAGATCATTCATATTCCATTGCTGCATGAGCATTTT
Organism: Adiantum capillus-veneris; assembly: GCF_014529385.1. NCBI lineage: Eukaryota > Viridiplantae > Streptophyta > Polypodiopsida > Polypodiales > Pteridaceae > Adiantum > Adiantum capillus-veneris. The sequence continues at coordinate 42,574,612 of NC_140955.1, forward strand.
GCACGAGACTAGCATGTCCATTCTTAGGAATTTCACATTTTACTCATACTCTACCATTCATCAAAGGATTCTACTCTTGCATAAACAATCATCTAGTTTTGCATAATCAATCAAAGAAAGTTTTACAATTATTTGCCTTAAGATTACAAATTGATGCATTCTAAAGTTTTGTGTTTACAACTCATGGTTCACACCAAAGCAAGGGTCAATGTAGAGAGCATATGCACTATTAATTTCAAGTTTGTTTTGCAATTATGAAGGAGGGTGGAGTAAGGGGATAGCTTCACAAAAGCGATGACCATGTTGATTGAAGATAAAACTCCCATCGCTTCCATGGAGATGCCCTATGGATGGCAATGATGCAAAGAAAACAAATGGGATTCGCCCAAGATGGGGTTAACTTGAAACTACGTCGAGACAAAACCTTAACTCCCAAGAGATTTGTTGTTTTTTCAAAGGGCTTGTTTGAGTAGACATAAAAAAGAAATAGGAACTAATGGATTATAATGCAAATAATCTAATTTAAATTCAATTAGGATTAAAAACTTTACCAAAAAGATTGGATGTGGATAGCCCTAGCATAACATAGAAGATTTAAGTGTGAAATTTGTCTTACATATTGGAAAATGGTCGGCACATGTATTAACCTATGGGATGCAATGGGAGATGGTCCTTTCTCCCAAGGACTAATAACCATTGGTCTATATTTTAAGCTTGGGTTTATTCAATTCCCTGAAGTTTCAATTGGATGGGACTGTGTCCTTGCCGGGTTGGAGGACCTGCAGATGCATCTAGAAATTGGCCTAGTCCAGGTAGACCTGATGCCAATGGGAAAAGGAAGAAGGAAAATGGATCTAAGAAGGGATCAGATAAGGGAGGAAGATGTGAAATAATTAAAGGAACTCTTCTACTTGTTTGGTAAAAATGAACCTTGAAAAGGCTATATTAATTTGATAAGCCTTTCCCAAACAAGAGAAGGAAAAATAAGAATTGAAAATTGTGTAAAAGAACCATCTCCACACGTGGCAGAGGAGACAAGATACTCTAGTTCTAGGATGAGGATAGGGATATGCCTGGAGAAGTATATGTGACTTCTTGAAAGATAACTAGATAAATTTACTAATACTAAAGGTGAAAGAAAGTAAACTATAGAATGGAAAAAGGCAAGAACGACCTGATAAATGCACACTTGCAAGGGCATGCCTAGTCCGGGTAGACCTGATGCCAATGGGAAAAGGAAGAAGGAAAATGGATGTAAGAAGGGATTGGATAAGGGAGGAAGATGTGATTTAATTAAAGAAACTCTTCTACTTGTTTGGTAAAAATGAACCTTGAAAAGGCTATATTAATTTGATAAGCCTTTCCCAAACAAGAGAAGGAAAAATAAGAATTGAAAATTGTGTAAAAGAACCATCTCCACATGTGGCAAAGGAGACAAGATACTCAAGTTCTAGGATGAGGATAGGGATATGCCTGGAGAAGTATATGTGACTTCTTGAAAGATAACTACATAAGTTTACTAATACTAAAGGTGAAAGGAAGTAAACTATAGAATGGAAAAAGGCAAGAACTACTTGATAAATGCACACTTGCAAGGGCATGCAAAAATTTGCATGCTTCTTTCAAATGCTTGAAATGTATTCTTTGGTTGACTTGATTGGAATCATGTTTTCCTAGTATCATAGTACTACCTTGGGAATGTGCATTTACCAAACGGTTCAGTGAGAGGGTGGATTTCGGAGGGTTAATTTTTTGGCTAGAAAATTGAACCCAATTTTATGTTGTCCATTAAGTTAAGTCAATAACAGGGAAAGGGATTCCAATCTTTGGAGTGGGGATCAAACTTAGGAACAAGGGATTCATGAGTTAGTAATTACACCCATCTTAGGGGAACGCACTGATGGCTGTGCTTGGTATCATAATCGAGAAAAAAGCATCAGTGACCTTGAACCAAGGGTGAATCAGAGAACTCCCACCACTTGACCCTGGAAGGTTGAGTTCCAATTTATCCTGATGGCTTTGATTGGAAATTTTGAATCGATAAGAAAACATATTTTGGGGTGAAGGGTTCCATATGAGAAAAAGTGAATGTTATCACCCCCTTGAGTTAGCATCAAAGAGTAGGAGGAGTCTTGTCTTGGTGCTAGTCTCAAGCGAGAGGGATGTCTGAAATCATGGTGTACCCATTTGGAGATGGTGCAGTTGGTGGTCCCTGGCATGGACCTCACAGCTTTTATCACATAAGAGGTCATCACAAATCCTTTCAAGGTGCTAGCACATGTGATAGTATTTGGAAAGAGCCCTAAATTTGCATCCGCTTAAAATTTCCCGCAGCTTCCTTGCCACAACCATAATGGCCATGCATATCCTACAATCAACATCTTCCAATGGATGACATTTGGAAATGAAATCTCATCAAGAACTTTATGTGCTTTCATAAGGGCACCACATTTGACATATACATCAACCCAAGCATTGCTAAACAAAACACATCTCGTTGCTTCTTGCCACCACCATAGTGGGCTTAATCTTGCAATCAAACCTCCTCAAGCACTTATCGTGCTCCTGAAGTACCTCATTCAACACATATATCTACCAATGCACTGATAAGTACAACATTTGGTATACATATCAATCAGCATTGTCACGCCTATAATGTACATGTCCCTGCAATGTCCATGTCCCAGCAAGCACCTACTGCTCTCTAGAGCCATATTTGATATACATACATACCAAAGACTTTCCTAGCACAATATTTGGCATACATGTTTGTTACCATATACATGTGGTAGTGATGTGTGTGAACACATCACTACCCTGGCGGTCCTAGTGTGTGAACACACTAGGACCGCCGGGGCATTTTTTCCCTCTTTAGGTGGTTTTTTCCCCCGTGCATTGTATATACGCCCATCACTCTAGGGCTATCTATCTTTCCATTCCACACTAAGTAACACACTCTCTATTGTGTGCCTTGAGCTTCCTTCATCTTCTATAAGCTGTGTGTGTTTCTCTGCAACCCTAATTCCAACAATATCAACCAAAATATTCTAAAGACCACCATGTTTGGCATGCTTATTAACTAAAGCATTATCGAGCACAACCTTTCTTTACCAAATGCACTTCATTTGGCATACAAATCAACTAAGGTATTACCATGCACGACATCTTTTGGCATACAAATTGGTCCAAAGCATTGCTAGGCACCCTCTTTGGCCCAAATATCAATTGACCCAGTATCGAGCAGAAATGTAATTACACCCCCATCAATTTTTCCTGCTCATGGATATCCAAGACTGCAAACAAATGTTATCTAGTTATAAATTGTGCACTAAATGTCCGATTTGAGCACTGTAATGGAGATACTCAAGCCCGTGCCAAATTCTATCACTCAAAACCTTATCAAGTCGAAGAAAATCACTCGAGCATGTATCTCAAGTTCGGTCTAAAGATAGCAGATTTGATACTTAGAAAATACCAAACTACCCATAACATCTGATCCACCCAAACTCCAATTAGCGATCCATAAAGATAGACTTGTAGAGCATTCTGAGTGCTACATTCTTAAACTCACATTTTGAAAAATTTGAGGATCTCTACTTACAGCACCAGAAACATAGTTATTGGCTTTTAAAACCTCATTTGGCATATATTAGTTGTTATTGTGCCCTGCTCATTTCTTAATAAACTTGTACACTTCAACCATATTTAATCCGCATCTTTCATCCCTATTTTCCATCGTGGAAGAGAAGAGACACGGCATCCATCCCCTTTGAACCTACACATCCTTTGACATGTGCCAACCATTATCCAAAACAACAAGCATACACATAACTTCATCTAATATTTGCCCCACTATAAACATGATTTGAATTTTTTTTCCCCAATTTGTGGCTTCATTACAGCTTAATGAGAGCATGCTCATCTAGGATTAAAAAAAATGTAATCAATAGAACATAGCCCAATGAGTCCCTTGTGTCATGGCACATAGAAATGCCCTACCTCAAACCATAGTTAGCCTAACACCCTCCTAGATCAAAGGGAATAATAAGGAATTGCCCAAACATTTGAGCAACATAAAATCCATACGAGTATACACTACCTATATCATTCAACATCAGACATTTTTGGTCTAGGTATGTTATTCCTGGATCCAACAGCAAAACAACAAGCAACCATAACATGTATCTAAAAGTACCCATCCATATCAAACCTTCTTTTCAAGATTCCTAGAATCTCTTGGATCAAACATCATTGATTGACGAGCCCCACAATATACTAGACATTCAACTGAAGCGTAGTGATTTTGGCAACTTTAGCTCATTACCAGCAAGCATTAAAGAGCATTGACTTGCTTTTACTGGCATCCAAAACATCATTGACATAAGGATCATTAGAAAGAGCATCCGAATCCAACCATAGCTGGTATTGTCCAAGGACATGAAGAAAATTGTGCACCTTTTGCAGTACCCATGTTGATTTAGCATCATAGCCCCCTCTAACTACATATCCATCACTAGCATTTGAACAATCTGTACCTATAGTATTAGAGGCATTTATACTTAGGATTCTAGCTTGATCATGGAAAACTGGTTTAGCATGTAAATATTCATCCATAACACCGTCCACTGGATTGCTAGAGCCATGAAAATCTTCATCATCTATCAAAGACCTAGAAATTGCTTTATCTTGCAACTCACGAGAAGGCATACAAGGAAGAACTCCCTAGATATATGGCACTTTAGTCATTTCAAAAATTTTAGACACATTAAAGACTTCATCCTCCAAGTAATCTTCATATGTTTATTTGTCATCTTCTGCCTTATATGCATCTATGTATGTGACCTAGAATCTCATTGACACACTCTAAAGTTTCTTCTTGCACCCCATCTGAAAATGTACATACATTAGAAAGCCCTTTCATATTGTTAAGTTCATCTCCATGAGGCCCTGCTAAGACATCATTGATACTGGCATCCTTTTATTGCTTCAAAACATCAACATTTGTAAACATGATGCCAACAATAAAATAACTCATTTGTATTCTCATGTACATCCTGTGTAATCTCCACAATTTCTTGCATTTCATCAGTTACCATATACACAACTTTATCTATGCAATATTCTTCAGCACATAGGTTGTTCTATTTGGCCTCACATGCTTCCATGGTGCCAAAAGCTCCACTAATACTCTATAAAGGTTCATCTAGAATTGCTTGAGAATAACCCATGCAGAGGTCACTAGCCTGTGAAACACTTGTAGTACAATTTATATCTTCATTGGAGCCACTAACGATGGAGAGGGGGAACGGGGAACACACCCGACACACACGCAATGGCCCCTATATACCTCAGGGTATTCACAACACCCCTGTCCTCTCAAAAACACCTTCAAAAAAGCAACTCACACTAGCAAGGCCTCGCCTGCACTTCGCCCAACGCACACACGCTCTGTACAATCCTCGGATAGCGATCACACCGATATTGCCCTCTTCCAGCTCTTCCACAACTCAACACCTCTCTCTCTTTCTCTCTCACACACACAGGGGGCCCGAGGGGGCGCACACGCTCACACACACCGGCACCACACACCCTGGAGACGAGCAAAGAAGAAAGGGGGGAATGGGGGAAAGACGACGCCAAAACCGACAGTGAAAGCTTCTCCTTCAAAAGAAAAACACCTATACAAAATTCATATGGCCACTTGACTACGTGGCACACACATCAACAAGAAAATCCAATTGTGGCTTCGCTTCGACAGCAGCCTTTCCTCTTGGTAGCCTTCGTTGGCTCCCTCTTCTTCTGAGCCCTCATACTCTCGGGTCACTTCATGGATGACGCATCACCATGGCGTGCCGACTTCGACCACCGAGCGCACGAAGCCACCTCCTCTCTCCAATTCTCTTTCTCTTCAAGCCAAAGAAAAAACCAAAGGCCCCCAACTCAAGACGAAAAATCTCGTCCAAGAAGCTCCCCCTCCTTTTTTTCCTTAGTTTCTTTTCAAGGCAAAAAAAGGCAAAGTAAACACTTTCTTTCTTTGGCAGTCCCTTGAGTTTTCCTTTTCTTTTTTCTTTACTCTCCTCTTCTTTTTTTTCCTTTTAGCTTTGAGGTTAACTTTTTACTTTTGACCTTAGCTCTAGCCAAGCTTTTTCTTTTCCTTTTCAATTCACAACAACCAAAGGCTTTTTAGCCCTGATTTCCCATGCAATGGGTCCTCCATGAGTTCGAGTCCAGCGAGCCCCCTTCTCCCCAGCCGCAGCAAGGCCAGCTCCAAACCTCGAAAACTTTTTTCGCTTTCGATCAATTCACACCCTCGAACATCAAGCCGCCAAACTGGACAAAAAAATTGATTCACCTCCGTTCCGATTGTTCGCTAATCTAAATTGGGCGTACCATGATGCGTTCGACTCTAATCGACGAGCCATAAATTTTGGCTGACTCCCCACAATATATGCTACCTTGCCAAACCTGGTCGAGGCAAGAAAAACAATTGGCCGCATGCCTTTTGATGCGGACAACCTTGCACACACCCGACCCCCGACAAATATTGCGTAGGCCAAAACTTGTTCGTCTGAGCTCCAAATGGCGAACCAAAAAAACCAGCATGATCGACAGCTTGAGCTTTACACGTGTATGAACTGACATCAGTCTGGGACACCTGTCCCCAGCTACCCTGTCCGTCGGGGATCTACTACACACTTCAGCTTTAAACCGCAATATCTTGCACACCGGGGCTCTGTTTGACGAGCTGTCTGGATGAGCTTCTAGAGCATCTTGAACACCACATTTCGGGGCACATTCCACGCATCTTGAACACTTTGACCTACAGTCCCAATCAGCCCACTTCAAAGGCCCCCCTGGCCTCAAAAAACACTTTAAGCATACATTTCGGCTGCCACTCTCCTGCCCAGGGCCTTCATTCCTGCTTTAGCCCTTTGCCATGTGCCTGCTAGTACCCATAGCTCGGCATAGAGCTCTTCCTCGTGCAGACCAACTTTGGTTGCACCATCATTGTCCACCCCCTTGTTGAACATTTATGTTCAACCACAAACAGTCTTATTGCACTAAAAAACTGCCACACCAAAACAGACTCTCTGCACATCACAAAACCATCGAATATATGTACAAAACCTGGCATCTGCTACCCGCTGCCATTGTTCATGCGGGTTGCCCAACCCCCTACTATACTTGCCATCATCCACCTGGGTCAAACACTTGGCTTTGATCACTTTCATCCACTTGCAACGGCCTCCCATAGTGCTGCATCCTAGCGCATAGCCAATCATCCACATAATTTTCCCTCGGCATGCTTCCAATGCTCCTAGCATTCATAGGCATATTGTCCACTTCCAGAAAAACAGTATCCAAAGCATCACCGCTTCCATCAGACATATTATCATTGACAGGAAACATACCATGCCCTCCCTCCCAACCATATAATGCAAGATCCCCCTCAAGCAAATCCAGCACCTGCTCGACAGCCCACTGCACAGCTGCGTTTATCAGTATCCCCTTCAACCACCATACGAAAATTTCCTTTGACAGCTTGAACAAGTCCACATCCTTGGACTTTTGTTCATGTTCAAGAGAACCATTCCGCTTAGCGGGAAACTCTTTCAACATAGGCACCCCGGTCACCATCACTTCCATACTCACCTCCATACCTGCCTCTGTCGGCACCACCATAGCAGCAGACTTTTGCTCTCCGAAAGGAATTGTCAGTTGTAGAGGGATAGACCCTCGTATCACTTGCATCGTGGTCAAAGCTTTCCCAGCAAGCACTTTTGTCTCTTCATCCATCTCACCCACTGGGTCATCAAACCCCCAATCAACCTCATCATCCAAGTATACCTACTCAAAAGAACCCGTATCCAAGGCATCTCTCGTGCAATCCATGGCTAGCTGGAGCTGCTCTTTGTCTTTATGAGCGTCCAATTCCTCTTGCATGCCATCTTCTTCAACCTGTTCTTCTTTCTCAGCCACAAAAACTCTCTCTTTCTTGGGAAACCCTTGTATCTGTCGTACAATCAAAGCACCTTCCACAGCTACCTTGATGAGCATCGTCATTAGCATAGTGCTACACAGCACCCTCACTTGCATGTCGTCATTCTCAAGCTCCGACACTCTTCCTTGCTCTTCATTCATAGTGGCAACCACCACATCCTTATGCGCATAACATGGTAACTTCACCTTTGCCAACATAGACCCTTCGGATTCTGTCTCCCAGCTTGTATCTCTATCCTCCTCACTTGTTTCCCAAAAGCTTGAGCTTGTAGCCTCATCGTCTTTACCATAGGCCGATTCGGCACTTGCATCATCATCCTCTAGCTGCTCCACAAAAGTTGGACCATCGTCATGCCCACTTTCGTCATCCAATCCCAAGCTCTGGGCACCAACCATTTGGCCACGATCCGTTACCCTTTCATACAAGCACTCCACGAGAACAGGCTCCACCTCTTGAAGTTGCATTGGACACTTGGCATCTGCTAACTCCTCTACACATGGGCTCTCTTCAACAAAAGGCTCATCTTCGCTGACAAGCTCCTCTACAATCGGCATAGACGCTTCACCAACAGGTAATTCCCAAGGAACATAGTCAATCATAGGCCTTACCCTAACAGGCTCCACACTTCGCATCACTGGCACCATCCTCGACGGGAACATAGAACAAACTACCGCTTCAACAGGCACACAATCTGCAGGCTTTAATAAGCCTAACTCCAGCTTTCTTTTCATTTTCCTGCTTTTCACCCTGGCAACTCTGACTGCCTCGGCATAAGTCTTTGGCTCTTCATCATTCACCTTATCTTGAACTCGAGGACACAGGCAAGCTAGGAATTTCTCCAGCTTGAAACCATCCACATTAACCACTTGGTGGCAGCAACCAGATCACTCCAACAAGCTTTGAACTGATCAACAAAAGCATCAAAATTTCCACTTACTTCTTGTCGCAGCCCTTTAATCTTTGCATCCGCTTCAGTAGCCGACACCACTTTTCAAAACCTGTGTAGAAACCGCTCTCGAAAACCAACCCAATCCTGCTTACTTGCAGCTTCCAGACCATCAAACCAGGCTTTTGCTTTACCTCGCAGCACCAACGGAACTGTCTCCAGCTTTTCTTCATCACTCCACATTTGCAATGAGAGCATAAATAACTCGAAATCTGCCAGCCACTCATCCGCATCTTCTTCACCACTGAAAATCGGGCCAACACTCTGCCACATTTTTGCTTATAAATGTATCACCAGGGAGCAATCAGTGTGCTCCTCCGTGGGGGCACCAGAAGATGGAGAGGGGGAACGGGGAACACACCCGACACACACGCAATGGCCCCTATATAGCTCAGGGTATTCACAGCACCCCTGTCCTCTCGAAAACACCTTCAAAAAAGCAACTCACACTAGCAGGGCCTCGCCTGCACTTTGCCCAACACACACACGCTCTGCACAATCCTCGGATAGCGATCACACCGATATTGTCCTCTTCCAGCTCTTCCACAACTCAACACCTCTCTCTCTTTCTCTCTCTCACACACAGGGGGCCCGAGGGGGCGCACACGCTCACACACACCGGCACCACACACCCTGGAGATGAGCAAAGAAGAAAGGGGGGAATGGGGGAAAGACGACACCAAAACCGACAATGAAAGCTTCTCCTTCAAAACAAAAACACCTATACAAAATCCATATGGCCTGCTCTTGGTCGCAACAAGGCCATCACCTGCTTCGCACAGAGGGGCACACACCTCCATCGCCACTTGACTACGTCGGCACACACATCGACGAGAAAATTCAACTGTGGCTTCGCTTCAACAGCAGCCTTTCTTCTTGGTAGCCTTCGTTGGCTCCCTCTTCTTCCGAGCCCTCGTACTCTCGGGTCGCTTCACAAATGATGCATCACCATGGCATGCTGACTTCGACCGCCGAGCGCACGAAGCCGCCTCCTTTCTCGAATTCTCTTTCTCCTCAAGCCAAAGAAAAAACCAAAGGCCCCCAACTCAAGCCGAAAAATCTCGTCCAAGAAGCTCCCGCTCCTTTTTTTAATTAGTTTCTTTTCTAGGCAAAAAAAAGGCAAAGTAAACACTTTCTTTCAGTAGCGCCTTGAGTTTTCCTTTTCTTTTTTTTCCTTTTAGTAGCGCCTTGAGTTTTCCTTTTCTTTACTCTCCTCTTCTTTTTTTTCCTTTTAGCTTTGAGGTTAACTTTTTACTTTTGACCTTAGCTCCAACCAAGCTTTTTCTTTCCCTTTTCAATTCACAACCAAAGGCCTTTTAGCCCTCATTTCCCATGCAATAGGTCCTCCATGAGTTCGAGTCCAGCGAGCCCCCTTCTCCCCAGCCACACCAAGACCAGCTCCAAACCTCGGAAACTTTTTTCGCTTTCGATCAATTCACGCCCTCGAACATCAAGCTGCCAAACTGGACAAAAAAATTGATTCACCTCCGTTCCGATTATTCGCCAATCTAAATTGAGCATACCATGATGCGTTCGACTCTAATCGACGAGCCATAAATTTTGGCTGACTCCCCACAGTATATGCTACCTTGCCAAACCTAGTCGAGGCAAGAAAAACACTTGGCCGCATGCCTTTTGATGCGGACAACCTTGCACACACCCGACCCTCGACAAATATTGCGTAGACCAAAACTTGTCCGTCTGAGCTTCGAATGGCAAACCAAAAAAACCGGCATGATTGACAGCTTGAGCTTTACACGTGTATGCACTGACATCAGTCTGAGCCACCTGTCCCCAGCTGCCCTGTCCGTCGGGGATCTGCTACACACTCCAGCTTTAAACCGCAATATCTTGCACACCGCGGCTCTGTTTGACGAGCCGTCTGAACGAGCTTCTAGAGCATCTTGAACACCACATTTCGGGGCACATTCGACGCATCTTGAACACTTTGACCTACAGTCCCAATCAGCCCACTTCGAAGGCCCCCCTGGCCTAAAAAAACACTTTAAGCATACATTTCGACTGCCACTCTCCTGCCCAAGGCCTTCATTCCTGCTTTAGACCTTTGCCATGCGCCTGCTAGTACCCATAGCTCGGCATAGAGCTCTTCCTCGCGCAGACCAACTTTGGTTGCACCAACGGATGTAGCTTCCATGTGAGCAATCTTTGAAAATTTGCCATCAATTTTACCTTTAGAATCAAATTTATTATTCTCCTATGTTACATTGCGCAAAACATGATCATCCAGGACTAAATTTGCTACTTCCAAGGCTGTGTTTGCTTTAGCTTTACTTCTTGCAAAAATTTGTTCCCGAAATCCATCATAGCTAATTACCTTCAATTGATCTCCATCACCTTTACTAAATGTAATCCAGGATTCTAGCTCTTCTCAATAATTTTCTTCATTCCCAAGTCCATAACATATGAGCTTCCATGAATGAAACCATCACCAAAATAGTCCCACCGGGTGGAATATGCTTTTGCCAGCTCTCAAACTTAATCTCTGAACTCGAAACATACAACTTCATTAAAAGCTGCAACCATTCGATATTTTGGAACCACTCGGCTCTTTATCCCCACTTCATAGCATGCAATAAAAACCTTTGGATCGTGCCCTTACAAAACACCACACATATGACATCAAGCACAATCTCCACTGCATCATCAATATGATCTTTCATCTTCATGGCTTCCACATCGAGCATACATCCTTAGACCAATTCAAGCATCTTTGAAAAATCTCAAGCTACTATATTTTCAACAAATCCTTTGGAAGTTATTGTTTCCATAAGATTCATCATCTACTCTAAATTCTCCATCTGCACCTCTCACCCTGAATCATTTCGCATCGGGTTTACCAAAGATGTCACGAGATACGTGTTTGAGAGGTGAGTTGAGAAGGCACGGACCCTCTGATTATGAGCGATGGAAGAGAGAGAAAACAACATACATAGATAGATGAATGCCAATAGGAACCCAAAATGAGCACTATATCATAAGAACGAGAATAAACTATACAAGGTGGTCAACTCGATCTCTAACAATCGTTTAGATTATAAAAAACCATGGGTAAATTCATTAGCTCCATCATCGATAATGAACCTAGAACCACTACTTTGCTTCCAATCAATTCATAATCTTGGAGTCTTCCCGTTTCTGTGTTACTCCAATCCACAATGGGAAGAAGAGAAAGGATGTAGATTAATTCTATTTGAAGTCTATATGTTATTGAGTAGTGACTAGGGCTCAATAATAGGCAAGTCTAATGCTAAATGTATGCCAGATGCAGCTTTACAATGGCCAAAAACTATGTTTTTGATGCTAAAAGTGAATATGTTTGAAGTTGTCAAAATGGAAGTTTATGGACTACAAATGTAGTTCTCAAAGTGCTCCACAAGTCTATCTTTACGGCTCATCAATTGGAGCTACGGTGTGAAAGTTATGGCAGCTTAAATTGGGAGGTGTCTTGTAGATCCGTGTCCAATTGGGCCATTGCAGAGGGATGGTCAGAGCTGAAGTGAGTGCATGGGCCGTAAGTGATCATCTTATGGTGCATGATGGTCTTTTGGATCAACAATTGAAGTTCAAACGGCCAAGATATGATTAGTTGAAGTTTCATTGGGGACCAGTTTTGTGCCGGATTGACCATCTCAATAGGTGTGTCATTGGTGATTGTTTGAGCCTCACAAAGGTTTTTATGGAAGGTATGCGGTATGTGTAGGCCATAGGAGTTGACGGACACATCAATCAGAGTCTAGATCAGCAAGATACCGAAGGTTAAAGTTGGTGTCGATTGCCAACAATTTGTTGCCATGTGATTTTTGACGATTTTGATGGCCTTGGCTTGAGGGCTTGGCAACATCGTGGGATTTTGGAGGTTTGAAGCCGGCATGGAAATTTTTCACCTGGGCTTTGCGGCTTGGAGATCCGGTGTGTGAGCATCAAATGGTAGAGAACTGAAGGGAGTGGAAAAAGGAGATGTTTTTTTTTGAATTTTTAAAATGGAATTGGTGGAGGTTTGAAGGGGGGAGGGCCATGATTCCGTCACGTGGCTAGGGGAAAACCCACATGCGGGAAACTACCTAAGAATTATGTGGTATAAGTATTGGAGGTGAATGTCCATTAGGCAAGAAAATGGGAGAGGAGCTCCCTCTTGGGTTTGCCCGTGAAGGCGTTGTAGTGGTACTGTGCGAGCGTCGTTCTTGGCAAAAGTTTTGTTGAGGGAGGAGTCCCACCTAAGGGTTTTCATGCCTCCGTGACATCCCCTCAAGGGGTTCACCGTTCAATATCCCCCTATATAACGTGCATTCATGGGGTATAAAAAAACCCCTCTTTTAATATCTCTAAATGAATAAAATGATCCCTTATTCTAGGATTTTTTTCCAAAAATGAAGATAAAACCCCTTTATTTTGATATATCTCTATTAAATTGCCTAAAATTTTTGCATTTTAAAACCCCTCCTTTTGAACTCTGGCTATACATTAACATGATTACATAGTGCACCCCCCGAGGACATCCCCCCCAAGCAAGAGAGCGGATGCATGCAACTTGGAGTCCAGGTCAAGCCAGAGTTAGAGTGACGGTTCACATGCAAAGTGGAGCTAAAAAATAAAGATCGACAAGAATAGAGGGAGGCTCTACACGCCCATAAGGGGACACATTTTTTGGCTTGGGAGGAGTTTTTTTGGAACCAACAGGATCTCTTGAGAAGGGGAGTTCTACATGGCGATCTAGTGGTAGTTAAGGTTATCTTCTCTCTCTCTCTCTCTCTCTCCATTATCATCGGGTGCTTTAAAACCTTATGCTCTATTAATCATAAATATAAGTTTGCTTAGACTTTTGTAAGGAGCTGAAACCCCTTACTCCTCATCTAATTCAACTTACGATGATGTTAACGGCCCGCTTTGGCAACCACGTTATGAATCTCATCTACGCTATAATTTTAAGCATTTAATGCTTCATTTACATTGTGAAACTGGTTGTTAGCCTATTGTGCAATGTTGTGCATCTTCTCCCTCTCCCTTTTCCCACAATGAGAAGCTCGATGTTGTCCCGACTCCCCTTGCGAACCCCATAATCCCTGACATCTTTGGTGAACCCGAAACGAAATGAGCCAAGGTGGGAGGTGCAAATGGAGAATTCAGAGCAGATGATGACGTTTATGGAAGCATTATCTTTTGATAGAAATGTGGAAATTCCAGATTTTTCATAGATGCTTGAATTGGTCCAAGAATGTTTGCTTGAAGTGGAAGCCATGAAGACATAAAATCAAATTGATGATGCGGTGGAGACGGCACTTGATTCAGTGTGGGAACAGTGTGGTTTTTTTTAGGGGATGGTGCCGAAGTTTTCCTTGCATGCTATCAAGTGGAGATGAAGAGTCAAGGGATTCCCATAGATCATATGATCGCAACTTTTGGACGCCTTATAGGTTGTGATATCAAAGATGAAGTTCTAGCATTAGTAAAATTCTACCCTAATCGATGGAGTGATTTTGTTGATGCCTTTTATATTCAAGTTCCCTGGCCCTTGAGCTAGCGCAACACACTATTGCAAGGAAAAACCAAGAGGATGAACAAAAGAGGTATAATTCCAAATGTTTTCATAATGCGACGACAATCATTGCCAAGTTAGAAGCTATTGTTGATGCCTGTATTATGGAGGACGACTAATTGTTACTCAAAGATGATGCTAACATAGTGGAAGCTATCTATGATAAATTGGGTATTTCGATTTCTCATGATTATTCATATGATGTTATGAAATTCACACATCACGAGGGGATATGATCAAGCTACAAAACTTTCATAGTGCCGAGCTCTGTGCGTATGATCTTTCTTGCTTGTTTGATACTACTGAAGGAGACGATGATCATAGTACTATCGCCATGATGTATGATGTATGTATGCCTATGATGGAGCATGCACTTGTTCCAAAGTGTTGGGATACATGTACAATAGTCATATGTATGCCATATAAATCTGTAGTGCTGCTTGACAAAGTGTAGGTTAGTCCAAAAGTGTCATATGACGTGTTTGAAGAGTTGCATGAACCACTGATTGTTGTTGAAGCCATGCTGATGCGTGTTGATGATTCTAGGCAAGATGAAGATGAAGCTATTGATGCTTTCTTATCCAGTTGTGAATCTTATGAATTGAACAGTTTAGATTGATTTTTTGATGAAAGTACGTATTCAAAGGGGATGCTAGATGAACCTTTGTAGTGTTACGATGGATTGTTAAGTAACGTGGATGCAGATGAGGAAGCAGAGGATGACCTTGATGAGTATGAATCTTGTCTAGCTCATGCTAATTGTGTGAATTATGCTGAATAGGTTGTTCAGTGAGATATTAATTCTTTACTTAGACACACGTTGCATGAGGAAGAAACTCCTATGCTTTTGATGAATGGTGAGGCATAGAGGGTGGTTTTTCTAAGGGTGCTATGAATATAGATTTACATGCTAAAGCTCTTTTTTTTTTAATCAAGCTAGAATCCCAAGTATAAATTCCCTATTACTGCAAGTAAATATTGTTCAAAGGCTTGTGATGGCTACGAAGTTAGAGGGGGTGATGATGCTAAATCACCATGGGTACTGCAAAAGGTGCATAGTTTTCTTTATTTCCTTGGGCAATATACCAACTATGGTTGGGTTTGGATGCTCTTTCTAATGATGCTTATGCCAGTGATATTCTAGATGACAATAAAAGGGAGTTAGTGCTCTTTAATGCTTGCTATCAATGAGCTAAATTTGCCAAAATTTTATGGAATGAGGATGTTGCACTATACTTTAGGTGAATCTCTAGTATATAGTGGGGCTCATTAGTGCTATGTACTGTTAATGGTATTTCTTCCATTTGACGTTGATTGATATAGGCAAAGTAAGCTCATGTGAATATTATGTTACTCCATTGTTTGGGAAATTCATTGTTATCCCACTTGATTGTGGGGGGCTACTGAAGTGTAGGTTGCGAATTCAAAGGACATTGGTTATTTCTTGTAGCAAGTTGCTTGGTAGTACGTTTTGCCTTTTTGGATTTATGATATGTGGGGAAGAGTTTTTGGTTTTTGTGGTTAGTAAGCTTACATGGATAGCTTACAATTGACTTCTTTGGAAAATTGAAGTATCTTCATATTTTTTGGGTTGTTACTGAATGGAAGGACTTGATGGCGATTCCGTGAGCAAGAAGGCTAGATCATACTTGAGCTTGACATAGCTTCTTGAATCGAGCTTGATCGTCAAGACGTGTGCATAACCAACTGGAGCATACTTAAGTTTAGTAGGGTTCACTATATATGGTTTCTGTTAATTGGGTGTGTTGGAGATACATTGAATATGGAACAAAGATTTGTGATGGAAGTTACCAAATGATAAAGCTAGACCATTGATGACAGGGTTTGGACCTTATATTGTTGTGCATGTGTTTGAAAATGGTACTTACCAACTATGTGAACTCGATGGAACTGAGCTCAAAGTGCCTATTGTAGGGAGAAGAAATAAAATGTTCAAGAAGCAGGAGGGTGAGATTTTTCTTGAAGATCCCAATTTAGATCAACCACTAATGGATAATGATATGTATGCATCAGAAGATGTGTCTGATGAGGCGTTTGATGATGCAGACTAAGTATAGTTAGATCAACCACTAATGGATAATGATATGTATGCATCAGAAGATGTGTTTGATGAGGCATTTGATGATGCAGTCTAAGTATAGTTGGCACATGTTGGTGACACATGTTGGAGGATGTGTAGATTGAGAGGGGATGGAGTCATGCCACTTCACTTCCACGATGGGAAATAGAGAAAAGGGATGCGTATTAAACCTATTTGAAGTCTATATGCTATTGACCCAATGACCAGGGGTCGATATCAGGCAAGTCTAATGCTAAATGTATGCCACATGCAGCTTTAAAGGGCCAAAAACTATGTTTTTGATGTTAAAAGTGGATATCTTTGAAGTTGTCAAAATGGAAGTATATGGACTATAAATGTAGTACTCAAAGTGCTCAGAGGCCTGTATTTACAACTCATCAATTGGAGCTACGGTGTGAAAGTTATGGCAGCTTGACGAGGGAAGTGATTTGCAGATCTGTACGAGAATGGGCCATTGCAGAGGGATGGTTACAGCTCACGTGAGTGCATGGTCTTGAAGCGCTCATCTTACGGTGCATGTCAATATTTTTAGATTGACAGTTGGTGTTCAAATGGCCAAGATATGATCGGTTGAAGTTGCATCGGGGGCCAGTTATGTGCCGGATTGACCACCCCGATAGGCGTTCCATCAGAGATTGTTTCAACCTTGCCACTGTTTGTATGGAATGTATGCGGTATAAGGAGGCCATAATAGTTGACGGTGGTGGAGGCAAAGTTGGTCTCTACTGGGAAGTGTGTAATGCCAGGTAAAGGTTGCTGGCAGGTGCAAGACCAAGTGCTTAAGTAGATATGAAGGCCTTGGGCAGACAGGTGTCATAAAAAATGTATGGTTGAGGCAATTTTTTGCCCAAGAGGGATCCAAGAAGTGCCACTTTCGATGGCAGGTCAAAGTGTCCAAAGGGATGGGATAGTGCCCGGGGATGTAGTGCTTAAGTTGCTCTAGGAGCCAATTCAAACGGCTTCTCAAAGGGAGCCACTGTGTGAAAGATATGCTAGCTTGAAGGTGGAAAGTTTTGCGGATCTTGACGGATAGGGAAAACATGGATAGATGGCCAGAGCTGGGGTCAATGGATAGGAATAAAGTGCTCAAATTGTGGAGCCTGCCAGTCTTTTTCAATCGTCATGCGAAGCTCTACAAGGCAAGTTATGGCCAAATGAAGAATTGCCAAGGGCCAGTGTGGGGCAATTTGGTTGCATCAAAAGATGTGCCATCTAGCGTTTTCCTAAGCTTTGAGAAAGTAGTAGACACCATAACAACTCATTGATTGGAGTCCCGGTGATTGAGTTATGCGAGTTGGGAGTTTGATGGTAGTTGTCAATAGAGAGGTCTCAGGGAATTTTTGGGTTTTTTGTGGCCCCAGCAAAGTTCAAATGCGTCAAGGATCATGCAGTTCAAAGGCCGGGTTGAGGGATTTTAGGTGGGTGTTATAACTTGACCATTAGGGCATTGAGCAAGGAACGATGGCTAAGGAAGTTGGGTAAAAAAAGAGGGCTTTCTTTGAAATTTTGGGGGGGAGTTTATGGATTTTTTTTTGGAGCCTTGGGAGGCTGGGGATCCTAGGCAATGCAATGTGGCGGGCTTTTAATCCTGTAGGCGGTGTTGGGAGCCAGCAAAGCACTATATAAGACTTGGGGTGATCCCCTCCTATTAGCAAACAAAGGGAGAGAGCAAGAGAGGGGAGCTCCCTCACCCCGTAGCCATGGTGATCCTCTTTTGGCACTACACATAGCAGTGCTAGGTGGCCCTATGGCGGTTTTTTTGAGGTATGGTGGCGCGATGACGTGGCCATCATTGGTGGAGGTTGGACATCAATGTGCTATGTCGTGATGACATGGCATGTGGTGCCCCGGTGCTGGGTGGGTTCCTACGTGGCCCCTCGACCATACTTTTGAAGGCAAAGTCAATGGAGCACTAGCGCTAATACTAGTGCTCCTCTTGGGTGAAATGAGACAGCAAGAGAGAGAAAAGGGGTCATCCGAGTTGCCAAATAAAGCATGGGGATGTCCAATCAGGTGCAAGTTACAAAAAATTTCCCTAGGGGCCCCATAAAAAACATTTTTTTCTTATTTAAAAAGGGGGGTCTCTAGACAATTTTTTTGATCGACCAATGGGAGAGACCGAGAGGTCATTTTTGGAGCCCGTTCCCACGGAAGGGTGTGCCTATGAAGCCGAAAGCCAATTGAGGCTTTCAAAAAAACAAAATGTTTGTGCAATACTTATTTACCACTACTATAAAAAAATAAAATGTTTGTGCAATACTTATTTACCACCCCACTACTAAAAAAAACAAAATGTTTGAGCAATATCTTGGTGGTCGTGCCCATGTAAAGGTCTTTTCTGATGAATTGATGCCTACATTGCCCCGTATTGGTGTCGATTCTCCCCTTCCCCCCTTCTTTTTCTCCTACTCTCATCTTTCACCCACCCAAATTGGCGGTTCTTGTGTGTAGAGAGAGTGAGTTAGAGTGTTGGTGTGTGTGGTGAGAGGGTTGAGATGGGTAACGGTGGAATGTGAGTACAGTGTGGTGCTGTCTCAACCGGCATGTGCATCGTGTAGTGTGAAAATTGAGGTTTTTTTTTCGAGTGTGTAGAGTTTTAAAGGTGAACTCTAGTGGATTGGGATGCTATGTATATCTTGGCTATAGAGAAGCAATTTGTTTGTGCGTCGAGTGTGTTCCCCGTTTTTTCTACCAAAGGTGCGGCCTTTGAAAAGAAGATGGTGTGGACAGGTTTTTTGATTTTCATTAGGGTTGAAGATGCAAAAACCTTGCTCCAAGACTATGGTCTGTTTCTGTTGGAGAGCAGCTTGTCAAGAGAAGACGGTGCGGTGCAGGTGTTCTTGCTCTTGGTTTGTGGTAAAGAAAGGCTATGGTTTGATGGCCTATGTGAAGAAGAAAAGGTGGATTGTGAAGACTTGGAAGCATCTTTTTGAAGCAGATTCATAGTCGATTTGCAACTAGACAAAGTAAGGTGAAAGGTGGAGGGTTTAAAGCAAAAGCTTGGAAGCAGATTTTCAAAGTGTTCTAGTGGGAATTTGTAGCCCTTTGAGGAAAGCTGATCAAGGTAACTACTGCAAAGAATGTTGGTTTTTGGAATTTAAGTAAGTTTATGGATTGCCTACATGAAGAAGTGCGAGACAAGGTGGAGATTGATGGCCCGGTGTCATATGGCAATGTAGATATCCATGTGTAGATCTCAATGAGACTAACACAATGGTGCCTTGAAATTTCGGTACAACAATTGTGTAGTGCAATGCAAAGAGATAAGCTCATAGTAGAATGTAAAAGCACACGATGTACACAAGAAAACTTATATGCTCATTTTACCTTTGTTTTGGGCTTCTTTGATACCCACCTAGATTCAATTATCATGTTTGGTGGAGACTGTTGAGCTGGTTGTTGATTCAAGTGTTTTGGTCTCCATTTCTAAGTTGTCTTGATTGATTGGGGAGAGTTGTATTGTTTAAGCTTTGGAATCCATTGATACTTGGGTTGGCTTGCTTTAAGTTTCTTATGTGGTTTGGGTTGCCCCTTCTAAGTATAACTACATCGATATTGTCAAGATTTTTATCAAAGGATGCTATTACTTTTCCTTAGGTGCCACTGGTGTAGTTATGGACTTAAGTATCCATATTTTCTTAGGCTTGTTGGCCATGATGGACTTCTTCATCCATACTTGTCTTGTGGTTTGTCTATTGACGTGTCGTATAGGCGTAGGCTTTAGTATTGGCTGGGTTCCATAACAATGGGTTGTACCTCCCACATGTAATCACTTTGTGCCAATGGAGTGACATAAGAGGTTTCGTTAACCTTGAAATTTAAAGTCTCCTCTTGCCAATCCAAAACTACTTTGTAAGTTCTCATACAAGGAACACTTAGGATGAGCACTTCATTAAAATTTGTATCTACCACCATGACATGAAATCAATGTGGGCATAGATGGTTGTTGATGTTGATTGACAATTTTTCTTGCCTAAGTTGACCATCAATTGTAATTTGTAGCTTTAAGCTCTATGTAAATAGTCATTAATGGGACATCTGATAGATTCATGTATGTAGAGTACTTGATGGCATTGGCTCAAGCTCCAGGGTCCACAAGTGCTTCTTTGTCGATACATCTGGAAGCTGTATCTGAATGTGTACATCCATATTGCCAAGCCAATTTCGCTTTGTCTCAATTGCTTCAATTGAAGGAGTTTTTTTTGAAAGTCAAGCATAATTTATTTGTTGTTTTATCGTGACTATCAAACAATGTGCTCAATTGCTTCAATATCTTCTATTTAAGAGAAAAATAGGACAAAAAGCCTTGACATCAAGAACCCTTGAAAAATTTAATCAAAACCCTTCTCCTGCACTGCAACATTTAATGATCTAGTAACTTGTGTATAGTGGAAAATAACATAGACATAGTGAGCATTTCATTAAGAATAGATTCCTAATGAGGATAGAAAGAGTGCTTGGATGGAGAGAGCAACAAAAGCATAACACCTCATTGATAGGCATGAACAATATTTCAAAAAGAGAGATAAATTAAGCTGTTGACAACAGTTGAGGAATGGATCTACATGGAGCCGGTCCCCCCTCCAAAAGGATTTGTATTATAGGTTTCCCCGATCAAGGGACACATTTTATAATACAATACTTTGTGTTCCTTCAATACCTTTCTGGTGCAATGAAGATGGTAGCTTCAAGCACCAAGCTTACACTTGAAAACACAACATCAATTCCCTCACGGTCTCAGACCCAAGACCTCACACACCTTCGAAGATGGTAAGAGCTAGCGGGGTATGAGAGTATATCGAGAGGAAGAAGGGTATTATTACAAGAAAGAAGTATGTCTCCTCACATAATCACTCTTAATCGCTTAGTATAGATTAGTAATTAGCATGGTAGAGGATATGAGCATGCATTGGAGCTTGGTTCTTGGTTGGATTTGCATCACAAGGCCAAGAGTTGTTGGTGTAGGCCTCCCTTCTAACAAGCTTGGAGTAGACATTAAAAGCTTGAGAAGGACATAGTCTTCTTTACTTCACACATGAGCTTGTGTGAGTGTGTGTGATAATGCCTTGCACCCTCGTGCTATTTTCTCATGATGATCCTATCGGCCCCTGCAAAGCTTAGCCAATGACAATTAAGAAGTATAAGTGATAGCCTTGTGACATGTGTCCCCATTTCCCCTTTTGTGAGAGCTTTAGGAATTTAAATAATGCAATTAAACTCTCATTGGACCTCTTAGTCTTCTGGGCAATAGGAATCATGCAATCCATTGGGTTGCTGAATTCTCATTGGATCCCTTGAGGGACTGTCCAATAGTCGTCTAGAGAGCTTAATTTCTATTGGTTCTTCTATCAATTATTTTTAAAAATGAATTAAACTAAATTTACTCTAGCCTAATTCTCATTGGTCCACCTCTATGGCCATCCAATAGGATTTGAATGCACCTTGGGGGGAAACTCAGATAGGAAGCTGACATGTGTCTACTATGCCCTTTGTGTAAAGGGAGCTTGGAAGAGTGTGTGTGAGTTTCTCTCTCATCCCCTACTAATATGGCTCGCCCCCTCCTTGATAGGGATGTGGGAAGACTTTTGAGTCTTCCCACAAGCATCCAATTTTCCTTTAAGGTTTGACCATTGCACATTACCTTTGAATTTTGGAACCTTAGCATTTTGGAAGTCTTAATGGGCTGAACCTTAGGGCCTTTGAAGCCCATTGATGCACATTGCTCTTTTGTAGATGGCCCCCCTTTGGATCCCTTTTTTCCCTCCTTTAGATCCCTATTGTGACCGGTTTGCCAGCCTAACCAATATTCTAGCTTTTTCTCCCCTGGTACTTCCCCATATTAAGTGATTAGTTTAACATGAGAAATCATTTAGGAGAATTAGATATTAGTTATTATGACATTACCTCTCTCTTGAAATCATAGTCCTCCTCGACTATGATGTAGAGAAGATAAAGCCTAGTCATTAGTTTGTTTGCTAGTGGGTACATGACCCCTATTTACCCTACGACAGCATTCTAGAATGGATGACTAGTCCATTTGGTGCTTGAGAGAGTTAGGTGCTGTAAGCATGTCTGCACATTAGTCCTATCAAT
Source organism: Adiantum capillus-veneris (assembly GCF_014529385.1). NCBI lineage: Eukaryota > Viridiplantae > Streptophyta > Polypodiopsida > Polypodiales > Pteridaceae > Adiantum > Adiantum capillus-veneris. The sequence goes on from NC_140955.1 coordinate 42,597,308, forward strand.
CTTCCATAGTAAAGTGACAAGATCTACTTGGTGTTTGGAAGACGTGGTCTCTGCAAACTTGATCCTAAGCATGCATACTTATTAACATTTGTGCACAATAAAGCAATAGAGAGTCTTATAAGAAAAAAACTTTGTTCATTTTACACATTTTTACATTTGCTTGCTCTAGGGAAGCATTGTAAGCATTGACAAGCCTTGCATCCATCTAGCATCTTCAAAAGGATCGTTCTTAAACTTAATAAGAAACCTTCGGATAATCTTACGGCCTCTCAATACCTTGTCTTCATGTCGGAGAATGGACTCGGGCTGTAGCACGTCTTCTTGGTCCTCGATCTCCGGTGGGTCTTCACTAGTTGGTTCTTGATGTGGCTCTCCAATGGCTTTGATAGGATCACATGGAAAGCATCATGTATGAGCCAATGACTGGGCAACTTGAGTTGATAGGCCATCTAATTGATTGGTCTAAGAATTTGGAAGGGACCATAGTACCTTTTTGCTAATTTAGCATAGTACTTTTGCTGTCCCGTAGGATTCTTGCCCGTTGTGTGCCTTAATCGAGCCTTGGGAAATTTAAGTAAGACCCAAGCGTTTTGTTTAAAGGCTTGATCTCTTTTGTGCTTATCAGCAACAGCCTTTTGCCTTTCCTGTGAGAATCTGTTTGTGATGAACCTGTTTACTATCATCCATATTCTCATATTCCCATGGATAGACTTAGGCAATCCAAAGATAAAATCCATGGATATGCTCTCCCATGGTGAATTAGGGATTGACACTCTATCAAACTTTGTCTTTTGGCATACCACACATTTAGAAACATACTCTTGTATGTTTGCTTTCATGGCAAGCCAATAGAAATATGTTTCTATCCCTTTTAGGGTAGACTAAATCCCTCTATGCCTTGCATAAAGAGGAGCATGAGATTCATACATACTTTCTCACTTAGTGAGTTAGTAATGCATAGTCTATTGGCATAGAGAAGATAATCATCTTGTAAGGTAAATGGTTCCTCTTTATTCCCTAGTGCAAGGACTGAAATCACATCTCTAAAATCGGGATCAATAGCGTACTCGTCTATCATAGAAGATAGATCATTATGAGTTGCTATGGAAACCGCATTCACTCTCGGCCATCTTGAGAGTGCATCGGCTATTTGATTATGCTTGCCAGCAATATGAAAATTAAATTGTGAAAGGAAGTTGTCCCACCACATTTGTTTGTCAAAGAGCTTGGTCTACATCATGACGTAGTTAAGGCTTTGGTGATCCACCCGTAGAATGAAAGGAGTTCCCAATAAATAGTATTTTCACGAGTCTAAGGCATGTAGAGATTTTCAGACATGCCTAGAGCTTGCTCAACACGGTTGAGTCATCTATTTTTATAGGTTATGGCGTGCCCTTCTTGGAGAAAAACAGCTCCAAGGCAATCACCACAAGCGTCACATTGGACCTCAAATGGCTTTGAGAGATCCGAGAGTGTAAGCACAGGTTGAGAGAGAATCTTTTCTTCAAGCTTTTCAAAAGCATTTTTCTCCTTGGCAGACCATGTATACCTAACATTTTTCTTTGTTAGGTCATGTAATGGTCCCACGCTCTGTGAGAAATTTTCTGTGAAGCGTCTATAGTATGCACACATACCTATAAAGCTTATTAGTTTATGTAGATTCCTTGGATTAGGCCATGCTTTTATTACCTCTAGCTTTGATGGATCCATTTGGATGCCATCTTGAAAGATAATGTGACCTAAATACTGAATCTCTTGTAAGAAAAAATCACTTTTCTTTCCACTAATATAAAGTTTATTCTCTTATAAGACTTGAAATATTACCTGGAGGTGTTGCTTGTGTTCGTCTAGTGAATTGGAGTAGATGATTATATAAACAAAGAACACTCCAATAAAGGTTTGATGAGGCCTGAATAGATTCTCCATCAAGTGGTTAAATGTGGTTGGTGCCTTGGTCAAGCCAAAAGGCATGACAATGTATTCGTAAAGACCAAACGTAGTGCAGAATGTGGTCTTTACAATGTATTCGTAAAGACCAAACGTAGTGCAGAATACAGGTTGAAAGAACAACTTGAGCATGCTTAGCCGACATTTTAACAAACAAGTGCTATGAAAAAGTTTTCCATTTGAAGAGAAAGGAACTTCCACCACCTCCAGCTCCAGAGGCTTTGGTCAATGCTTATAGCCTCTACTTTGATAGAGCATACAAGAGAACCAAGGATAAGGCACCTGCAGGCATCGTGGTCTTATCTCCATTGGGAGAGAGGATCCATGGTGAAGGAATCACTCTAGAAGATGTCCACTCCAACAATGAAGCAGAAGTGCTTCATTGGAAGTTTCTATTTAATGCACCAATGAATAATCCCATTTTCTACAACTTTCAATCAGTTCAGAATATTAGGGTGAATGTGAGCATTGATAGAAAGATTTTTTTCCAACAAAGATTGGTCTTCTATTTTGGAGATGAGAGGTTGAGAGAGATATTGTTGTCCCCTGACCCTATAATATTTCCTATTTTGGAGTATAATGTATCTTTTGATGTTCACATCTTCATCTTGCTTTAAGCATACTCCATGAATCATAGGGATTTATATGGACCTTTCCAACCTCTTGCTAGACAAAATGTGCATATAATAGCTAGCACAAAGCTTAGGTTCCAAAACATCATAAGGAACTTACTAGGCCCTCGTCCTCTAGCTGAGATTAATGCATCTATCAATCCATTTATTCTACCCTTAATAAGATATGATTTGGGCCTAGACGTTTTCATCTTTGTGCTGTATTGAGAGGAAGGCAACCCATTTTTATGATGGCTTTCCCAAATTTTTTTCGGCGTAGTGGGGAAAATGCTGGGGATTTTTTGGATAACTTGGAGATGGTTTTCCTTGTCTCTGGGAGGGATGACGAAGCATTGAAATTGAGAGCTTTTCCTTTGGTGCTCAAAGAAGAAGCTAGGGTATGGCTCCAGGCTCTAGATCCAACCCAAAGAATTGATTGGGAGGGATTGAAGGCGGCTTTCCTACGAAGATTTCAACGAGCCAATTCAGGAGAAGAACTATGGCAACGGCTTCTAGCCCTTCATCAAGTTGACCCTCATGGTTATGCAACCTATGAGGAAGGTTTTCTGAAACTTTGGGGGCAATGGTCAGACTCACTAAACCCTGGTGAGCGAGCTCCCAATTGCCTCCAAAAGGATCGATTTATCTCAGTTTTGTACCCCTTGCTAAGGGAGAAGGTAAAGAGAAAATTTCCAAATGCTTTTGAAGATGCCTTAAGAATTGCTAGCGAAAAGAATAGAAAGATTCTCTATCAAGCCCAAGCTAGCCAGCTAGCTTTGGGAGGCAATATCACAACTATGGAAGCTTCTCACATACCTCCAAATGTGCCTAATGCACTAGACCTCAATAGAGGTCAACAAGAAGATATGCTCCAACAAATAAACAATCTCACAAACCAGCTAGAGGGGTTGAGAGTAAATCTTGTGCAGGGTGCAAGAAGGCCTATTGAGGGAAATGGTGGGAATCGGCCACCAATGCGACGTCAAGCAAGGAAATGTTGTGTTACAATTGTGGGGAAAATAGCCACGGCATGTATAATTGCCCTCATCCCAGAAGATATGACTACCCTGTCAGAGGTCCTCGACAATAAGTAAGTCCTCCCCGTGCTAGAGCTCAAGCACAAGAGCAACCGCAACCTCAAATTTTGCAGCCACCTCGTGCTCAAGCTCAAGCCCCTTCTACTCAACCAAATGTGAGCATCATAAGGATGGAGGAGGTCCTCAAGGGCAGAAGCAACCAAGAAGAAATAGCTAAAGGGAAGATGAAGATAGATGAAGTGGCTACAATGCCTATCAAACGTGTGCGTGTCCAAGATGAAGTAGGTAAAGAAACAAGCAAGATGCAAGCAATGAAGCAAGTACATCTCGAGCAACTAAAGATGAAGCCAAGAAGAGAAAGACCCGTACTAGGTCTCAAATTGACATCTCTGATTTCCCTATGGGATCTCGGACACAACCTTATGACTTGAGAGCTGATGTGAGTTCTCAAGGACCAAAGATTACTTGGCCACAACTACTTCATATCTCCCCAAAGCTTCGACGACAATGGTCAAAAATGGTGAGCACGAGGGCAAAGCGAAGTAAGCTAGTAAGTGTAATCAAAGCATATGGTCTCAAGGATATAGTGCCTTTGGTGGAGGCTCAAATCAAGGGGCAACGGATTCCAAAAACTTACATTGACAGTGGAGTAGAGGTTTGTGTCATGATAGAAAAGCTAATGCATCAATTGGGTTTAGAGGTAATGGAATCATCAAACTTTAGGGAAAAAATGGCCAATAATGTCTCTGTCACTTGTGTGGGTGTAGTGAAAGCTTTGAGAGTTTCTGCTTTTGGAATCACTACAGAGGTTGATGCTTATGTGATGCCAGTAAAGGGAGAAGGATACCCCCTTATTTTAGGACGACCTTGGCTCATGGGTATAGGAGCTAGGCAAGATTGGGCAACAGGAGACTTGGAGTTGAGGCCTCGCATGGGTGGCCATAGTCGGAAGGTGGTTTATAACCTAAAGAATGGGCGACAAGAGAACCTTGAACTAGAGACGTCAGCTGATGAGTGGAGCTCAAGTGGATGCTCGTCATCCATGGATGAGGAAGAGAGTTCAAGTGAAGAGAGTGATAGCACTCTCGAAGTCATGGGCGTCACCATAAAGGAAACTACCTCACCAGAAGACAACCCAAGGATCCAAATGGAGAATGTGTGGGATGCCAGCCTAGAGGAGATGTTATCCAAGGATATAAAGGAAGAAGAAAAGGAGGGTTATGTAAATGTTCTCAAGAAGCATGCATCATTGTTTATTTCTGATTACACTCAAATTACAGGTGTCACTGCAGTGAAGCATCATATCCATCTAAAAGAAGGGAGCAAGCCAGTAGTACAAAACCTAAGAAGATTAGGAGTTGTGCAACAAAATGCACTGTTGTCTGAGGTGAAGAGACTCTTAGAAGCAGGATTCATATACCCAGTAGAAGATTCAGAATGGGTCTCCCCAGTAGTGGTGAGGCCAAAGAAGAATGGTAAATGGCGAGTGTGCGTGGATTACAAGCCACTAAATGCTGCAACAAAGAGGGACCACTTCCCTCTCCCATTTCAAGATGAGATTCTAAATGAAGTAGCAGGCCATGAGAGATACACAGTGTGTGATGGCTACTCTGGCTACTTTCAAATACGCATTGCAGAGGAGGACCAGAAAAAGACTACTTTCATCACACCATGGGGATGTTTTCCATTTCGAGTCATGCCTTTTGGTCTCACCAACGCTCTAGCCACCTTTCAACGATTCATGAACATGGTCTTCCAACCTTACTTTGGTAAGTCCATAAGGGTTTTCATAGATGACTTTTGTATTTACAGCTCCAAAAGTATGCATCTCGGCAAGATTGATGAAGGATTTACTCGTTTAGCTAAGCTGGGTGGACAACTAAACAAGGACAAATGTCACATTGGGGAAAGCAAGGTTACACTATTAGGGAATGTAGTGTCCATTGATGGAATCGAGGTAGATCCTGAAAAGATAGAAACATTGCTAAATCTACCTTCCCCAACTTCCATCAAACAATTAATCTCTTTCTTGCAAAAGCTAAGATATTTGAGTAGATTCATACACTTGCTCTCCCAAGTGATATTTCCTCTACAACAGCTGACTTGTCAAGAGACGCTTGTTTGGAGTGAAGAAAGTGATGGGCATTTTAGAGAGATTAAAAAAATGTTAGGGTCACTCCCTGTAATCCTCCAACCTTGTTGGGAAGAAACATTCTTTGTAAACCCTAGTGTGGGAGAAGAGACCATTGGTGCTACCCTCCTACAAAAAGATCCAAAAACATCCTTTATGAGGCCTGTGTATTTTGCTAGCCGCCTCATGAAAAACACAGAGAAGGCCTACACCCTGATGGAACAGCTAGTGTTAGCTCTCATGTTTGCGGTAACCAAATTTTGGCCATACTTGCTGCCGAAGAGGTTTGTAATTATCACTGTGGAGGATATGTTTCCCTGTGCACTACAACATATGGAAATCTCTGACAAAATAGCAAAGTGGGTGGTGCGACTTCAAAAGTTTGATTATACAATACAGGTTGAAAGAACAACTCGAGCATGCTTAGCCGACATTTTAACAAACAAGTGCTATGAAAAAGTTTTCCATTTGAAGAGAAAGGAAATTCCACCACCTCCAGCTCCAGAGGCTTTGGTCAATGCTTATAGCCTCTACTTTGATGGAGCATACAAGAGAACCAAGGATAAGGTAGCTGCAGGCATCGTGGTCTTATCTCCATTGGGAGAGAGGATCCATGGTGAAGGGATCACTCTAGAAGATGTCCACTCCAACAATGAAGCAGAATATCATGCTCTAATTCATGGCCTTTTTTGGTGCCTCTTTAATTCAATTAAGAGATTAAACGCTTTTGGTGACTCCATGCTTTTGGTAAGGCAAATGCAAGGTACATGGGCTTGCAAAAATGCCCGTCTCTCTACTAAAATGAGAGAAGCCAAAGCTCTTATGAGGAGATTTAGGGAGGCCCAAGTACATCATGTGCCAAGAGACCAGAACAAGGATGCAGACCACCTAGCGTCATCAAAGTTAAATGAGTCAATAGTGGGAGCAGTGGCCATCAAACTTCCACTTCAGCAAGGCAAGGAGGACTTGAAAGATATTATACACATTCTGGAGCAAGGAGAGGCTCCTAAACACTTGAATGCAAGGGAAAGGCGATGGTTAGCTAGGAAGGCTACCAGGTATCGCATAGTAAATGATGACTTGTATTGTCTTGGCAAGGATGGTGTGCTTAGAAGAGTGCCTTTGAAGAGTGAAATTGAAGAGATTTTAAAAGCTTGTCACGATGATATGTGCGGAGGACACTTTGCACACGACGTCACTAGTAGAAAGGTTCTACAAGCTAGGTTTACTTGGCCAAGTCTTCATCGTGATGTCAAATACTGGTGTTAAACATGTGATGAATGTCAGAAAGCAGGATCACGACGGCTCATAGCTAAACCTCAGAACACAATAAAGGTATATGGGCCCTTTGAGAAGTGGGGGATTGATGCCATAGGGCCTCTACCACGCACTCAGTCAGGTAAAGAGTACATCATCATGGGAGTAGACTACATGACTAGATGGGCTGAGGCTATGCCGACCAATAGAATTACTGCTAAGGATGTGAGTCAGTTCATCTTTGACCACATCTGTTGCCGGTTTGGCACCCCTCTTGAAATACTATCTAATAGAGGACCAGGGTTTAGAGCAGACTTGGTAGGAGAACTCATGAAGAAGCTAAATATTCAGCATCAACACTCTACTCCTTACTACCCTCAGTGCAATGGTTTGGTGGAAAGGTAAATGGAATCATTTGCAAACTTCTCACCAAACAGGTACATGCCAGGCACCAAGATTGGGACAAACACCTGAATGGATCTCTATGGGCCTATAGAACCTCCTTCAAAACCACATTAGGGTACACACCCTTTCATTTGGTTTATGGAAAGGAGGGGCTTTTGCCCATTGAAGTGAAGTTAACAAGTCTTCGAATATTGGGTAGCCAGGTAGGCTCTCAAAAGGAGAATGTACATCAAAGGATCATGGATCTAGAGAGGCTGCAATTGGATCGTGAAGAAGCCATCAACCACTATTCTCAAGAAGCAGAGAAGCGCAGAGAAAAGTTCAACAAAAAGCTAGCATCCAAAGACATCCAAAAGGGATCTCTGGTGCTTCGATATGACAATCGCTTCGACACTCGTAAGGATGGAAAGTTTTTTTTCCGATGGGAAGGCCCGTTCTTGGTCACCAAAAAGTTCAAAAATGGCTCTTACAGACTTCAAGACATTGATGTAAAGTGCACAAGACCAGGACAAATGGATGGATTCTAAAGCCTTATCACATCAGGATAAGGTCATCTCAAGATCAAAGAAAGTAGGCTAGAGGCATAAATACCCCTAGCCAGGTTTGGGGGGGCTATGATCCGAGCCTATCACAAATTTTTGTTTATTATATTTTGTTGGTTTTCCTTGCTTCTAGAGGTTTACAATAAAAGAAAGAGTGAGAACAACCTCTTGGAAAAATTTTAAAAAAATGATTTGATAGGAATTTTTTCTTGACTAGTTCACCGGAGGTGAAAGGTAGAGGGAGAACCCAGTGGTAAAGGGAAGGGAAAATATGTAAATGTGAAAAGAAAAGATATGATGTGGTTGTGGAGCCATGCACCCATGATTCAAGGGTCATGAGTGGCTCATATCATCATGGCTTTGGATCCATATGATGATTCAAACAAATGGGACCCAAGTGGAAGACTTGGTAAAGGAAGGAACCAGACACATGATTTTGCTGAATTTTTAAAAAATACTTCCACTCCGATCCAAGAAACGTTGTCTTCATCAAAGTTGTAGCTGATGAGCTGGAGATTTTGGCCATATTTGTTTTATAATTTTTGCATCTACGGTCTAGGAGATATGGCCAAAATGGCGGACGCCATTTTTTTCAACTGTGGTGGAGACCACCCCCTCTACCTTTACACACACACACCCTTCCTTTTCCACATTGAGACCTTCTCTAAAAATCAGCCATTAGTCTTCTCACCCTCCTCTCCTTCCTCCTCTCTCTCAAGCTCAAAAACCCATCAAAATTCCTCTTCTAATCACCTCTCAAGTCATGCTTAATCTTGTTGTAATTCATAAGTTCTCATTCAACCCCTTTCTATTATTACTAGATATGTATTGATTTTATGTAGATTCTTTACATTTTAAAATAAGGAAGCTCTTGGACTCAAGCTATGGAGGAAGGAGTGAAGACAACACAAGTGATGATGGAGCTAATTGGTCAACAAATCACTTGGAAGGAGCTTCTTCATTGGTTGAATGTCCCTAATCAAGCTTCATTTGTACAAATTACACTTTGATCTTAACCTCACTCCTAATCACTCTCTTTCCTATATAAAGAGGCCTTCCCCTTTGTAATTTCAAGCCTCCCTCAGCCCCATTGAGTCTTTGTATCACTCACCATGAGCCCATAACCTCATTCATTCACTCTATTCTTGCACATTCTAGAGTGCAAATTGTTTCATGCTAGTAACCTCTCCTCCTCTTACTTATGTTAATTAAGATAAATCTTTTATATATGTGTGAGAGTGCTTGATGTGATCTTGGCTAATCCTTGAGTGGTTGTTTGGTAATTGTGTTGGGAGTGTTTGAAGTCATCCATTCCTTGTACACGCACTAAGGTTAATGCTCCATTCATAGTGATCTCTCTCTCTCTCTCTCTCTCTCTCTCTCTCTCTCTCTCTCTCTCTCTCTCTCTCTCTCTCTCTGTCTCTCTCTCTGTAGCGGTCCTAGGCCACGCTTCCAAGACTAGGTGGTGCCCTTATCTCATTTCCCTTGTGGCGCAATGGAGTTTGTTTTGGTGTAGAGGCCGCCATTCCAAATTTCCTTCGTCACCATGTAGCTATGCACTTTCAAAACTCTGCCAGGCAATGATGGTCTAGCCTATGGAAAAACGGTGAAGGTCCACGAACATGGAAATCTTTAAGAGCTTCCATTATGAAGCAGTTTTTGGCCACCGATGCCAAAGACAAAGTGCTCACCGAATGGTGGAGCTTGAAGCTCTCTCCCTTCGAATCCATTCACAAATATATAGATAAGTTTTGGGACCTACATCTCAATGCCACTGTGTTCAAAAATATGGATTTTGGACAACAAAAGCAACAATTTTGTGCGGGCTTCACTGAAGACCACGCACCATATCCGTGGTTATACACCATACTATGGTGGCTTCTCGAATCAATTTCCAAATAGGGGCTAAAAGAAATTCTAAGCCCACGGAAAACAAGGGTTCCAATGAGCCTAAGGGAAAGGACAATGTCCAAAAGTCTCCTAAGGGCAATTCCAACAAAGCTAAGGATAAGGGAGTTTACAAAGGCAAAAACAAACTTTCTCCTGAAGAGCTTGAGAGTTATCGCAAGGATAGCCGATGAGGCGGTCCGGGGCGGGCAACAAGAAGAGCAACCTCTAGACACCCTTCAAGGCTCCCGTGCTGCTCAATGGGGCTGGGGCACAACACAACACAAACCAAAACAACAAACCCACAGCCAAATCCCAACTACACAAGGGGCACCACTTAGTTTAAGAGCGAACTAGGATGCAAAAGAGGAGAATCGTTAGAGCAATCCACAAACAAGCAAGGAATTTACACTAACCCTAACACCAATGGAACACTCTCACACACTAAAACACGAGAGAGAGAGAGAGAGAGAGAGAGAGAGAGAGAGAGAGAGAGAGAGAGAGTGCTCGGGTTGCTTTGAAACGTATCGGCAATGATCAATCAAACACAACTATATATTTAAGAAAGAGAGAGAAAGGGGGAGGGGGTGCTTGTTGCATTAATACCTTCTTACAAATCTGTCATGACAAATCAAAGTGAAATTAGTATTTGTTCAACATATCTTGCGTAAATTTCACCACAACACATCACAAGAAAAGCCACCCCAATCACTGTCTTAAAGCCAGGGGAGTCCTCTCCACCCTGTCGCCCTCTTACAGTATGTGGGATTTATGGCTAGATTGATGACAACACCAGAGACAAGCTATCAAGAACTTAACAAAAAACACCAAGACACTTACGCATCATTGTTGTCCATTACTTCACGTTGGAAGGGAGACAAAATATCCAAGCTTAGTCCAAATCCACCCTCCTTGATTCAGCAAATGTTGGGCTTACACTAGTAGGAGAAATGATAGATTTCCTACTCTCAATTGAATGATCACTCTCTCTCTTACAATGGCATAGAGGTCCCTTGCTAATCCCCTATTACAACAAATGCACATGCATAAGACAATGAGCTTCCACTCAAGAGCTCCTTCTAGAGAGGTTGAGCTTGGCTTCTCAAGCTATAGCATAGTGCTCTTGCTTATGGTTCCCCCCTTTTGTGCTAGCTACACCCTCCTTTTATAGCAATTTTGAAGGCTAGGGTTACTCCTCTAACCATGGTTGGGTTAGATTTTTAGCAATTTATCTAATTTCTTTTGCTTGGAATTATCAAGAAGTTGGTGGGGAAAGAGAGAGGAGAGAAATGGAGGTGATAGGACTTTTCATAGTGGGTTAGTGTTAGTAGAGTTAGTATTAATTTACAAATGGAATTGGATATTTACAATGGGAGTATCCATGTAGGATACAAATAAGGAAGAAAAACTCTTAAGAGGTAAGAAAAGGTGGATTTCTTACAAGGTTGATGCTCCAAGTGTTTTGAGTAGGGCCGATTTTGACGCTTGTTGACGGTGCACTAGCTTTGACGGTACATTTTTTCTCCACTCTTGACCTTCCTTGAGAGACAAGGTAATTGAAGCTGAGTAATCAACCACCATGATGCTGTCTTTTAAGAGAAGAGGCTGAATTTTGTGGTTTTTTTGATAGATATGGGTAATTTGGAGGAGGAAAAATGAGACTAGGTGGTCAATTTTGGAATGGAATTGTGTGTGGGAGGTATGAGTTCACCATGGTTTCTCTTATTCTTCAAGGTTGAGGAGAAGGTGAGTAGGGTGCAGAGAGGAGTGGTGAGAGAGGTGGGGATGATGAGTGGAGAAGTGTGTGTGAAAGAGGAAAATGATAAAGTGGAAGAGAGAGTGTGGCTGCATAGCATGGGAAAACTGGGGTCCACTAATAAAATCATAGCTCACAACTCATAGCTCAAAAAAATATGAAAAACTTTGAGGCAAAAGTTCAGCCCACGAGCTACAACTTTTGTTTGTATCACCTTTTCAAATTCGGAGAGCAAGTGAACTTTAAAAATTCAGCAAAACCGATCGTTTTTTTCCACTGCACAAGGTCCTTGTGGGGTCCTTCTTTGGATGATTCTTTTGAATACCTCCAAGAGTGAGCCCTCCATAGTGCATGTATGCATGCCACCTACCCTTGACCTTATTTGGTAGGTCTATAATTGAAGATATTGTTGAGATCATGATATAAGTGAATAGTACAACTAAGAAAATCAAATATTGAGGGGTCTAAAAAATATGTACATGTCAAATATAAATAATATAAGTGGAAAAATATAAAGGGGTCAAAATAAATCTCTCTCATTATAAGTCTACCATAAAAAGATGAATATTTTTGGTGGTCTAATTTATGAGAGTAATAGAGAATATATGTAGGAAGGAAAAAATCACAATAGTGAAAAAAATATACACATAAATAGAACTAGTTTTTTTGGATTTTTGTTGGGGTGGAGTTACACCAAATATAAGAGAAGCTTACATGAAAATATTTCTATATGGAATAAAGAGTATGAAAAATGGTAAGAAAAAATTGTGGTAATGGTGAGGCAATGTACAGAGCATAAATAGCACACACCTAGGTAGAAATATTTAAATAAATACCAAAATAATTATGAAAAAATATTTTATTTAGGCCCTATATACAAAGAAATATTTACACACAAAGAGGCCATAATATACTTTTATTGTTTTATTTTTTTTTATTCTTTTGGCTCAACTAGCCCAATGACTAGCTAATTGAGGGTTTTTAAAGAAGATATGGGAAAAGTCCCGTGAGTCACGCACGCCTATATATAGTGAAATGGTAGGGATAGCCACAGTGTTTGGGTGATTTTGGTAGGGTGAGGTAACTCACTGTGACAATTACAAAGAGCCGAAAAACGGCTATCATTAGCCCTCCCCCTGGATGATGGTATATTCATGTACCATCATAGAGCATCTTTTCCAAAGAGAGTGCTTCAGAGTCCTTGACGAGATCTTTATTGTTTGGCCCCTCAGAATTTTGGCTAGAGTTACACTCATGCTTCATGTAACAATACTTACATGAGACAATGGCCTTTTGACAGATCTTTGGTAGATCCTTTGGTAGAATGCGACTCAAATAGTGCTTCAAGCGATACCCGTTTACTTTCCTGGAGTGCTCTTTACCATTCAAGTCCATAAGCTGATAGTAACTTGAATTGAAATACTTCTTGACTATGTATGGCCCTTGCCATCTTGTTTCAAATTTGGCATCAAAACGATTATGGAGTCGATTGTCATACCTTAGCACAAGATCTCCTTCATTGATGCCTTTGTCCTTCAGTTTCTTGTCAAGCTTCTCCTTTGTCTGTGTGGTGTTCCTCTTATAGTACTCGTATGCTGCTTCTCTTTTCCACTCAAGCTCAGCTAAGGTAAGCAGTCGATCCATCCATACCTCTTGATCATCTTGTGCTCCTTTGCCATGAAGTCGCATTGTTGGAATGTTGAGCTCGATAGGCTGCAAAGCCTCTTGACCATAGACCAAGTGAAATGGTGTGAACTCCGTGGCTTCCCTATATGTGGTTCGATATGCCCACAAGGCACCATCCAAGAAGTCATCCCACAACTTTGTCTTGTTTTTCACCATCTTTCTAATGATGCCTGCAATGACACCATTAGCTTTTTCTACCAAACCATTTGATTGGGGATAGTAGGGTGTACTGTGACGATGTAGAATGTGAAGTTCTTCACAGACTTCTGTGAGCAATCCCTTTCTAAACCCTGGACCATTATCAGAAACAATCTCCAAAGGTGTGCCAAATCTACAACAAATGTGAGTGTAGACGAATTTGCTCACTGTCTTCTCATTTACCTTTGCCACACTTTGTGCTTCCACCCACCTAGTCATATAGTCTACAGCCACTAGAATGTAGAGTTTACCATTTTTTGTCCTAGGCAGAGGACCCATAGCATCAATGCCCCACTTTTCAAACGGTCCATTTGCAAGCACGATTTGCCTTGGACCATAAATCAATCTTCTATTCCCATTTACCTGACAATTGTGACAACTTTTACACCAATGTTGGACATCCACATGCAGACTTGGCCAAACATACCCTGCAAGCAAAATCTTCTTCACAGTTAATTCTTGGGCAAAATGACCACCACATGCTTCTTCATGCAAACCTTTTAGAATGGTTGGAATTTCCTCAATAGTTGGTACTCTTCTGCATACTTGATCCCTCCCTCTTTGATAGAGGGAGCCTTCTAGGAAGAGATATGCGCTTACCTTCTTCATGAGTCTCCTCTTCTGAGCCTTCGTGAAGTCTTGTGGAAACTTGCCCTCCAAAATGTAGCTAATAATGGGAGTCAATGACTCCAATCCCTGGTATCTCGGTTGCTTGACAGTTGCTGCCACCATGATGACCTGCACTTCTTTCTCAACACATGTAACTACTTGTTGTGCAAGTAAATCGGCATCTTCATTTTGTTTCCTAGGAATATGATATAGTTGCACTTCTTCAAATTGATTAAACAATCTACGAATGGCATGAAATTTTGTCCGTAAGCTTTCATTCTTGCATGCCCAAATGCCTAAAATCTGTTTAACAATGAGAAGTGCATCTCCCTTTACCATGAGGCGTTGTATCCCTTGGCCAATGCACATCTTCAAACCATGAATTAGTGTGTCGTATTCTACTTCATTGTTGCTAGATGAACTTGGTAGATTGAACTTCTCTTTCATGACCACCTCTCCACTTGGGTTGAGCAACACTAGCCCTCCCCCTGCTTTTCCTGTGGCTCGACGAAAAGCTCCATCAAAGAACAAGGTAAAAGCATTAGGAATACTTTTTGGTGGCGGTAATGGTAGGGTCTTTACTTCAGGCACCTTAATCTCCTTTTCATGCACCCTATAAGTGAGAATCCCTGCCAATTGTGCACGCACACTATCTTCTACCTTGAAAGAGTATTGAAACTCTTGCAACTCCATAATCCACTTTGAGATCCTAGTACTAAGATTCATTTGAGATGACACCCAAGGGAACAAATTCTCTGCGGTGAGAATTACAAAAGGTTTTGGGAGCAAGTAGGATCTAAACTTCCTTATCGCAAACATGAAAGAAAGCATCATGAGTTCTGCTTCTTTGTAGTCTCTCTCCAAAGCATTCATGACTCTACTAGCAAAGTAGATGGGTCGCATCCTTGTACTGTGGGGATCTTGTTGTAGCAACACAGCACGAATTGTTTCCCTTCCAACACTAGAGCTAACAAAGAATGTGTACTCCCAACAAGGAGGCATGAGTGTTGGTAGCTCTGACAAAATGACTTTAATGTTACAAAAATACTCTTCAAGCTCATCAGACCATGCAAATTCTACTTGTTGTGTCAACTTTTGCAAAGGATGAAGCAACTCCGAAGCTAAGTGAATAAAGAGTGACATATACTTCACTTTTTGAATGAATGATATGACCTCTTTGAGATTCTTGGGTGAGGGGAGCTCAATAAGAGCCTTTGCCTTTGAAGGATCCACCTCAATGCCTTTATAGGAAACCTTGTGACCAAGCAAGATCACTTCATCCTCAGCTATGTGACACTTGTCGGGGTTGAGTTGACCTCCCATGTCATAGAGCTTCTTTAAACCTTCTTCTACCCTTTGTAGATGCAATGATTTTGAGCTATAAATGCAAAAATCATCAATAAAAACCCTAATGGACTTTCCAAAGAATGCTTGAAACACCATGTTCATGAAGCGTTGGAAAGTTGCAGGAGCATTTGTCAGGCCAAATGGCATGACTCTAAAAGCATAACAACCCCAAGGAGTGATAAAGGTTGTTTTCAATTGATCCTCCAATGCGATACCTGTTTGAAGGTAACCCGAGTAGCCATCGCACACGGTGTACTTCTCATGACCAGCTACCTCATTTAGTATCTCATCCTGGAATGGGAGGGGAAAGTGATCTCTTTTTGTTGCCTCATTGAGGGGACGGTAATCCACACACACCCTCCACTTGCCATTTTTCTTAGGAGTGACAACAACAGGAGAGACCCACTCTGCATTCTCCAATGGATAAATGAAACCTGCTGCTAGAAGCTTTCTTACCTCCTTGAGTAGAGCCTGTTCCTTTATAACTCCTAGCCTTCGTAGCTTTTGAGCTTTAGGTGTGGCCTCAGGCTTTAACTCAATCTTGTGTTGCACAACATCTACCCCACGCACGTCGGTGTAGTCTTTAGCAAAAAGCCTAGGAAACTTCCTTAGCACACATTTGAACTCCTCTCTTTCATCCTTTGTAAGTGTTATTGATAGCATACCTTCCAGCATCCCTTCATCTTCCACCTTTTGGTTTTCTTGGGAACCTACCTCTTCCAAACCTCGAGAAGAGGTCTCCTGGTTGTTTGGCTTAAACCTTACCCCCATGACTTCGATGGAAGACTCCTCCTCAGTAATGCTGCCGCTACTTTCTTCTTCTGAAGTGCTATCGGTCCAACCTTCTTCCGTCTCACTTTGAGATGATTCTTCATGGAGCTCCTCTTGGCGTTGCTCCTTCATGTCAAAGACAACCTTCTTATGATTTTCATTCCTGCAAATTAATTTCCCACTCTCCCAATCCTGCAAAGCTTGCATTTTCATTAGCCATGGTCTTCCTAGGATAAATGGATAACCACTTCCCTTGGTCGACATAACATAAAAATTCACCGCTTTCTTAATGCCAAAGGCCTCTACAAAGACATTTTTACAAATGCCTACACACCTAGCCTTGCTATTGTTTGCCATCTTGACTTTGATTTCAGGTGTCTCATGGATGTGCATGCCTAGTCTTTGCATGAGCCCTTCTGTCATGATGCAAATTTGTGCACCCCCATCCACTAGACCTTTCCTAACCAATCTTCCTTTTATGTAACAATCTAGCACAGGTGTAATATCCTCGTTCATTTCAGCATGTGCAATTTTTACAACAGGAAAACTCTCTTTTACCTTTCTCCTAGTGCTAACTGCCTTTGTTAAATCCCTCCTAACTTGTGGGCATAATGCAAGAAACTGAGGCCATGAGATATCAGGACCCTTACCTCGCATGTCTTCCAACAGGTTGTATGGAGCCATACCATGTCCAAGAGGGAAGTCTTGGAGACTGATACGACGTCGAGTCCTCTTAGCTTCCTTGGTCTCCTTTGCCTTCTTGCCTTGTTCATGGTCACTCTGTGATGGGACACCCTCTTTCTCTTTACCTTTTCCTCGGCCACACTTAATGCCATTTGCTTCCATGTCAACCGAGTCATTTGAGTTTGTCACCTCTACCACATGCACATTTGGATCTGGCAAAGTTGGAACTCCTTCTACCCCTTGTGGATGTGGTCTTGGTCCATTTGGCCTTTGTAGAAGCCTTGGTTGTTGACCAGTTCCTTCACCTGCATTCATCACTGGGTAATTCAAGTTAGGTCTCCCTGGCTCCCCACGGGGCCAAGGACAATTATACATCCCATGTCCAGACTCCTCGCAATTCCAACATTGCAAGACTCTCCTAGGTCGTGGATCTCGCTCTTCAGACTTCTTTGCTTGTCCCTTTGGACCTACAGCTTGTGCAAGGTGAATTGACAGGCTGCTTAAAGATTCGTTTAACTTCTCAATTACTTCCGCCGTTACCTCAGGAAGCTCCCTCGATGTTGATGCTTGTGACTTACCTTTGGGTCTAAGACCTTCTATTGGAACCTCTCCCCTTAAGCACTTGAGTTTCCTATATTTCTCAGCAGCCCTAGTTTCAGCTGCATCAAAGGTAGCAGGTGCACCCGCCTCAACTTTTACCTTAAGGTTAGGAAAGAGTCCGGCTATGAACCTCTCCTTCTTTAGAAATTCTGCACCATCACCAGGGTTAGCAACATTTCGTATCCATAGAGCCCAAAGACGTAGAAACTCTTGCTTGTACAAGTAGTAGTCATCTAAGTCTTTTTGCTTATGAGAAACAATGTCTTGCCATAATTTTTGAGTGTTTTGGGGATCAAAGAAGTATTTCTTGAAACGATTCAAAACTTCTGTGTAATTCCCCTTAACTTCCTCAGGCAAAGAGTCAAACCAAGTGCTAGCATCTTTCCTAAGGACCACCTCAAACATTTCTACACGTTCTTGATCAGTTATTATCCTCTTGATACGGCAAGACATCTTGAAATTCGCTAAAAATAATTCTGCATCCTCTCCAGGCTCTCCAAAGAAAAGAGGATACCCAGACATTTGGCGTTGGCTTTCCATTGAATTGATTTCAAAGTGACACCCGTTTTTGTTTTTCTTTCTTAAAAATATTTACACAATAATGTATCTAGCTTGCAATCTATTCTACAACAAAATAAAGATATTCACATCAAACGACCTATGATAATCAATAAGAGGTAGGATGACAGGGTTTGGTGATGCGAGAATTTCTCCTACTCTTTGGACACCAAACATGAACACCATACGTTGTTGAAAATGGAGATTCCTACTAATTGCAATGTTTATTCTAATGTGTGGAGTGAAATGGAAGGGGAAAACCTCTATTCCTGGGCCATTATCCATGGTCTATGCATGACCTAATGCTTAAAACAAAACAAAACTATAGACGTCCAAACTAAGGTCGTACATAATAAGAGGCAAAATAAAAGGATTTACTGAAGCGTTTATCTCGGCCAACCTAAGAGGACCTAAAATTCTACGAATGACACGTTGAAATTGCAACTTAGTACTAACAATTATGTGTACCTTTTTCCTTGCAATGGGAATGAAGGGATCATACAAATTCTCGTGATTCATGCAAGCTACTTGATTATGCTAAAGGTTGAGCCTTCACAAAACATACACAAGCCTGTCCTCAGTGGGGGAACCAATTTGAGGCGGTCCGGGGCGGGCAACAAGAAGAGCAACCTCTAGACACCCTTCAAGGCTCCCGTGCTGCTCAATGGGGCTGGGGCACAACACAACACAAACCAAAACAACAAACCCACAGCCAAATCCCAACTACACAACGGGCACCACCTAGTTTAAGAGCGAACTAGGACGCAAAAGAGGAGAATCGTTAGAGCAACCCACAAACAAGCAAAGAATTTACACTAACCCTAACACCAATGGAACACTCTCACACACTAAAACACGAGAGAGAGAGAGAGAGAGAGAGAGAGAGAGAGTGCTCGGGCTGCTTTGAAACGTATCGACAATGATCAATCAAACACAACTATATATTTAAGAAAGAGAGAGAAAGGGGGAGGGGGTGCTTGTTGCATTAATACCTTCTTACAAATC
The DNA here is from genome assembly GCF_014529385.1 of Adiantum capillus-veneris. Lineage (NCBI taxonomy): Eukaryota > Viridiplantae > Streptophyta > Polypodiopsida > Polypodiales > Pteridaceae > Adiantum > Adiantum capillus-veneris. The sequence goes on from NC_140955.1 coordinate 42,616,339, forward strand.
TGTCATGACAAATCAAAGTGAAATTAGTATTTGTTCAACATAGCTTGCATAAATTTCACCACAACACATCACAAGAAAAGCCACCCCAATCACTGTCTTAAAGCAAGGGGAGTCCTCTCCACCCTATCGCCCTCTTACAGTATGTGGGATTTATAGCTAGATTGATGACAAGACCAGAGACAAGCTATCAAGAACTTAACAAAAAACACCAAGACGCTTACGCATCATTGTTGTCCATTACTTCACGTTGGAAGGGAGACAAAATATCCAAGCTTAGTCCAAATCCACCCTCCTTGATTCAGCAAATGTTGGGCTTACACTAGTAGGAGAAATGATAGATTTCCTACTCTCAATTGAATGATCACTCTCTCTCTTACAATGGCATAGAGGTCCCTTGCTAATCCCCTATTACAACAAATGCACATGCATAAGACAATGAGCTTCCACTCAAGAGCTCCTTCTAGAGAGGTTGAGCTTGGCTTCTCAAGCTATAGCATAGTGCTCTTGCTTATGGTTCCCCCCTTTTGTGCTAGCTACACCCTCCTTTTATAGCAATTTTGAAGGTTAGGGTTACTCCTCTAACCATGGTTGGGTTAGATTTTCAGCAATTTATCTAATTTCTTTTGCTTGGAATTATCAAGAAGTTGGTGGGGAAAGAGAGAGGAGAGAAATGGAGGTGATAGGACTTTTCATAGTGGGCTAGTGTTAGTAGAGTTAGTATTAATTTACAAATGGAATTGGATATTTACAATGGGAGTATCCATGTAGAATACAAATAAGGAAGAAAAACTCCTAAGAGGTAAGAAAAGGTGGATTTCTTACAAGGTTGATGCTCCAAGTGTCTTGAGTAGGGCCGATTTTGACGCTTGTTGATGGTCCACTAGCTTTGACGGTACATTTTTTCTCCACTCTTGACCTTCCTTGAGAGACAAGGTAATTGAAGCTGAGTAATCAACCACCATGATGCTGTCTTTTAAGAGAAGAGGCTGAATTTTGTGGTTTTTTTTATAGATATGGGTAATTTGGAGGAGGAAAAATGAGACTAGGTGGTCAATTTTGGAATGGAATTGTGTGTGGGAGGTATGAGTTCACCATGGTTTCTCTTATTCTTCAAGGTTGAGGAGAAGGTGAGTAGGGTGCAGAGAGGAGTGGTGAGAGAGGTGGGGATGATGAGTGGAGAAGTGTGTGTGAAAGAGGAAAATGATAAAGTGGAAGAGAGAGTGTGGCTGCATAGCATGGGAAAACTGGGGTCCACTAATAAAATCATAGCTCACAGCTCGTAGCTCAAAAAAATATGAAAAACTTTGAGGCAAAAGTTCAGCCCACGAGCTACAACTTTTGTTTGTATCACCTTTTCAAATTCGGAGAGCAAGTGAACTTTAAAAATTCAGCAAAACCGACCGTTTTTTTCCACTGCACAAGGTCCTTGTGGGGTCCTTCTTTGGATAATTCTTTTGAATACCTCCAAGAGTGAGCCCTCCATAGTGCATGTATGCATGCCACCTACCCTTGACCTTATTTGGTAGGTCTATAATTGAAGATATTGTTGAGATCATGATATAAGTGAATAGTACAACTAAGAAAATCAAATATTGAGGGGTTTAAAAAATATGTACATGTCAAATATAAATAATATAAGTGGAAAAATATAAAGGGGTCAAAATAAATTTCTCTCATTATAAGTCTACCATAAAAAGATGAATATTTTTGGTGGTCTAATTTATGAGAGTAATAGAGAATATATGTAGGAAGGAAAAAATCACAATAGTGAAAAAAATATACACATAAATAGAACTAGTTTTTTTGGATTTTTGTTGGGGTGGAGTTACACCAAATATAAGAGAAGCTTACATGAAAATATTTCTATATGGAATAAAGAGTATGAAAAATGGTAAGAAAAAATTGTGGTAATGGTGAGGCAATGTACAGAGCATAAATAGCACACACCTAGGTAGAAATATTTAAATAAATACCAAAATAATTATGAAAAAATCTTTTATTTAGGCCCTATATACAAAGAAATATTTACACACAAAGAGGCCATAATATACTTTTATTTTTTTATGTTTTTATTTATTTTTGGCTCAACTAGCCCAATGACTAGCTAATTGAGGGTTTTTAAAGAAGATATGGGAAAAGTCCCGTGAGTCACGCACGCCTATATATAGTGAAATGGTAGGGATAGCCACAGTGTTTGGGTGATTTTGGTAGGGTGAGGTAACTCACTGTGACAATTACAAAGAGCCGAAAAACGGCTATCACCGAGTTTCAATTGTAGTGAGCAAGGGCATGTGTACAGCGCTTGTCCCCAAAAGAACACCCGCCATGAGCCTCCTAGAGGTACCTTTCATCGAAATCCAAGAAGAGGAAGCTCACCACAAAGGATCTCCTCTATGCCATGCTTGGGGAAAGGTAAGAGAACATGCTACTTTTATTCTCTTTGAGCCTCGTTCTACTCAATTTCATATCCACACAATTGGACACCAAGCTAGGCATACAAGCTTATGAGGTGGGAGATGTCCTACCCGCAGACGGTGCTTTCAAGGGGCAAGAAGCTTCAGTCACTCTCTTAATCAAGAAATTGAGGCTCCTTGTCCAAATCTATGTGGACAAAGAGAACTTCTTTATCTCCCCTCTCAAGCACGAGGATGTAATCCTAGGGGCACCATGGTTTAATTGCATGGCTGCCAATGTTAAATTCCTTGAAAGGAGAGTCTACTTTAGGTTCAAGCAAAAAGATATGTACATAGATGCCAAAGATATGGGTAACACCATACCCATTGTACATACGCAAGCTTTCAATAAGTCAATAAAGAGCTCTATTTCCGTTTACATGATTTTTGTTAAAGATTCTCAAAATGAGCCTAATGCTTTAACAAAAGAAACTATAAACAATCACAAAGAATTAGAGCTATCCAATTTTCTCAAGGGGTTTCAAGATGTCTTTATTGACGACATCCCTTGTGAGCTACCCCCTAAGCAAGATAATGATGACCATGCAATTGGACTTCTTCCAGGAAGTTCACCGCCTAATAAACCTCCTTATAGAGTTTCTCAAGCTCAACAAGAGGAGATTATGCGGCAAGTGCATGAGTTAGTTGAGAAGGGCATGGTTAGGCCTAGCTCATCTCCATTTTGTTCTCCTGTGCTATTAGTGCAAAAGAAAGACGACACATATCGTATGTGTGTCGACTATAGAGCACTAAATAGGATCATTATCAAGAATAGGTTTCCCATTCCACGGGTAGAAGACCTATTTGATAAGCTACAAGTGTCCACCCACTTTAGTAGAATTGACCTAAAAAGTGGCTACCATCAAATAAGGATAGTTGATCAAGACATTGTAAAGACTCCATTTTGCACTAGGTTTGGTCTTTACGAATATATAGTTATGCCTTTTGGCTTGACCTATGCACTAGCCACATTCAATGAAGGGGATCGGGGAGCACCACAGACGGAGAGTGAGAGAGAGAGAAGGAGAGAGACACGATGTGGGTGGGGAGACTCAAAGAGTGAGCAGCCCCCTATACACTTATGTTATGTATAAGGTATACAAGTCAGTGGGCGCCCAGACTCTGGGCGGCTGGGCAAGGCACAGGCGCCTATACCCCAACAACCTCCCACTTAAAGGCGACTGTGCCTTTAAGCAAGGGAACCTAGTCTAAAGACTACAAAAGGTGAGAGAAAACCGCTCTCAACCGATGCCCTCTGGCTGGCTGTGATCGTGTGCATCCGGCTATCCTGCTCTCGTGTAAGTCCATACACCACCAAACGTACCGCACACGTACTGCAAGTATGTACACAATACCTGCATATCTCCCTTGTGCACTATGCCATCATCAGTCAACAAACGACTGACAACCCCAACTGCAAATGCTCCCACTGTAGCTGCGATATCCGGTCTCAAGATCAACATCTCATACATGAGACCACCGAATGCCGATGCAATGCTAGCGGGCCCTGCTAGCTCTACGGAGCATGCATCAACATATATATCCCTGGCAATAGGCATCTCTGACTGACGAGGCGTGTCAGCCACATGCATCTCCTGACTGTCCGCAAAAGACGCATCAACCTGTCGTGCAACCTCAGAGCAAACCAGTTGCTCTAGGTGTCTGCTGGAAGACATATCCTGCACAACTATATCCCCATGCTCACTGTCGAGCATAGAAAGGAATGATTGCATAATCGCTGACATCTGAGTTTCCTTTGCAATCATCCACTGCAAACATGACCACTCAATCTGCTATGACTCACTAGAGCTCTCATGCTCTAACTCCGTATGCATAGACTCTTGCACAACCTCGTCCTGGCGTGACTCACTAGAGCAAGACCGCTCTACCTGTCTATCTTGCATAGAAGTATCTCACACAACTGACTCTCTGCTTTGCTCAGCCACTAGCAAAGCATGCATGTCTGACTGTCACCTCTCTGTGTGACTGCTCAAGTCGTGCCCCAACTGTGTGCACAACGAGCTCACTACTCTGCACTCCATGCAAAGCATCCTACAACCCACAAGCAAAAGAGACTCGCCTGCTCTCTCGCTGTCTACCTGGCTTCATGATCACAGAGACAACACCGTCTCTTGCGTGATCCACATGCAATGGGTAACCTGTACCACTCGTGGCACCTCTCGCAATCACTAGCGAACCCAAATGCATCACAAAATCTCGCTCTCGTAGCGAAATCTGACATCCACTATCCCGTAACTGTCTGACTGAGATCAAATCCCGTCTCAGATCTGGCACATAACGCACATGACGCAGGGTAAATCTCATACCACTGGGCAACGACAAACATACGTCTCCTGTACCCTCAATGTCATACACAACACCATCAGCCATGTGCACACAACCAAGTCTCCCACTAGAAAACGTGCTAAACCACTCACGATGCGACGTGACATGGAAAGTAGCATCTGAATCTAGTAACCAATGTGAAGACAATGTGCAACCCGATATGCAATCCGTAGACATAAGATCGTCTGAAGACAAGCTAGATGTAAATGTGACATCGCCGTCACAATCATACTCAGTAACCACCGTACTGATCTCACTAGCATCTGTCATGCCCAAATCTGCATCACGCATCTGTCGCCTCCGTTGTCTCAAACGCCTGAAACATCCACGCCTAATGTGCCCTCTATGTCCACAATGCCAACATGTCAAGTCTCTATGCCGTCGAGACTTGCGTGTGGGATCAATCTCTCCCATGGACATAGAAGTGGGACTAGACTTCCCTGTAGACATGGATGTCGCGTACATAGCATGTAAACTCTGCCATAAAGCATGAGTTGTAGTCTCCCTCGAGACCTGCCAGTAAACAGACTCAACCAGATGCAAACAAATCGTAGACATGGCTAACTCATCAAGATCCTGCCAATCATCATCACGCATAGAATTGGGCTTCGCCGATAAACCACACAAGGGTTTATCCTGCCCCAAATCCGCCAATGCAACAAGCATATGTTCCTTCCAAGCAACAAAATCTACACCATCAAACTGTGTCAGACCATAACGCTGGAAGTCAAATGAAAACTCAGCCATAATGCTCGCAAAAGAGCAACCAACAATGAGTAGCAAATGTCAACCAAATCAGCCCTAAACTGGCTCGAATCGCATCAACAAAATTCTGCAAATATAGCTGCAAATCAGTCCCAAAACAGCCCCAAAATTAAGCTCTTAAACAGCCGCATAAACAAGTCACAAACGTGTGAGGGCACCCTTGCTCTTTTTGGCTAGCTTGTGGCTCAAGCAATGTGTACAATTCCCTAAGGGGGGCAACGATGGTGTTGTTGTTGCCCTCTCCCTTCTCTCTCAAAAATTTGGAGCCCTTGCGGATGCGTGAACCATACCCAACATGGGTGCCATGTCAGGACTACTTCATGATGCCATTAACACCCGTCAAAGACGGGTGCCGCCTTCTCCCACAAAACCAATGGCCATCATTGTTTGCAATTGCCTACATAGAGGCAACAGCTAACAGTAGCCATAGCTTCCACTTTGTAGCTCCATTTGATGTGCAGTCTGGACTAGCTTGTAGAGGATATTGAGGGCCATGTTTGGCACTCTCTCTTTTTCACTTTCAACACATCAAACATATATCTCTGGTATGCACCATAGCATAGTATCCTGGCTCTAAAAATCACATACAATATTCATAACCGCTGCTTCTTGCTTTCCCTTGATCTTCACAGTTGCCCCATCACTTTGGCAAGCCCTTAAGATCCCCTACAATCTTTTTTTTCACTCTTTGTAGCACGGATCAGCTTTTATTGCACCATCATCACTTGAGCTTGGGTTTGCAGGTGACAGTGTCAATCCATTTGGCACCAAGTCTACATCATGGAGCACTTGGCCCGTGGTGATCTTCAACCACAATATTCCACCATGGGAGACTACCAAGAAAGGAAATATACTTCTCTCTTTGCTTGTGCCAAGGAAGTAAAAAGTGGGAAATTTTGATGTCTACCTTGAGCCCCCATTGAGGAATTGAAGGAGTTGTGAAAGGCATCTCTGTTGTGGATGTTTCACTTCTAAAGAAGAGGAGAGAGGTGGGGTATCCTTATGTGGACCATGCACGACTATCCTGGCCTTGGAGATATTTCTGGTATGTTATGCTCATTATTCTCTCTCTTTTTATGATTTGAAGTTTAAAGCCCCCACTCTAAACAAATGATATGAGTGCAAGGTTTTTCACATCAAGTCACAATGCATGTCTTGCATGTGGACTATTGGTGATAGAGCGGCCAGATGCCTTACACAAGGCAATCTATCCAAACAACCATCATTTCATGTCCTAAAGTCACAACAAATACAAAGCTCCAACAAATGGTAAGACACCTCTAAAGCTTACAATGGCGGAGTGGGCAATCATTCGAGAAGAGCACTGCAATAGTGATCCTCCCTCATCTACTCTATCAAAAGGTATGTCGAGGTACTCCATATTTTTAAGGCTTCCATATTGGAAGGACTTGAAAATACAACATCTCTTGGATCCCATGCACATATTCGTTGCTCACACAATATGGGACCACATTACAGGCAAAAAGGAATCATTGGAGGATTGAGGGCCTTGAATCATCTCCCTGCCTCTGCTACTCCATGTCAAGCGGCAAATGGAAAGATTGTGCTTCCTAAACCCCCATGGAGCCTAACCAAAGATGAGCTAGATCGAGTGAAGGGTTCCACTACATCTATTTTCACACCCATGGGATATATGAGGCCACTAAAAGGAACTTTCACAAAAAGCAAAGAAAGGTGTAAGCGTTCAATTGTATGGATTGAAGACCCATGATTGGCACAAGATGTTACAAGTACTTCTATCTTTCCTCTCTATCCTCTCCCTTGTTTCTTTTAGATGTTGAATTTTGTGCAAGACTAAATTAACATGGTATTTTAATCTTTTGACATTGTAGTTCATTTTGCCGGCGAGTATGTGCCCCGTATGTGCGTGTGCCGGGACAAGAAAGTGAGTGAAGCTATTTTCAAACTTGGGAGTTAGTAAGGTACGTCATATATTTATTCAATTAAAATTTTATATACACTATATCTTCTAATGTGCTATCTTGTAGGTTTGTGAGCTCCAAGGAAATTGAAATAGATACTATCCCTCTGCTCAGGCACTTCCCTTGGAAACCATGTGTGCCATTGAGAAAGCATTTCCTCGATCCATTAATCTTCTTAGTCAAGTCCACCTCTTGGTTCATGTGGTTAAGGAGATTGTTATATGTGGAGTAGTGTATGCATGATGATGTTATTTCTAGAGAGGTTCTTAAAGACTCTCAAAGATTTTGTGCTACTATGAGCCCAACTAGAGGCATGCATGGCCTAAGGATGGATCATGCAAGAGGCATTTATTTACATTTCAAAGTATTTGGCACAAGTTGATCCCTTATGTGGTCAGATGAGGAGGATGCAACAAGGATGACTTCACACCTACCAAGTGTAAAGGGAAAATTGTTTAGCATGGATATGAATCTACACCGAGTCATCAACAACTTTTGCATCCTCAATGCAAAGGTTATGACCAAGTGGGTGGACTTGCGGACAATGAAAAAGGCAAGGTGTTTGCAAGATAAGGGAGCATGGAAGTAGGCTCATGGAGGTAGGAGGGCACCCCCAATTTCTCAGACCTTGCATGTTTCCCAGATCTCATTAGTGTCGAGTGGATCCATGAGAGGATGACCAAAGCAAAGGCACGTGGAGAGGACATCAACGATAAAGAATGGGACTATGCAAGAGGTTGTTTACCAAAGGTATATACAGTGCTCATATATATATAACTAATATGTAGTACTCATTTTGCTTGATTTTATCTTTGTAATTGATCTTGTAATTTTTCTCTTCTATAGTGTCAAAGGAGTGACACTTTTGTACACGCCACATTGACGAGCAATATCAAACCGCCATGGATTGTGGTGTCATGGGCAACTTTGACACAAATGGTGATGAATCCAGGTATTGTGGGACTATTGAAAGGATACTAAAGGTCAATTTTAGAACCTTTCATACCTTCATCTTTGAGTGCAAGTGGTTTGCAAATGTGCCTAGATGACATGAGAATGGGCTCTACATGGTGGAATTTAGTGTGTATGACATGGGGAGATATGACAACTTAGTTTTGCCACACAATTGTGAGCAGGTGAGTGTATGACATGGGGAGATATGACAACTTAGTTTTGCCACACGATTGTGAGCAGGTTAGTTTTGCCACACAATTGTGAGCATGTGAGTGTAAACCTTCTTTACCCTTATTTTCTTGTAACATAATATCAATGTCACTCATTTATCCTTTCTTTTCTATAGTTCATCTATATCCCATCAATCTATCAACCAGAAATCTGGTTTATAGTTCCCGTAACACCTCAAGGAAGAACCATTTTTTCCACTAATGAAGTGGATACCGTCTTTGACCCGCTTCCACCTACTACTTTGGATGAGGGTAAGACATGGGACAGAGAGATTGAAGATTCAAGTCCCAGCATCGCCAATCTCAGCAAGGATAATTTCCATGATGACAATGATGAGATGGAAGATGACAAGTTCAAGAATGATGGAACCAACGGATCCACAAATGACAATCCAATTTCTCTCTTTATTGATTTAGAAGCCATGGGCTTAGATTTAGAGCAAGCTACTTGTAGAGATCTTTTGGAAGATGATTTATTAATATTTTGTATATTTTATTCTATGAAATGTTTTCGTCATGTCATCGTTCATGGATTTCTCTGACTCTCTCTCTCTCTCTCTCTCTCTCTCTCTCTCTCTCTCTCTCTCTCTCTCTCTCTCTCTCTCTCTCTCTCTCTCTCTCTCTCTCTCTCTAATTTTGTCAAGCATGTCTCCTCCCATTTTCAAGAGAATGAGGAAGGTTCTTGCAAAAGTACAAGTCACTTGCACATTGTTGCAAGATAGAGCTTGAAGAAACTAACATATTTTCCACCACTTGGAAAAATGTGGGCACACTTCACTTTATCATGATGAAAATTGAAAAATGTGGGCTCCAAAGTGGCACTAAGCAAACAGTGTCAGGATTACCTTCAAGGCAAGGACACTTCGGTGAATGAGGGTCTTTTTGGTTCATCACAAAAGTAGGCCATCCCTAAGCTTGGAGGGTATAGGAAGAAGACAAGGAATTCCACTTGTAAAACAAGCATGTCTGTGTTTTGCTATAATGGGATGGATCGGTTACCTCAGTTTGTGAGAGCCAATCCAAAACATAATGGATGGATGTTGTGGAGGTCGCTCATGTGGGCATATGCGAAGTCCATGAAAGTAGTTCCCATGCCTCGGTAGAAGATGTTGTCCATGTTTGGCTTCTCATCTCTGACGGTGCTTGTTTTACATGGAGGGGCATGCATAACTCTAGGATGGAGCTTCCTCTTTGTAGTTTCATGTTTATCCACATAGCCATTGCTTCATGTTTTAATATCTTTTTTTTTCATTTTTAGAAACTTTAAATAATGTTTTTACCTTTTAATCACAAGCAAAGCACAGGGAAACACCAAAATTTGAATGTTTAAGCGCTAAAGTGGGGTTTGGTAATAAGCTTGACAATACGCGCAATAATAAAAAAGATAATATACACTGTAACATTTGAAATACAAAAAAATGTCCTTCTGCTCTCCTCTCTCTTCTATGACCATCCCATTTTGGACTATCTCTCTACAAAACGTGGTAAAAGATCACGGTAAACATTTTGAGATTTTCATAGTGTCCAATTATGCTTCTACACCTGGGTCAATTAAGCTCGGTGATTCTTATCAACTTGAGACATGTGGCATTGGACATGTGAAGTTGTGTATGCACAATGGTACTGAGTTCATGTTGTGAGATGTTAGAAATGTGCCACAGCTAACAAAAATCTTGGTTTTAGCAAGACAGCATAATGATCTTGGATGCACTACAATGTTTGGCAATTGTTCTTGGATGATCATTGATCAAAAAAGGTAACTTGATTATGCTCAAAGGCCAAAATTCTATTTCATTATATTCCTTGTATGTTTTTTTTGTGAAAGAGAACTCTATCTACGTACTTGATCTACCTTCTACTGAGTTGTGGCATAGCCAGCTATCGTATGAGTCAAAAGGTTATGAAGCAATTACAGTGTTTTGGTTATATCCCTATGTTACAACTATTCCGTGTAGAGTTTGGGTGAGCATTTCATATACAGGTTATAGACTAGGCTTACCCTCATTGCCTTTAGATTGAAAGTTAGGGAATCCTCTAGATTTATTACATAGTGATCTATACGGGCCTATGCCACATAAGTCTCTAGGGAGCATTGTATTTCTTGACTTTCATAGGTGTATCTACTTGAAAGGTGTGATTCTACCTCTTGAAGAGGAAAGATAAAGTCCTTAGTGTCCTCCAAAAGTTTGTAGCCATGGTAGAAGACCTGTTAGGCAAGAAGTTGAAGACTTTCTACATTGACCATGGGTGGGGGAGAGTACGTCTCCACGGATTTTAAGGACTTTTGTAGCAAACAAGGCATTAGGAGGCGGTTTACTACGCCATACACACCTGCTCAAAGTGGAGTTGTTGAGTGAATGAATAGAACTAACTATTCATGAGAAAGTCCCTTCCATGCTATCTATGAAAAATTTACCTCAAGATTTTTGAGGAGAGTCTATCATGATAGCAGTGCATACAATCAATAGGTTGCCTAGTACACTGTTGAACTACAAGATTTTACAAGAGATGTAGACAGGCAAGAAGCCTAATTATGATAAATAATATGTTTGAGGCATTCTCACATGTGCCTAAAGTGCTTAGAAAGAAATTGGACCCCAAGTCACACAAATGCTTCTTCATTGGCTATGGTCAAGATGGAGAGATGGGTTATCGTGTCTAGCACCCGAAATCTTAGAAAGTTGTTTGCAGCACACAAGTGATCTTTAGTGAATCAAAGATGCAAAAATAGCAAGTGAAGTGATCTTTAATGAATCAAAGATGCACAAATAGCACGTTGAGTATTGTAGAGTGAGTTTCAAGGATGGAGCCTCAAGTCCAATTACAAAAATAGCTCAACCTACTAGCAATGTACCTACCACTAGTAGTGCTCTAGAGAGAGCTAGTGATACTTCTGAGAAAACAGAGTCCAGCAGTCAAGTAGTGAGGAGATATACACATAAATCTTAGAGAGTCGTTTGCAGCACACAAGTGATCTTTAGTGAACCAAAGATGCAAAAATAGCAGTGAAGTGATCTTTAATGAATCAAGTGATCTTTAATGAATCAAAGATGCACAAATAGAACGTTGAGTATTGTAGAGTGAGTTTCAAGGATGGAGCCTCAAGTCCAATTACAAAAATAGCTCAGCCTACTAGCAGTGTACCTACCACTAGTAGTGCTCCAGAGAGAGCTAGTAGAAAGTAGAGTCTAGGAGTCATTGTGAGGAGATATACACATGTATATTGTGCCCCTGAGAGATTTCAACCAAGATTAGACTATTGTGCCCCTGAGAAATTTCATCCAAGAGTAGACTATCTATTGGTCACTAACTACGGAGAGCCTGCCTACTATCAAGAGGCTATTGAGATGGAAGATAGCATGAAGTGGGAGCAACCAATGCAATCTAAGTATAACTTGATTGTGACAAAAGAGACTTGGTCATTCACGAAGTTTCCAGAGGGCAAATAAACCTTGCCTTGAAAATGTGTGTATAAGCAGAAGTACATGGCAAAAGAACCCAAGCCTAAATATAAGGCTAGATTTGGTTGCTAAGGGATTCAAGCAGAAGAAGGTGTGGAATTTGAAGAGATTTTCTCTCCAGTAGTTTAGTTGATTGCTTTGTGTCTTATTCATTACATGGAATTCATCCAGATGGATGTGAAGACATCATTTCTTCACGGGGATCTTGATGAGGATGTCTACATGAAACAACCAGAAGGATTTGAAGTCAACCTAAGAAGCTTACAGGTGCAGAACTGGCATGTAGATTGCATAAGGTGTTATATGGCCTAAAACAAGGTTCAAGGTAGTGGTACATGAAGTTTGAAAAGTACATGTAGTGTCAAGGGTATGAAAGGATCCAAGAAGATCACTGCTTGTATACACAGAAGTTGAGTGATGGTTTACTTATTATCTTGATACTTTATGTTGATGATATGCTCATTGCCGAGAAGTCTAAAGACAATTAAAAAAGTCACTTAGTACACAGTTTTGTATGAAAGATTTAGGAGATGCAAGTCACTTTCTTGGTATACATATCAAGAGGAGTAGAAAGCATGGAATACTGAAGTTGTCTGAGGAAACGTATATCCACGAGGTCTTGCAACATTTTAATATGAGGGGGGGAGGGGGGGGGGGGGGGGGGGGGGGGGGGGGGGGGGGGGGGGGGGGGGGGGGGGCACATTGAGTACCCCACTATAGCTATATGCAAACTTCGCAAGAATGATGCTCCCAAGTATGATGGTGCATAAAGCACTAGGAAGCAGTGAAGCACATCTTGAGATATTTGAAAGGTATGGTCGATAAGTGCTTACACTTTGGGAATTGTGATGCATCCATTGTGGGTTACATAGATGTGGATTATGCGAATGGTGCGGATAGTGAAATATCCACATTTGGCTACGTATTCCTATTTGCTAGAGTATTCATGTCATGGAGATCATGTCTCCAAGATTGTACATCACCTTCCACCATAGACACAGAGTATGTGGCATTTTTTTATGCTAGCAAGGAAGCTATTTGGTTAGCTCGCCTAGTGGGAGATCTTGTCATTACTCAGCCTCCAATGTTGGGCCGGTGGGGGGGCCGGTGGTCCCCTGCCCCCAATTGTACCTAGCTAGGTATGCATTGTGATAGTTAGTCAGAGTGTGATTTCATTAATGAAGAACCCCGTGTTTCACTCCAAGTCAAAACACATAGAAGTTTGTTATCATGTGATATGTGACATATTGGCTAAGTTAGTCAAGGTACATACAAATGACAACCTTGCAAATACTCTCATGAAGAGCCTACCCTCAGAGCAGTTTGCACATTGCATGTAGATGATGGGTGTAGGTTCAAACCACTTGAATTGTTCATGGTTGTACATGTTGTACATACATAAGCCACTTGGGACACACTGGCCTTCAAGTGGGATATTTTTAGGGTTCAAGCCAACTGGCCAAACACCCATATGAGTGATCGTACTACCTTATCTATTCTTTAGTAAGGAAGAACAATAAGGAGAGGTGAGGGGTTAATCCTCACATAGAGCTCCATCAATATTGTGTGCACCTCACCTGCACTACTCGCACTTATGCACGCAACACACGTGCACTCACATTACACAATCAATTATCCAAACTAAGCTATCATTTCTAGTTTGTAGTTGTTTGTACACACTAACTCGCTAGTACGACACAATGCCAAATGTCATAAAATATAATATCTAACCAACCCCAATGATTTTCTCAAATTAAATTGATCATTTAATGTGGGAGAATAAACAAGAACAAGGGGTAGAATGTAGACATGTGCTTATGGATCTATCTCAACATGGGGCCAAGTTTAAAGGGGTCCAAATGAGAGATGGTATGTCAAAGAGCAAGGCTAGCTAATGGTGCTTAAAGACCTTAGGGTTAGCTTCATTAAAGACCTCCAAAGGTTAGTGATAAAAGTCCTCTGACCTTAGGCAACAAGCTAGGATTGTGCTTGATGTGGGAACCCAGCCAAAGCTTGAGATGCTTGTTGTGCTTGATGACTATGGTGCTTGAGATGCTTGTCGTGCTTGATGTCTAAGATTCTTGAGGTGATTTTTGTGCTTGACGTGCTTGACGTGCTAGGGCTGAGCTTGATGTGGGAACCTTGTTCAAACATGAGGGCTTAAGGTGTTCCAAAAGTCAACAAGGATCCCTACAAGGAGGGGGCGAGCCCTACAAGTATAGGCAAGAGAGAGAACACACACACCCTCACACAAAGCAAGCCTAGTCCAAGGAGGCAACAAGGACACATGTCAAGTTCCTCTCCATGTTGCCCTCATAAGGTACCTAAAGCCCATAGATTGGCCTCAAGGGGTCCAATGATAATCTAGCTAATTTAATGCATTTATCAAGTACTCTCTCTCAAATGGAAAAGGGGGACACTTGTCCAAATGCTACCATGGTTGCTCGATATGCACTATGCATGTGATTGACTAGGATTGGAGGGGTCCAATCAAATGCAGGCTTTAGCTACAATGAGGGGTCGACCAAATCAAGCTGGGGTTGTGCTTGGGGGTTATAATTTCTCTCACACACTCTCACATGCCCATTCTCACTTGGACAAAGTTCAAGAACTCCATCTCCTTCTCCAAGCTTGTTGAGAAGTTGAGAGCCTACACCAACCCTCTTGGCTATGGAATGCAAATCCAACCAAGAGCCATGCTTCAATGCTTAAGCTTGCCATCTTCTTCATCATCATTATTATGCTATTATGGTATGATATGCAAGAAGAGTGATGATAAGTGAGGAACTACTCTTTCTCGTATGTTACTTCTTCTTCCTTTTCCGTACCCTCATTCCCCGCTAGCTCTCTCCACCTTTGAAGGTGTTTAAGGCCTTGGGACTGAGTTCAGGGATGGTTAATGCTTTTACAAAGTTTATGTTATGCTCTGATGCATGAAGCTCTCCATCTTCATTGCATCACCTAGGACACAAGGAACGCAAAGATTGTATTGTACCAAGTCTCTCTTGATGGGAGAATCTATAATACAAAAGCCTATTGGAGGGGGGACCAGCTCCACATAATCTGGTCCTTAACTGTGTCATGTTTTCTAATTCTCTCTCTTGCAACAATATTTTTCATGCCAAGTTAATTAAGTATAATGGTTATGTTGCTACCACTAATTAAGTTCACCCTCTACGTTCTCAAAGTACCCTCATGAAAATGCTCACTCTAATTCTCTTGATTCCGCTATTCTCAAAGTTCATAGGCCATTTTCATTACATTGGTATCAGAGCTATTGGTTTCTCTTTTCTTGCTTAAGAAGAGAGGTCCTTAAGTTGTCCATGAAAGTTTGGACATGTTCATTGCAATACGATAAGTGAGACATGGATCTATTATCTTGGTTGGGAAGGACTTAGTTTGAGGTACACCATTGGGAAATATAGTCTTAATAATGGAGTCTCTCGAGGCTTGCCTTTGGCTTAACCATTATTGAGCTACGAGCAAGCTCAACAGGAACCATAATCAATCGTGCAATGTTAGACACTCTCCACCAGTCTTTGCAATCAATAGTGTCTAAACCATGGGTGTGGCTACTTGAGAACTAATTTTCAAAGGTAAAGAAGAGTAGCGACTAAGGTTTTGAGGGTACCAAAGCACAAAGTAATTCTATACATAAGTTTTATTAACATGCTTGACAATAACCAAGAGAATAGAATGAGCATTGATAACTTTGATTCTGCACATGAAGGTGCTAATGATGATGCCCCCATGCTTGTTAATTATCCTGTTACTAGGTTGCATCAAGCTATGGGCAACTTTGCTTTGCAAGTCGAAGTTACCCAACAACTTCATGCTTATGGGATTTCCCTTCCTCTCCAAGAGGAGAGAGAGCTTAGGAGGCCTCTTGATGAGACTCCCAAAGGAAAAATCTCTCCCATAAGAGAGGAGGAATCCAAAGAATAAGAAAGAATCAAATCCCTAAGTTCCTCTGAAGTTGTGGCTCCACGAAGACGGCGGTCTAGACGGTCGCCAACTCCTCTCAAGAGGAAAAGGTCAACCCATATTCTTTTTCCTCGTCACTTTGAAAAGGAAGAGAGGAAACAAAGGAAGAAAAAGGCAAGAAAGAGGTCATCCTCTTCTCCTTATTCTTCACCTTCCTCCTCTTTTGACAAAAGCGACAGCTATTCTCCTAGAGAATACAAGAGGAGAGGCCATCGCAAATCCCACCCTACATGGAGAAGGTCCCAAAAGCTCAAGAAATTCAAAGAGGGAGGAAAGAGTATCTCTTTTCTCACCTATGATGGCACCTTTGGTGCTACTGACAAAGTATTGGCCTTCATCCAGCAATCTGATGCGTCCTTTGGAGAGACGATGGCGTCATAGAGTTCCTCCAAGCTACACCATGTGTCTATGCACTTCCAGATATGTGCTCATCAATGGTGGTCTAGCCTTCGTGGAAATGGCAAATCCCCAAAGAGATGGAAAACTTTACGACTTTTCATCATGAAGCAATTGCTTGCAAGCGATGCAAAGGACAAGGTGCTTACCAAAAGGTGGAGTTTGAAGCTGCTCTCCAATGAGTATATCCACAAATATGTGGACAAGTTTTGGGATTTACATCTCAAGGCTACCGACTTTCATGATAGACTTTTCCGAGCAAAAGTGACAATTTTGTGCGGGATTACTTGAAGAAATGGCCGAGTACGTCAACTCTCAACAGCCTGGTTCTATCACTGAAGTAATCCACCACAGTATGGTTTCTTCGTTCGTCAATTTCGAACAAGGGGCTAGAAGGAATGCCAAGCCCATGGAAAGCAAAGACAAAAGTGATGCAAAGGGGAAAACAATACCCAAAATTCTTCCCATGGCAATCCAACAACAGCAACAACAACAACATTTTGTCCAAGGAGAAGGGACTTTACAAAGGTAAAAATAAAATCTCGCCTGAAGAGCTTGAAGCTTTTCGTAAGGACCACAAATGTTTGAAGTGTGGGGAGCAAGGACATGGTTACCGTTCTTCCCCCAAAAGAGATGCCCGCAATGAGACTCCTAGAACTTCAACGATCGAAGCTCCAAAAGAGGATGCCCATTGCAAAGGATCACCTCTCTCCTATGCTTGGGGGAAGGTAAGGGAGAATGATGCCTTCATCTTCATATCAACGGAGTTGGCCACTAAGTTGGGCATTCAAGCTTTTGAGGTGGGAGATATTGTAACTGCCGATGGAGCTTTCAAGCGACAGCAGCCTTTGTTTCTCCCTTGATTGGGAAGTTGAGGCTTCATGTCCAAATCTATGTCAACAAAGAAGGCTTTTCATCTCTCCTGTCCAACATGAGGATGTTATCCTAGGGGCACCATGGTTCAACCGCATGACTGCCAACATGAAGTTCCCTAAAAGGAGAATCTACTTCACCTACAGGGAAATGAGCATGTATATAGATGCTAGTGAGTTCGGTCGTACTATACCACTTGTAAATTCTCTTGCTTTTGACAAATCAATGAAAAGCTAAGTTTTTGCGTACATGATTTTTGTCAAAGAGTCCCTAAAAGGTCCTAATGTTTCATCAAATGTAAATGGTAGGAATCAAGAAGAATTAGACTTGTCTAATTTTCTAAATGGATTCCAAGATGTGTTCATGGATGATATCCCTATGGACTTACCTCCAAAACAAGGGGATGGTGACCATCAAATTGAGCTCCTACCAGGAAGCTCACCGCCTAAGAAGCCTCCTTATCAAGTTTTCCAAGGTCAACAAGAGGAGATCATGAGGCAAGTACAAGAATTGGTAGACAAAGGGATGGTGAGGCCTTGCTCCTCTCCCTTTTGTTCTCCAATCCTTTTAGGGGGAAAAAAATATGGTACATACCGCATGTGTGTGGACTATTGAGCGCTAAACCATATCACTATCAAAAATAGATTTCTGGTATTGTGGGTAGAAGATATGTTTGATAAGCTACAAGGTTTGACCTACTTCAATAGAATTGACCTTAAAAGTGGCTATTATCAAATAAGGATAGTGAATGAAGATATCCTAAAGACCGCGTTCCCATACAACATTTGGTCTTTATGAATATCCCGTCATGCCTTTTTGCTTGACTAATGCACCGCCCACATTGAATCGTTTGATGGAGAAAATATTTAGACCCTACAGCAAATTTACTGGAGTGTTCTTTGACAATATCATCATCTACTCCAAGTCCTTGGAGGAACACAAGCAACACCTCCATGTAATGTTTCAAGCTTTGAGGGAGAACAAGCTTTTTATCGATCAAAAGAAGAGTGAATTTCTCCTTCAAGAGATTCAATACTTAGCTCATATTATCTCTCAAGATGGTATCCTTATGGATCCATCAAAGTTGAAGGTGATAAAAGCATGGCCTAATCCAAGGAACCTACATGAGCTAAGAAGCTTTATTAGTATGTGTGCATACTATAGACACTTCATAGCCGATGTGAGCGGGATGGAAACA
Source organism: Adiantum capillus-veneris (assembly GCF_014529385.1). Lineage (NCBI taxonomy): Eukaryota > Viridiplantae > Streptophyta > Polypodiopsida > Polypodiales > Pteridaceae > Adiantum > Adiantum capillus-veneris. The sequence goes on from NC_140955.1 coordinate 42,634,942, forward strand.
CACAGAACGCCTCTATAATGACCCGACACACACTCTTGGGATAATACACACACACACCATGGGGCACTACTCAGCTTACACAACACACCTGGCCGAGATAGGACACAACGATGGAGTGAGAGGAGAGAGACTATCCACTTGCCCACTCCACACAGAGATACACACACACACACACACCCAAAAAACTCAGCTCAAAAGAGGAGAATTTCTGATGTTTAGATACAATAGATCTTGGGCCAACACCAATGGGGCAAATAGCGCACACAATATGGGTAAAATAAGCCAAATACAATCACAAACTAGAGCAGAAACTTCTCTCATAGGAGAAACTTACACAGAAAAACAGCAGAAAAAGAGTGAGAAATTTGGCAAAATGGACAGCGCCAACGCGTCCGGAACGGCCCAAAACCCCAGTCTACAATGTCAAAGTGCTCAAATCCGACTTCGGATGAGCAGTTTACGGCCAAAACAGGCTCCAAAAACCCCAAAAACACACCTGCGACTGTTCCTCCTCTCTTCTCCACGTTTTTTCTGGTCTTCTCTCTTTTTTTTCAGTTCCCACACTTAGATTTATTACTTGGGCACCCTTGGCCTTTTAGATGACCTCAAACGGACCCCGAACATGCCAAAAACTGACCTCGCAGTGCATAGTTGTCACCTTTTTGCATCATTCGCACACCTAGCACTCAGCTTTTTTCCAATAATGCATCTCGCCACCACGTGAAGTGGCCCCAAAAAAAGGTTCTCATGATGACCTTTCTGCATAATTCTCACAAGCAAACACCCACGTTGTGTCCGTACTTCTCCGCGTGCAAGTATTGACCCCATTCGCCCTCCTGACGCCACTAGATGCCATCTGACGCACTCGCTTACCTCATGTCGTCGGCCCGTGGATAGCTTCCTTGAGAAGTTTTATGCGCTACCAACTCCTCATTATTGAATAAAAAACACACTGGTACTGGTAACGATGAAAATCGATGCACTATGTACACCTTGTCCTACCTGTACACCTATGGGCCCCACGTAACCACCTGGCTCTGGAAAATGCGAAATCCTTTATTCGATGCACCATGCATGTGTATGTACATATGCGCAATTCCTTGCTCCAAAAAACTCTTGACACCGAATTCTCTCAAATAGCGGGACCATTGCATGACTTAACAAAGAAGAACGTTAAGTACTCATGGATTACTAAAGAGCAAAATGCTTTTGACAAGGTCAAAGAGAAGCTTACCTCCCAACCAGCCCTTATGATTCTAGATCTCTTAAATCCATTTTAGGTTCAATCTGATGCATGTGGTGATTGCCTTGGAGCAGTTTCGCTTCAAGAAGGGCATGCCATAGCATATGAGAGCCAAAGGCTCAATGCCAATGAACGAGTCTTGGGAATATATGAAAAAGAGCTTTTAGCTGTTCTATATGCCCTAGACACATGGAAGCACTATCTTTTGGGGACTCCATTCATTTTGCGAACGGACCACCAAAGTCTCAAGTACTTCATGACGCAAACCAAGCTTTCTGACAAACAAATGAGGTGGAAAAATTTTCTTTTGCAATTTTATTTTCATATTGCTCACATTGCTGGTAAGCATAATCAAGTGGCCGATGCACTTTTACGACGACTAAGAGTTAATGCGGTGTCTATAGCAACTCACAATTATTTATCTTCTATGATAGATGAGTATGCTACTGACCACGACTTTAGAGACGTAATGTCAGCCCTTGCATTGGGGAAAGAAGAACCATTCACCTTGCAGGATGGTTATCTTCTCCAGGGTAATAGGCTATGTGTTACCCACTCCCTTCGTGAGAAAGTCATGTATGAATCTCATGCTCCTCCCTCTGTGGGGCATAGAGGTATTCAAGCTACTCTTTGAGGAGTAGAGACGTACTTCTATTGGCCTACCATGAAAGTGTATATACAAGAGTATGTTTCAAAATGTGTGGTATGCCAAAAGACTAAGTATGATAGAGGGAAGCAACCTGTATTACTCCAGCCATTGCCAATCCCTAATTCACCATGGGAGAGTATATCCATGGATTTTATCGTTGGATTACCCAAGTCTATCCATGGGAATATGGGAGTATGGACAATAGTCTACAAGTTTAGCAAGCAAGCTCATTTTATTCCTGTCATAAAGACTATTAAGACACACCAAATGGAAACTCTCTTCATATCTCAGATTTCCGAACACCGTGGATCACCAACATCCATCGTGTCAGAGAGAGATCCTAGAATGACCAGTAATTTCTGGAAAGGTCTCTTTGAAAATCTAAGTACAATATTAAATTTCTCTTCAGCCTATCACCTACAAACGGATGGCCAAAGTGAGATAGCCAATCTTACAATTCTCGATCTACTAAAGACTTATGTTACAGAAGTAGATCAACACTAACAATGGGACAAGTACTTACCCCTTGTAGATTATGAGTACAATAATACTCTCCATACTACTACAAAAAAGACACCTTTTAAGATCATAGAGAGAAGACCTAAAAGTCCCTTGCTACTTAAAGTACATTGAAAGATCTTTGCCTACTGATGAGTATATCCGTGACCTATAAGAATCTTTCCAAAAGATTAAGGAGGCTATATCCATCTCTCAACAAAGGCAAAAGGCTACTAGTAGAAGGACCTTAACATTAAAAGAAAATAATTGGGTCTTACTTAAGTTTCCCAAGGCTCGATTGAGGCAAGCGACAGGTAAAAATCCTACGGGCCATCAAAAGTATTATGATAAACTAGCAAAAAGATACTATGGTCCTTTTCAAATCGTGAATCCAATCAATGACATGGCTTATCTACTCAAGTTTCCCAACCATTGGCTCATACACAATGCTTTTCATGTGAGCCTACTTAAGCCCTAATAAGGAGATCCACCAAGAGAACCAATTATTGAAGACCCTCCAAAAATTGAAGACCAAGAAGACGTGCTACAACCCGAAGCTATCCTTCAACATGAAGATCACAAGGTACTACGACATGGTAAGTTTATCCAAGGGTATCTTATTAGGTTCAAAAATTATCCTTTTGAAGATGCTAGATGGATGCAAGGAATTTAGCTTAAGGATAGTATGAACCTTGTCAATGCTTACAATGCTACATTAGAGTAAGCAAATGTACATGTTTCTTTTAAATGATCAATGTTTATCTTATAAGACTAATTATCTTTTTATGGTGCACAAATTTAAGTAGTATGCATGCTTAGAATCATGTTTTTGATGACGACGTCTCTCAAACACCAAGTAGAATTTGTCACTCTACTTTGGGAGAATGAAATGGACTCAAGACCAGACATGCTTGTGGTAGCTAAGTCTCCCAAGCCCCAAATGGACTAGTCATCTATCTTGGAATGATGTCGTAGGGTAAAAAGGATCCTCTACCCGCTAAGAAACATCAACTAATGACTAAGGCTTTATCTCTTCTACCTCATAATCGAGGACGACTTTGGTTTGAAGAGAGAGGTAATGTCATAAAAACTAATATCTAAACAACCCAAATGATTTTCTCATATTAAACTGATCATTTAATATGGGAGAATAAATGAGAATAAGGGTTAGAATGTAGACATGTGCTTATGGATCTATCTCAACACAAGGTCAAGGTTAAAGGGGTCCAAATGAGAGATGGTCTATCAAAGAGCAAGGCTAGCTAATGGAGCTTAAATACCTTAGGGTTAGCTTCATTGAAGACCTCCAAAGGTTAGCGATAAAAGTCCTTTGACCTTAGGCAAGCTAGGGTTGTGCTTGAGGTGGGAACCCGGACAAAGCTTGAGATGCTTGTTGTGCTTGATCACTAAGGTTCTTGAGATGCTTGTCGTGTTTGATGACTAAGGTGCTTGAGATGCTTGTCGTGCTTGATGACTAAGGTGCTTGTCATGCTTGACGTGCTAGGGCTGACCTTGATGTGGGAACCTTCTGCAAGCTTGATAGAGTTGAACCTGAGGTGGGAACCTTCTTCAAGCATGATGGGCTTAAGGTGTTTCAAAAGTCAACAAGGATCCCTACAAGGAGGGGGCGAGCCCTACAAGTAGGGGCAAGAGAGAGAACAGACACACCCTCACACAAGGCAAGCCTAGTCCAAGGAGGCAACAAGGACACATGTCAAGTTCCTCTCCATGTTGCCCTCATAAGGTGCCTAAAGCCTATTGGTTGGCCTCTCAAGGGGTCCAATGATAATTTAGCTAGTTTAATTGATTTTGATGCATTTATCAAGTCCTCGGGGACACTTGTCCAAATGCTACCATGGTTGCTTGATATGCACTATACATGTGATTGGCTAGGATTGCAGGGGTGCAATCAAATGCAAACTTTAGCTACAATGAAGGATCGACCAAAGAAAGCTGGGGATGTGCTTGGGGGGGTTAACTCTCTCTCACACACTCTCACATGCTCATTGTCACTTGGGCAAAGTGCAAGAACTCCATCTCCTTCTAAAAGCTTGTTGAGAATTTGAGAGCCTACACCAACACTCTTAGCTATGGAATGCAAATCCAACCAAGAGCCATGCTTCAATGCTTAAGCTTGCCATATTCTTCATCATCATTATTATGCTATGCTATGCAAGAAGAGTGATTATAATTGAGGAACTATCTCTTTCTCGTATGTTACTTATTCTTCCTCTTCCCTACCCTCATTCCCCGCTAGCTCTCTCCACCTTTGAAGGTGTTTGAGGCCTTGGGGCTGAGGCCGGGGATGGTAAATTCTTTTAGAAAATTAATGCTATGCTCATGATGCATGAAGCTTTCCATCTTCATTGCATCACCTAGGATACAAGGAACACAAAGATTGTATTGTAACAAGTCTCTCTTGTTGAGAGAATCTATAATACAAAAACCTATTGGAGGGGGGACTGCCTCCACATAAATCTGGTCCTCAACTGTTGTCGTGTTCTCTAATTTTCTCTCTTGCAAAAGTATTATTCATACCAAGTTAATTAAGTATAATGGTTATGTTACTACCGCTAATTAAGTTCACCCTCTATGTTCTCAAAACGTTCATTGTACTTCTCTTGATTCCGTTATTCTCAAAGTTCATAGTCCATTTCCATTACACCAAAAATCTTTTAATAGTCTCATCCCATTCACAAAATTTAGCAATGACTCATAAATTTAAATTGGTATACTTATCAATTTGACTACTAGCTATATCTTCAGAGAACCTCAAGGGTTGTACTTTGTTCACCAATTTTAATCATATACATCTCAGTAGAGCCTTTGAATTCTATTTGATAAGTTAGTCTTTATATGTAGTTAGTGCAATCATGAACCATCTCTCACAATCTACTTATATTGTAAACCAGTTTAATATACTACTTTGATAATACTCACCTTCTTTACTTTCTTGTAAGTCCTTCTCCTTGCATTTTACATATATGCTTAATGGAACAAACTCAACCAATTCGCAACAAGGAAGATACCATTCAATAATTTTAGAGGGAAGAGATCTTTCACTTACCTGCATTGTCTTATGAGCAGTGAAATTAACCATCTCTTATGTTGTGACTTGTACTTACACTGAATGGAATTTTTAATGAGATTATTTTTCATTAAGCTTTAGAACTATTCATATGATCTAGCATGATTTTGAATGATGGATAGCCGTTTGTAAGTACTTTTCTACTCATACTCCAATTTATTGTTAAATAGGTAGTAAATGTTTTGTATTTTATGCCTTGCCTAGTTCACGCAGTCACGTGCATACATATTTGCCGATATAGACAATGTGTTAATACTCATTTTAGGGTAGATTCATAAATTTAGAGAACATGACCAATTAACCATGTAGATCCTCCGATTTAGGCAACACAAGTGCAAATTCATCAATTTAAGCACCACAATAGAATCATTAGTTTAAACAATATCAGTGAAAATTCACACGTTTAGGTAGCACAAGTGCAGATTCACCAATTTAGGTAGCACACGTGAAAATTTACCAATTTATGTAGCACATTCAATTGGTGTCAATTCACCATTTCAAGAAACATTGATTAAGCATATTGCAATAATTGGGCACCAATATCTCTATTATGATTTTTTTAACCCGAGTATATAATGGAAGAAATTTGGACTTGGATTTGGATTTGGATTTGTATTTGGTTTTGATGATTCGATATCCACAATGTTTATGGAATTGGACTTGAAATCAATGGGAATTGATTATTAAATGATGATTGTGGGATGAGCCAATGATATCTTAAAAGATCAGGATATGACATATACTGCTTATTCTCGTAGTATGGGGACACTAGAATATGCAGTACATGGATCATGATAGGCAAAAGCAAATTCATTTGTTTAAATTCATGAGTTTTTATTTTGATACATGATATGTCTAACACATTAATTTAACCATTGTTTTTTACAAGCATGATTTGTAGATTGATAGCAACTGAGGACAGTTGCTTTCCTTATGGAGAGGTATGTAATAGGATTTGCTTAATAGTTATTTATTATAGCTTACAAGTGGCAAAAAGACATGCAAAAGGATATCAAATTTTGGATATTTTATTATTGAAGAGCTTGCTATGAGAAATGGTCAATTTATGTCTTGACGAACTATTTATAATCATTCTGAGCATTGAAGAAATCTATAAGTAAACACGTGCAAGAAGAAAATGCTCACTCTCACACGAGGGAGATTGAACCAATGTTTGCGTTCTTCTTCTCTTCTCTCATCTCTCCTCTCTACATGCATGTGTAGCACTCTACTCTAGAAGGTACACCTACACGTGCTTTCATGCTTTCTCTTGCTCTCTATCTCTCTTAAAAAAATCTTGCTTTGGATTTCATGTGTATACAATCTTTCGAGTTATGTTTCTTGTAGGATGGTATTTTGTGTATCTTTAGCAGGCAACACCATGTATCCCTAAGTATCCTAGATACCAACATATAGAGGCCAACTCACTTGCTTATGGAAGCTCCGTGCAAGAAAGGATGCAAAACCTTGACTTGCACAAGCCATTGGATAAGCGCATGGGAGACCTAGAAAAGGCAGTGCATATCTCAGCCGCTTTAAGCTTTCCTCTATACCCCACTATTGTTCAGAGCCCAATGCTTGAGTGCACCTTAGTATGATGATTTGATGAGTGCTAGACCACTTGCATCAACCTACACAAGGAGGTAGACTTAGGTACCCAGACACATAGCCAAGCAAGGACGATCTTTAGATTCCTTGAGTGTAAGAAAAAACAGGACTACTTGCAAAAATGGCAACAAAAATTTACCAACTTTTCTCGGGAGACAAGACAGCAAGAGGGCTTGGAAAATGCTACCGGAAAGACAACCCCCCATACAAATCACATCCCAGATGCATGGACAAATTATGGGAATTAGCTTTATGATGTACCAAGATAGTCAGTCATGCTGGCCCCAAAGGATACTAGACCAACAAAATCATCTTTTTTTCACCTAGAGGATGGTTAGAGAGCCAATCTACAGGTTACATAATGGAAGAGCATAGGATGAGGATGATCTTGTGGCAGAGCACTTTGCACATGCTTGTGATACTTTGGTACCCATATTGGTATGTATGTTTAACAAAGAAATCTGCTTGGGCTTTCCCATTAGCTAGTCAAACCATACTATAGTACCACTCTTTAATGTAATGTTAAGGAGGGTAGATTAGTGTGTCATTCATGGAAATGGCATGTTTAAAAAGGTTAGTGTAGAGCTTGAGAGAGAGCCAATTGCACAAAAGAGTAGATGCAAGATAGGTTGATAATTGCACACAAAAAAGAATAAGAGGGCAATAATAAACTAGGATCATTCTCAAAGCGAGCACGCTTCTTTGGTTTAATGGGCCCCTCAAAGATAGATTTGCGACCCAAATAACCGGGATAGTCTACGGCTCGACTCTTTTTTCACGACTGCCTCTTGGTCTTCATGATTCTCGCTTTGTAGCTTCATCAAATTCATCCTCTTAAAACACTCTGTCTAATTGCCGCCAGTGGAGGTTTCCTTTGTGAAGCCAACTTGAGATGTGAATGGATAGCGGCATGCCACCAGAAGTGCACCTCATCAAGTGGATGCTTCACCAAAAAATTCACGTATTGGGGATCCTTGGAGTATCATAGAATTTATCGAGCACAGTTGTCGACCTATTGTTGACGCTCCATTCTTTTATAGATTGTGGGAGAAGGCGTCCCATACTCCTCTTCCGATTCCTCGGAAAGGGGTTGGCTCCCATTGAAATCCCCGTTGGTTTTTTCGTCACCCAAGTGATCGAGTACAACAGTTTCTTCTTGGAAGGATTCGCCAATTGACTCCATGTGTGCTACAAGTAAAGTAATTGGATCCTCCGTATAAGAATTGTATGAGCTCTGATACCACTATAGTTGCCTTGGACACCCCAAGCCAAAGATCTAATGCAACACATGTGAGAAACTGAAACAATTGAACAAAACTGAGCGAGATGACACAGCACGACGGAGTTTCATGCCCGGATGCAGTGGCCCCAAAGATTGGCACCCTCTTCGGGATTTCTTCATTATTATGCTTCAACAAGTACAATGTCCGAGGGTCCTCTTGTCAAAGTCGACGATGCAGAAGCGTAGTGACCACACACACACACACACACACACACACACAGAGTCTCTTGAATCAATCAACCTTTGCAATGAATAATTGAATGTGTACAATGGAGACAAGGGTTGCTTGTATAGCAACCTCAATAAATTGCCCTACCCATACTTTGACCAATAAGTGAAATAAAAATCTAAAAGCCATAAGAAATAATGGGATCACATTGGGCAGTTCACTTGAGATGCCAAAACTCTAACACCCTCTTTGCAGCTCATAGTGGACATCAATAGTGAGACCAAGTCGATGAAGAAGCTACCATGGACACCCCAGTAGAAGGCCTTGGACTATTGGATACACCTCGGTTTTGCTACCCTCAACTTTGTACCTGCTGAAAACAATGACATCTTGAGCATTGGTTGCCTTTGTAGAAAATTTGAACTATAGACCACACTACGTCCAATAATCCCCATTCATGAACTATGAACACATCATGTCCGAAATATAATAATACTCCAAGATAATGAGCTCTAAAACACATTTTGTCCATGATCCAACCAACAACAATGGATTGGTGCACTCATCCTTAGTGTTTTAGATACATCTTATTGGTTTCTTGCCAAATACATGTGCCTTGAACTCCAACCTACAGGTCCAAACATCGATAATTTGAACTCCAACACAAAGGTCCAAATTAATTATATGGAACATTGTTTGCCCCTCTCTGCCACTCACAAGCCTCTCTTTGGCTAAAGCTGGTGGAGGCACAGGTATCCATGTGACTAGAAGACGGGAGTCCATGCCAATGTAGTCATCACCACACCAGCAATCTCTTTGTGGTCCTTCCTTGAGTCACTATCACTGCTTTCCTCCCGATGCTTGCTTTTACCTTTGTCCTTCGTAGATTCTATGTCTTTGCCTTTGGATCTGCAATCCTTGGCCAAATGACCACGCTTTCCACAATTGTAACAACGGTTCTTGGTCTTCTTTCTAGAATCCGAAGCAGCAAGGGCTTTCCATGTGCTTCCCCATCTTTCTCAGAAATCTGAATTTTGCCTTGAGTTATCAACACGGCTTCCTCCTCAATGAGAAAAAAGCTGAGATCATCAAATTCGAGCTTTTCCTTCGTGACTTGTAGCCGAAGTGTCCTAGACGCCATTTTATACTCCTTGGGCAACTTCATGAGAACCAAAGTAGCTAATTGAGTACTCGTCAGTGCACTTTTCATAACCGATAATTAATCATGAATAACTTTAGCCTTTATAAGAAATGAGGGCATGGAACTTCCTCGTGGAAACTGAATGGCAAATAATTATCTAAGAAGGGTGGGTCGCATCTTAGAATCCCGATCAAACCTTGTAACGAGATAGAACCACATATCTTTGGCATTCGTTAAAGTCTGAGTAGCTAGAGAAAGGTCCTTTGTGATTCCACAATGGCCGACATTGCCTTCGCATTTGCCGCATCCCAATCGACACACAATTTGAGATATTCGTCATCTTGAAGGGGGGTATACCTGTTGTGGGGATCCCTCATGGGACGGGGCTCTGAATCATCGACATCATCACATAAGTCTTTCCGTGAGAACCAAAGTCGCATGATCAAATTCCAATGAGCATAGTTATTGTCGTTCAATTTGTCGCTAGCGCTCGAGCAAGGGGGGTCCATAATGAAGTTGCAAGATCTGGAATTCTCGAAAACCTTGTCGCACTCCAAGGGTGACCGCAAAATCTAAGTAGTTCCACCCTCTGCTATTCCCAAGCCGCTCTGCAAAATCCGCTATCCCTCTTTGGAGATCAAAACTCCAAATCGCTCCAAGCTTTGCAAAAAATTGGTACTAAACCGCTTTCACGAACTAAGCTCCTTGCATAATTCAGCTCCAATTTGCCATGTGGGAGCCCTCGAACAAATCAAGGCTCCAAATTGATTGCCTCTTTGAAGCTGCAAGATGGGCACGAAATCGGTCATAAAAAATTCGCCTCGACGTTGCCCAAGCCAAAATACCTAAAATTCGCCTCATCATTGCCCAAGCCAAAATGCGTAATATAAATACCTAAAAGCCAAAAAAAATTAATGGGATCACTTTGGGCAATTCGCTTGAGATGCCAAAACTCCAACACCCCTCTTTGAAATGCTACCAAGCAAATCAGCCAAAAGAGAAGAGGAGGCCTTGGCACACTTATAAAGGCCCCTAGCCTAGTCAAAAGCAATTAATTACATGAAAAGCACTAGTCCCCAAACTCTCCAAATCCCAAAAGCATCCGCTACTAGCAACTTTCGTAAAACGTGCACGTTTGTAAAGCACCACGTCAACAATCAGCCAAAAACATGGACCTTTGTATGCTGCCACATTTGTATTCCCATGGCAATTTAGGTATGATGCTTTACATTATAAATTTTAGGCCCTTTGGTTGGGTACCAAAAGTTGGAACAACTTATTTTAAGTTAGATGGGCCTCTCAACCATATAACTAAGTTCGCAAGAACTTCTCCTATTTCTTCCGGTGAGGTTTAGGCCCCTTTTGTCCTTTAGGTCGTGCCACATCATCACTTTGTGACGCACACATCATATTCATTAGAACATAGAGCTCGAACCATCCCCCTATAGGTGAGTTGCAAACCCTAAAATGATGGAAGCCAACAAAGTACACCGTATGTCAAAAATCTTGCATGAGATCCCACTCTACAATAAAGAACACATTGTGCATAAATCATGGAAGCATATGGACAACCCCATAGACAATAGCTTACACTCTCATCCACAGCTAGCATTACATTCACAACTAGCATTACCCCCTCAGATCCTAATCAACAAGTTTGAATGTGCAACCATCCACACGAAGTAGAAAATCTAACTAGTCCAAAATCCCCATTTTACACTGAAGACCAAAGTTTTGTCAAAAGCATGCACAAACTTGGGTAGGCAAATTGTTGTAGAGTTTGTTTTCATATTAAAATGGGGCAACTTATCCTCGTAGAGTATAGAGAATAGGACACTACCAAATCCACTTGGATATATTCAAAGAATGCAATTTTCACATAGTCGACTTTCTGGCCAACTTTCGCGTCATATGACCAAGTATTACAAAGATGTACAAGTTTTCACTGGTTTAACATATCCTCTTCAGTCTCTGGGCTCTGTTAAGAAAGTAAAAGCAACCTATGCCTAAGACAATAGGCAAGAGTGTTATCTTTTTGCAACTCTTTGAGAGTGCCCATAGAAGATGAAGGTAGATAAACCAAGTGTGCAAAAGCAACATAAGGTTCATCAATAGCAGTAGCTGCCTTACCTAACTCAGAATCTGTATCAGACTTCTTCAAAAAACTCAATTATCAATATGTTCCTATTCTGCACATTTTCGACATATCACCACCACCTTGTATCTCTAACTAGATCCATAAGTATCATCCTGCTGTACCTTCTGCTTCATCTTTGACTTTTTCCAATCAAGGCCTCAAAGTCCCCCTCTAAACCCGACCTCCGAATTGGTCCTCGTAATCGGACACCATAGAAACAAGCTCCTCCCATGTCAAATTCACCAATCCTCTCAGAAGCAATCAAGACTGAATAGAAAGTACCATACTTAAAAGTGAGATGTGTCATCAAGATGATAGCCATATGCTTCAAAGAGATCAACTTCTCTACCTAAAGGATCACATGGTGCATCTTCTACATCAACAGATAGATGTGATCCTTCATGGACTTGGACTTTCAAGGATTAAAGTTTACAACTGTACTTCAAGGTGAATTATCTTCATAGGCATAATCCTATTGTCTACTTTATCCAAGTGGTTCAAGATCCATCGAGCATTGTTTATACTCCTTATATGTCCAAATGTCTGTCAAAGTAAAATTGAAGAAAATAGAAGACTAGATCCTAACCCTCAACTTATTTCCAGCTTCTCCAACTCGTTAAAACAAAGAATAACGCCCATAAGAGCCTTGCGCACTCAACTCCAATGTGCAGCATCAAGATAAGGTAATAGGTCCAATGCCACCTCTATAAGCACTTTCCAATCCTGATAATTCATGGATCAAAAGCATCCTTATTCCATGATCATGGTCAAGGCACTTCAAGCTTGCAAGACATTTCTCAATAGAAAAGGTGCACACCAGGTCGATTTGCCCTCCCTGCCGTAGACACTCAGGATAGAGGGCTGATTCAATGTGCTTCCAAGCAAAACTATGAGTGAAAATGAGTGGGTGGTCCATTCCAAGGGTACCCCTGCTGGAAGAAGGAATTCCATGGAAGAATGGTGTGGTCCCTATATAAGACCTCCCTTTGCCAGTCCAGTACTACAACAAATCCTCCTCCTAGGCTGAGAACCACAACCGGTCACCACCTGCAAGCATGCTGATGTCTGCACCTCTTTGGGATCAAATAGCAAGGGTATAAGGGATGCCACTTCACCTGCAAAAAATGCAGATGTCCTCTGGAGTTGTGTTGAAGGGGGCCAAATCTGAAAACACAGATCAACAAGTATCCCTCTCGTGGAAACCCGGCTTGCACAAAAACGAAGATGCAACCTGACAGTTTCTCCAAGATCTCGAGCCTAGGGCTCTGCAAACATGACAAAGTCCAGCAAGAGAGAGAGAGAGAGAGAGAGAGAGAGAGAGAGAGAGACAATGCAAAAATAAGCAAGAGATGGCGGCAATTCAATTGAGTTGGTTCGAGCAATCTTTCTCTCTTTCTCTCTTTCCGCGTTGTCTACTTTGACAGTTTCATCTTCCCTGAATAAGCAAAAGTTAAAACCCTTGCTGCAAAAGTCTTTAATGATCCTACCATCTCTAATTTTTTGCAACAGATTGCTATCATACATCATATGTCCCACTCATCCGACAGCATCATCTGCATCTGCACCTCAAGAGGTACGTACACACACAGCATATGGCCAAAATTTAAATATCATCAGAGTGAGAAGAGGAAAGGCAAAAACCAAGTGAAACTTTGACAACTTGATACTACTGTAGCTTCCTCGGATATACTAACCGTTGCAACGATGCGAGGAGTGGAAAAGCTTATAGGTTATTCTCACCACAAATTAGTACAATTCTAGATACACATGAATCCAATCTTGTAGACCACAGAATCAACATGATTTTAGGCGTATAAAGCTACACGGAATACAAAAAACTCAACCTATTGATTAACAGATAACCAATGACTAGGTGTGTTTGGCATCATGTCTGCTCAAAACTACACACTAGCCTTTCCAAGGTTAACCAAATACTTGTTGTACTTAGCATCATATCTCCTCAGAACTACTGAGTAGCGTTAAATGGTAACCTTGCATTTGCACTACATTTCTACTCAAATGTATATATTTTTTATTAAAGTTTTAACTTAGTGTTCATTCTCTCTTTTCGTAATAGCCTTTTTCCATACAAACACCTTACCTTTTTTAGATCTTTATGCATTTACATCATATTTCTCTCTTCATGCTAAATGTAAATAGTAAACTTAATTCTACTCTCCTAGTTATTTTACTGCATATTCTTTTAACTAATTATCTTTACTAATTTAAATAGCTATCTACATCCCATAATTTATAAATAAATCATTTATGGGCACTTATCTTACCCATCTTTTCTCAAGGGTAGGGTTAACCTTGTAGGCCTTCCCTTCCCCACCACTATGTGACCCAACTCTTGGATCATTTACTTGTGTTGGTCAACAAATCTTAAATATAATGTATATCCCCAATAAATCAAACTTTATTGGAGCCTACCTCATTTGTTTAAGGTGGATTCTCTTTTGAAAAAAGCATACTACACCTTGGATGCATGCTAAAGGGCCCCCTACAAGGAGACTTGGTTCAAAAGATGTTTTGGATGCATCTTGAATGCCTTAGCTCGTGGGTATACTTGAGGAACACTCCAAAATCAGCTTAAACACTTTGAGAAGGTCAACTTTGCCTTTTACAGCACCCAATTCTGAGTTACAGGCTGAAAGTTGTGGTGAAAACAAGATGCTGCGGACACTGTTACTACAGGTCAAAGTTACAATCAGGTAAACCACAAAGGTGAAAAGTTTTCTTGACTTCTCCAACATTCTAAAATACCAATGGGGAGTTAAAAACCACTTGCATGTGGAGGGGTCGGCTCAAGATGCTTCTAGAGACACAACAAACAGGATGGGGACACTCTGCAGGAGCCACTGGAGGGACATCATGGTGGGGCCCACATACATTATCAACCCTTATGGAGCCTCCACGACTTAAAAGGCTATTTTTAATGAAAAAATAAGTCCCTTATTTGCATAATTGAAGGAATGGTCAAAAGGGAACCTAACTATGGTTAATTACCTACCCTAATCAAGTTTAACGTAACCCAAGGTCTTGTACAGCTATAAAAAGGCCCTTTGGCAAGCACAAAAATACACACACCGACTCCATTGCTGCAAATAAGCTCCTCTAAGGTTAGGGAAGCCTTAATCTCTCTCTCCTCTTGTCTCCCTATCCATTTCCTAAGCTCGCTATCATAAGCGGCACCATAGAGAGAGCATCAATATGCTATTGCTACCATTCTCTTGCAAACATTTCTCTTACCATACTCATCCCTAAATAAGGATTGTAGATTCTATATGAGAGCAAGGATATCAAGTTCAATGATCTATCTCATGGTTTGATCAACAAATTGTTGCAATTGGGGTGTCGTCGTCACACTTTTGCTCTAAACGCATGTAAAATTGGTAAGCATATCTTGGCAGCTTCTCGTATTTTGTGCTCATTGGGTTGCTTGTTTATTGAGAAAGTTTTTTGTGCACCATGGTGTCTATTTGCTTGGCTTCTCTCCTTATGTTGTGTGTAAGTGAGTCTTGGGGCTGCATAGATGGAGAAGAGCTCCCTATGCACGCCGCCTTATGTGTGTAAGTAGTCTCTTCTTTTGGGAAAGGAAAGGAGTTGTCAAGTATTTGTGCATTATGGTGTTTTGAGTTTTGAGGTTTTGTGCTTGCTTTTCTTAAAAGTATATGAGCACTAATATGGTGAAGGTCAATCTTTGCATATGAGTTTGTGCAGTGTTCAAAGGGATTGCTTAAGGAGTGTGTGTTGAATGGTTGAAGGGCATTTTGTGTTGAAGCACATAAGGAAGGTGTGTGTGTGTGTGTGTGTGTGTGTGTGTGTGTTGTATATGGTTTGTTTTGGTTTCCTTCTTTCTCCATAAAAGAGGGTGGTGCCCCTAAGAAATATGCGTGTGTAGGGTCTCACGGAGTGGTTGTCCGGTGGGAGCCTTGAGTTGAGCCCCATCTCAAAAAATCCGCTCTCACTACGCACTATCCTTTACACAAAAAAATGTTTGTTTGATACCTTGAACTATGCAGGTTTGAATAATGAGACCACAACCACTGCTCCGCTCCAATAGTACAAAACATCACAAATGTAACTTCCCGCACCGAGGCCTCTGATTGTAGGGTAATTGATCGGGGGATTTTGCGATCAATCCACAAACAACAACCTGAGCATTACCGACAGAAATAGGGATCCATACTGCAACAAAGGGACCTGGAATACATGGTGCACCTGTGGCAAAAGCTGAATTGGGCAAATGGGCGTAGTGGGCAATAATGCTATTAGCTTCCAGTTGTAAAGGATAACCCAGTGCTGGAGTAGGCGAGAGAACCAAGCAGGCAATGAGCTCCGGAGGTGCAAACACTGCATGGACGAGGGGGTCTACATCACCAAGACTTGCTGCCCATGCCTTGAACAAGGTCCATGCCGTTGAGTGTATCCCATCCACAATTCGAACGACACACAAATCCTCATCTGTACATGCCTCGCGCACAGCTCCTACTTCAATCATTCTCCTGATTAGGTCTTCTGGTAAGCATGCACGAGGTGCACAGAGCGTTGCCATGCCCGGGGTACCTGACAATAAAAAGCAATGCAACTCAGCGAAGAAGAGCAAGCCTACAACCTATGGGCAGAAAAGGTTTAGGCGGGAGAAGGGCAGAGAGAGAGAGAGAGAGAGAGAGAGAGAGAGAGTTGAAAAAGGTTTAGGCGGGAATCTGCTCATTAAAAACCTCGTTTCAATGTGATCCCGCCTAAAAATTTAGAAATTTAACTTTGAAGGTGAGAAAACCTACAAAACTTCGACACCTATGGGCCAAAAAGTGAACTAAGGCTACTTACACATCGCATGCCCAAAATTGGAAGCACATACGTGGAAGCTAGCCGGCAAACGAGAATTGGATGTGCAGGATGGGTAGAGGACATTAGCTTGGGCAGTTGTGACTCCCTATAACCCCAGCTTGGGCAGGGATGGATCTGTAGACAACAAGGATACAGTTGCGTCTCTAGCCAATACGCTACGCAGGCATGCTGACAAAAATAAAGAGTTTTTATTTTCAATGTGTAAAGCATGCTTGCCCCTCTTGAAAACAAATGGGCATACCAAAGCTTTGGTGTGTATTTAGCCTAATAGGTGCCCCCCACACAGGAGGGCAAAGAGGTTAGAAGCGATTGAGTTGCTTTGTGATGTAATATCAAGTCACGCACACGCAAGTTTCAGGGGCGTGGGGGGGGGGGGAGTAACCTTTCCAAATGCAACAGCACCTCCTTTGAGGTGCAGTTAGTGGTGGAGAAAGGAGGGAGTAACTTGAAAATAGTTACCCTCGTGTGGGTGCGATCTTCTTGAGATCTGCATACTCACTTCTCCATTGTTGATCCCATCTCACGGGCTTCATTTAAGACCCCGTGCCCTCTCTCTCTCTCTCTCTCTCTCTCTCTCTCTCTCTCTCTCTCTCTCTCTCTCTCTCTCTCTCTCTCTCTCTCTCTCTCTGTGTGTGTGTGTGTGTGTGTGTGTGTGTGTGTGTGTGTGTGTTGGGAGAAGAGGGGGAGATTGACCGCTTAAAATATTCAACATAAGCTTCCAAGCATCACCATCAACCTGTCCACCTCTTCTTCCAATTTCCAAGCACACACACTCACCTAAACTATCACATACACACACACACAGTAAACATAGAATTGACATAGACAAGCTTGTAGGAGAGTGTAAGAGATGGAGATTAGATTAGAGAGTACACAGCAAATAACCATAGCATAAGAGAGTAGAGAAGAGAATCTGCAAGAGAAAGGCCTAAATCTAGCCCCAAACTCCACTGGCACCTCTCTTGTGGAGTTGGTATTTAATATATTATTTTGAGTTTAAGGTGCCAAAAATTGAGGCCCCTCTTTTTACAACCACTTTACTTTTGCAAATGAGTGAAGCTCATTAGTTCTTGCATGACCCATAAGGGGAGTTCCCACTACAACTATTTACAGAGCCATAGTGGCTTATTGAAATGATGTTCTAAGATACTGTGCAAATAAAAAATGGCCAAGAGTAATTGCCGTCGCCTCTTCATCAACTCCCCGCATTCCACTCTACAAAATCATCATCAACTCAATTAGTAAAATAAATAGACAGCATATAATTAACCATTACGCCCAGCTATCCCAATTACAGCTAACCACTACAATAGGAGGGTGCCCAGTCTCGTAACATCCCTCCCACCAAGGATAGCAACTGTCCTCAGTTGCTCAATAGAGCTATCCCAATTGCAGCTAACCACTACAACAGAAGGGTGCCCAGTCTCGTAACATCCCTCCCACCAGGGATAGCAACTGTCCTCAGTTGCTCAATAGAGAAATCAACTGGACCGTGAGTGATGGAAAGTGTGGAGAAGGTCAGGAAAGTTGCAAAAAAACTTTTCAGGTATCCATTTGGCATCCTCTCTAGGGTGGCCCTTGAAAGTTAGAAGGTAACGGTTATAAACCATTCCAGTGCTTGTAGTGGTGGTCTCATGGTCAACTATTTTATTAGGGATGAGTTGCTCTTCTTGGTCTACAAGTGAAGGAGGGTCCTCATAAATGTGGTGTGTAGGTAGGGGTCCTCGGAATGGGCGTAAAAGACTAATGTGAAAGGCATTGTGAATGTGCCAATGTGCAGGTAGTTCTAAACGAAAAGAAACATCATTAATGACAGCTGAAATTTTGAAAGGTCCATAAAAACGAGGAGCAAGCTTAACAAAGACATTAGTGTCAACGCTTTTGATCCTGCGTTTTTTGATGCGAAGTAAAACATGATCACCTTATTTGAATTGGTGTGCCTTGCGGTGCTTGCTAGCATGCTTGGTGTAAAGTTCTTGTGAGTGTTTAATGGCAGAATGCACACTTGCATAAATATCATGAAAGTCAGTAGTGAAATCATCAGCGGCAAGCACAACATCAGAAAGACGTGAAGCAGGAGTAGGAAGTGAGTGACCATAGACAATTTCAAATGGTGACTTACCTGTGGCAGTGTGAGTGGTATTGTTGTAGGCAAATTGCAAAATATGAAGGTAATCATCCCATTTCTTAGGTTGAGAAGAAACATAAGCCTTTAACAAGTCAATAATAGTGCAGTTGGTGACTTCGGTTTGACCATTAGATTCAGGATGAAATGCAGAAGTGAAGTCAAATGTAGTGCCAAGATTTTCAAACATAGTAGTCCAAAAAGCACTACAAAATTTTGAATCTCGATCAGAAATAATCACTTTAGGAAAACCATGATGTGGAAAAACAGTCTTAAGAAACAAAAGTGCAGCTTAATGTGCTGTGAGTGTTTTCTTACACGGAACAAAGTACACTTGTTTAGAGAAACGATCAATAATAGTCCATATCATGTCATGTTTGTGCGTTGTGAGTGGGAAACCAGTAACAAAATCCATTAAAATATGTTCCCAAGGTCTTTTAGGAATGGGGAGAGGGTGTAAAGTCTCAATTTCTTACCTGTAGCTGCTTTGATTTTTTGACAAATCAAACAAGTTGACACATACTGTTTAACATCCATTCTCATAGTAGGCCAATAGAAATCACGACATAAATTTTGAAAAGTTGCAGCAAATCCTCTATGTCCAGCGTAAGGGGGTTTGTGCAATTCTTCAATAATTAATGTACGGAAAGGTTTAGTCACACACAATTTTGTTTGAAATAAAGGAAGTTTTTTTGAATAGTGTATTCGAGAAATGTGTGTACAAAATTATCAAGCATGTGCAACCATGTCGTTTGGAAGTCATCATCATGTGCATAAGTGTCAGGCATAGTGTCAAATGAAGTTCCCGTAATGGTTGATAGATGATTAAGTGAGGGTCTTCTACTCAAAGCATCAGCTACAACGTTTTCTTTACTAGGTTGGTATTGAATGTTGGGCTGAAAACTTTGAATAAACGCGGCCCACTTAATATGTCTATCATCTATTAAGGGCTGAGAGAGTAAATATTTGATACTTTGTTGATCAGTTTTAATGATCAAGTCAGTACCCATTACATAGTGTTTCCAAATTTTCAATGCATGTACCACAGCAGTCAACTCTTTATCATAAGTACTGAACTTTGTTTCAGACGGTTTGAATTTACGACTTTCGAAAGCAATTGGATGGTTATCTTGCATGAGGACTGCATCGATACCTTTTCCACTAGCATCAGTGACTACCACAAAGAATGGTCTTTCAAAATCAAGCAATTGCATACAGTGCATTAGTCAAAGCATGTTTAAGTGCATTAAATGAGCTTTCTTGCAAATTAGTCCATTCATAAGGCGTGTTTTTCTTCAATAAGAGAGTCAAAAATGTGCTTTGTAAGCAAAATTACGAACAAAATTCCTATAATAGCTACAAAGACCAATAAAAGATCATAGCTCATGCAAGTTTTTGGGTCTAGGCTGTCAGGCCAAGGGCAGGGCCAAGGGCCAGGACGGACATGC
Organism: Adiantum capillus-veneris; assembly: GCF_014529385.1. Lineage (NCBI taxonomy): Eukaryota > Viridiplantae > Streptophyta > Polypodiopsida > Polypodiales > Pteridaceae > Adiantum > Adiantum capillus-veneris. The sequence continues at coordinate 42,655,184 of NC_140955.1, forward strand.
GGTCAAGGGGCGCTATATTTAGGGGCTAGGAGTCTATATATGGCACGGTTGGGTGGAGAGTTGCATGGTCCAGTCCCCCGCAGTCTAACATTGGTATCAGAGCAAGGTGGAGAGGAGGAAGGAGGGTGGAGCCATGGCGGAGAAAGATGGCATGGTTCTCTTTTCAAGGCATGTAATCTCTCTCTCTATCCCTCTCTCCCGGAATCTCTCTCTCTCTCTCTCTATCTCTCTCTCTCTTTGCGGTTCATGGAAGCTCGCCCTCCTTTCGGTGAAGAAGGAGCAGCATGGCAGAGTCCTTTCATGGATGCATGGCAAGGTCGTGCTGCAAGAAGGCCATGGCAGAGAGGGAAAGCAAAGGAAGGCATGGCTCTTTGGCTTTTCTCTCTCTCATCTTCAACCGGGCATGGCGAGATTTCTCGGCACAGAGAACCGTTGCAACAACCCTAGCATGGACGAGGGTGTGTCGGCGACCTGAATCAAATCGGCCATGCATGGTCTCTAGAGAATCGCCCTGGGCCAAGGAAGCGATTTCGACACAGTCTCTTGGCCAGTCAGCACCTGTAGCATGTCCCCATGCAAGGTTTTTGGCCTGCGCAGGCGGCAGCTGCTGCCATCGCCAAAAAAAAATTTCTTTTTACTTTCTTTTTACATTGGTGGGTGCCCTAGGGTACCCACGGGCCACCCCAGGGGCCCCTCCACACCAACCAGGGCCAGGACACTATCTCCTTCTCGAAATCGGCCAGGGCTGCGACTAAGACACGGCATCGGCAAGGCTGTATGGGCCGTTTTTCACACAAAATTTTTTGCATATATCTGAGACAATTGTATTCGACCTCGGAATTCCACCCTCGGCGTTTTGCTCAGGAAAGCACACACCATCTATACGACGGGCATTATTTACAGTCGAGGCAACAGACTCTTGGGGCTTGTCGCCATGGCAATCGAAAGGGCTACCCATCAACACAAAAGCGAGGTTAGGTGATTATGGTTGCATGCAACCAACCAAGCAAGCAAGTGTGACGATGACTGATGTAGCTCTTTGACCTTCAAAGGCAAGGTATGCATAGATTTGGTTTTGGTTTGCCAAAGTTTTTCAGACATGCTGTGTAATTTTTGCATGCACTAGACGAGTAAGTGTTTTGGCCTCGCATCCACAAGCAAGGCTGGTAACAACTATTTTTACACACATGCCAAGCACAAGGTGCTTCTGTGGTTAGAACAAGCATGACAAGCCTCATATACTTTGCCTGCAACATATATGAGTGCAATTTAGACACTCCCAGCACAAGCACGGCTTGTGACAGTTGTTTTAAGCATTACCATTTTGTTGGCATCGAAGCAATGTTTCACATGCCAACATGGCTCAAGCATGGCTTGAGTACTTGCAACCCTGATCTGCTGCACGGATCATCAGCAGTTCACTTTTGATGCCCATGGAATCTCAAGGAGATCGGCACACCCTGTGGCTCGGCTTCATGAAGGGTGCACAGAGCTCGGCATGGCCGACCTCTTGTCACTGCTTTCAGAAGCCGACAAAGATGCTAGCCCAGAGCTAACCACTTACAGTTGAAATTGCTTGACAAGGTCAATTTTTTGTACATGATCGACAAGGTTGATTCTCTTTGCTATGGCATATGTCGTCAATAGCATTTGTTGGCAACGAGGCTAGACATAGTTATATGAAGCAAGGCTTCAATTTCTGCATCTTGCATTGAGCTTCCCCACGTTTGGTCTATGCTAGGAGCATACAAAATTGGGAAGGATTTGGCAATATGCTTGCAAGTTATTTCATTTCATGCCCGACGGGCATATATGGCGCAAGAGAGCGAAGTTGTGTACACGCCAACTCCCACTTGCACAGCAAATATGGCTATCAACCATCTATGAGACATCAGATATGGCTATGAGACATCTATCCGACAGCCACATATGGCTATGAGCCATCTCTGAGAAAGTTTTCTCCTACAAAATTTCATGACAACTGGTTGCAGCAACAACTACCAGGTTAGCCAAGTTTAAGTTTTTCCTTTTTTTTTTCCATGTTTACACTTTACTTGGCAATTACTGTCATTGTGCAAAGCAAAGTGCTTTGGCACGGCTTCTCCCTTGTGCCGAGATAATGCCATTGATTTGGAATCAAGGGCTTTGGCACACAAGTTTGGGGAACTGGCAAAATAGGGAATGTCAGCTCACAGAATCCGTACCAGTTTATTTTGTGCACGGCACTTATGATTTTGGTTCTCACGCTTGAGACCGTTATCGTAGCCAAGGGCTTACGTTTTTGCATGCAAGGCATGCTAAGCAGTTGGCATGGATTCCACCACTTTATGCATTACGCTTTCGTTATCACACTCGCAACTCTGTCATGGACAGACTAAGTGATGGATTGTTGAACCTGATGGTTGGTTGCTATCAACACCCAACAACACTAAAAGGAACCTAAATCTAGGACTTATTTCATAGGCAAAGTGCCAATGCTAAGTCATTTTCATACAAACACGACCCTGCAAGGCAGGTAGATCAAGATGTGGTTGTGTTTTTCTGTTACCTCTCTCAATGAGAGAGTCATAGCAGAAACTTGTTGCATGCTTCTAGGATATGCTGCACATTAGGCATAAGATGCACACGAGCATGGCAATCAACTATACACATCATAGTCATTCAAGGAAAGTTCCGCAGCCCAGCATGCTCTTCTTCTCTCTCGTTCTCTCTTTAAGGAAATAATGAAAATCTTCTAAGAAGCTTTTGATACGTGTTTTTCTCGTGAGTCAGCCTGAGCCAAGGTGCTCTAACTTTCAGCTAGCACGTGGCTAAGATGCTACTCAAATTAGTCTTCATCAGTTCGTCCATTGAACATTAATTTGCACAAGGGCTATGAGCCACATAGGCTAAGAGCCATTGTCAGGCCAAGGGTAAGACCCAACTATTGGCATTCTTTGGGGTGATTGTTTTCAAGATTGAACAGATCTACCCAAGGAAGTATACATCGACGTTAATGCACAAGCAAGAGTCTTGTCATTACGGATGTTTAGGGTGTCATTTTTGCACTACATGTTTTCAGTGCGACACTCAAGCTGAGTTTTTGATAATCTTCAACTCACAGTAGTTGATCTCTATAAGGAAGTATAGATGTAGCAATCAGTGGTGATAGCATGGCTGTCCACACGAGCTAGGCAGTTCACTTGTGTGGATTTCCTGCTCTCTCTATAGCACTACGGAGTGTCTATGGACATATTGTTTTAGGGTACGACCCGACGGGTGACTGCTACATCACCCCATAGGCATTGAGGATCACAGTTGATCTGCATTGAGGATCATAGTTTGATCTCTCTCAGTTAGACTTCAAGGAAAGAATTCCGCAATCTACCACGCGGTAGTGGACAAACTCAACTTTTCAAGTTGATTCCAATCATTATGTACACGGTTAACTATGTTGGTTGTCGTTACCTGCTAGTTGAGCAGTTTCTACAAAGGGTCTTACCAAGGGGTTTGACTACGTAGATTTTAACCAAAGGGGTTGGATTACGAAGGCAACACCCACGGTTCCCAATGCAATGCTGTTTTTTTTTCACGTAGGAGATGTGCTCCTCTCCGTTTAAATATTGGTAAGTGAACATTACGTTCAAACCTCCAGGTACGCATCTATTAATTTGGTGTTATTCCATTTTTTGTATGCTTTGCTTGTTTTTTTTTTCAAGACGTATAAGTACGCTTGAATGTTACAGAGCCATGCCAAGGGCATGTCGGCACAAAGTATTTTGGGCCAAGTGTCCAATCTACCTTTTTGCCTTATGCTGTTACGAACCTACTTGTAGGGTTCGATTTGGCACATGTTGTCACATGGGATACAACATGGTCTAGGAACTCAAGGAGTTTGGTTTAGCCAGTGTGGAGCATGATAATGAGGGTCCCTCTCACTCGCGTCGCAGAGTGTTCGTAATTACCTCAATACACAAGTACAACTCGTACTTGATGGATGTCACTTTTCCTGGCATCCTTACTTGAGACATATTCCACATGTGGAGAATATGAGTCTCTGGGACTGACACTGGCGCCCAATTCGAAATGATGTGTCGCGACGAAGTCCCTAGGTGTTGGTCGCATCCATTCATTAGACCAATTGATGCACACAGTATCAGGAACAATTTCAGTGGCCAAAAATTGTCGGGTACTAAGTACAGACTTGTTGTGATTACAAGTGATGTGAAACCACCTTAACGGAGGGTCGTTTCTACATATAGCAAAGTATGCTACGTTCATGAGAATGTTTCATGGTTGGTTCCTAGGTGTGACCGGGTTGTCACATTCTATTATGGTCCAACTTTTGTTGCAAAGTATGCTACGTTCATGAGAAGGTCTCATGGTTGGTTCCTAGGTTTGACCGGGTTGTCACATTCTATTATGGTCCAACTTTGTTGCAAGATTTTCACGTAAGTATCGTGGAAAGTCTTGTCATGGAAGTGCGGTTTGGATATGTTTGTGTTAAATGCATGCACACTAGGTGTTATGGGCCCTAGTGTTTAACACAAATTTATTTGGAGCGGCATGCAAATCCATGGACTTTATTCTTTCTGCACCCTTTTGCACTGCTAGTGCAATCTCTCTTGCAGATTTAGTATGAGTTTACACCCTGCCATACAAGGTGATGGCTGAGTATGGATGTTAGTGATTGGTTGTTGGAACCTCCAATCTACCTTCAACCTAGTTGGTTGTTTCCATTCCATATCGAGTATATGGCTGGATACTCAATGGTTGAGTCATAGTTTGTCGTCAGTCGTGGAAGACTGTCTGTGAGTGGCTGGGGAAAGTACCTCACTCTTACTGCTGTTATTCATCCCATGGGCAGCTTACAAGTATTCTATTTAGTACTAAAGGATATGCTAAGCGCATACGTTAGTAAACCGTGCTAAAGGATCTGCTAAGAGCATACGTTAGCACAATGCATTCTGAATAGGTGATTCTCTTCTTATTCTAGAATTTGCTTAGGTTAGGTTTTCAACTTTGAACACCTATTGTGGTGGGGTTGGATACTGATAGTTTCATAAGTCAAGGACTTAGTAGGTGTGCTGACAGAGTATGTTGGCATGTAACCTTTGTTAGGGGTGAACATGTGGTTCTGTGTGTTCCAAAATGTTTAGAAGTCTGACATGAGGACACTCCCTATTCTATCTTTCAGTACCTATGAGCTTTTCAAGATACTCACATGAGTTATCATGAGTTACCATTTAGATACGGGTGGTTGCAAAAGGACAACAATGTTGAAAATCAAGATGTTGCTCTTGGTTTCATTGAACCTCCTCACTGCACCAGGTATCAGTCATATGGACAATTGGCCCGTGTACAAGATGCCAATAAGGAAAACATCAGTGTTCTTACGAAGATACTACCACTTGTGTTTTCGAGGACGAAAATGCTTCTCCAAGGGGGGAGTAATGTCAGTGTTCTTACGAAGATACTACCACTTGTGTTTTCGAGGACGAAAACGCTTCTCCAAGGGGGGATTAATGTCAGGCCAAGGGCAGGGCCAAGGGCCAGGACGGAGATGCGGTCAAGGGGCACTATATTTAGGGGCTAGGAGTCTATATATGGCACGGTTGGGTGGAGAGTTGCATGGTCCAGTCCCCCGCGGTCTAACATTTAGGCCATGATTGAATGGCTTCAATTTTCTTTGGATCGACATGTATTCCCTTACCCGATACAATGTGTCCCAAATATTCAATTTCAGATTGGAAAAATGAACTCTTTTTAGGATTCAAATACAAGTGATTTTGTGCAAGCAAATCAAATACACGTGTTAAATGTTGCTTATGCTCTTCTTCAGATTTACTGAATACCAAAATGTCATCAGAAAATACAATCACAAAATCTTGATGGTCAATGAAAATTCGATTCATCATGCGTGTGAATGTAGCTGGTGCATTTGTCAAACCAAATGGCATGACAAGAAATTCATAGTGTCCAGTTTGTGTTCTGAAAGCAGTTTTGTAGACATCATGTTCAAACATTTTGACTTGGTGATAACCTAATTTAAGGTCAATTTTGGTAAAGATGTGTGCCCCTTTCAGTTTGTCTAGTAGATCATCCACTCTAGGAATAGGAAACCTATTCTTAATGGTGATCTTATTTAAAGCCCTGTAGTCGATACACATACGAAAGGTTCCATTTTTCTTCTGGACAAGAAGTACTGGAGCTCCGTATGATGAACTACTAGGGCGGATTAGGCCTCGGTCAAGTGAATCGGTGATTTGAGTTTGTATTTCCCTGTGTGCGGTAGGATTTACACGATAAGGTGCTCTACAAGGAGGTTCACTACCTGGTATGATGTCAATTTTGTGGTCTTCTGGGCGTGATGGTGGAATTCCAGGTGGCAGATCATGCATGAAACAATCTTTAAATTGTGAGAGAAATTCATCATGGGTGGATTTATGTGAAGTTTCCGTTTCAGCCGAAATTTGATTTACCAAGACTAGGTATGTTTTCCCATGTTTTCGAATTGCTCGTTTGGCTTGAGTGTGAGAGAGGAGTGGAAATTTTTGATGTGCCAGTGTTGCTTGGATGGAGAAATTTTTATTATTATGAGTGAGAGACATTGTACCTGTTTTATAATTAACCAACGGGTCAAATTCATGATGAAATGGCATTCCCAAAATCATATCAAGACCATGCAATGGTGCTACCAAAAATGCTTGTGTGAATTCACCAATTCAAACTTCAACAGTGACTTGAGTTTTACAATTAAAATGTTGATTATTAAAAACAGTTTTGACCTTGTGAGGTGATGAAATTTCAGAGAATGATAGTTGTTGTGCCAATCGTGTGGAAATGAAATCATGGCTACTGCCATCATCTAGCATAATGGTGACATTTTCACCCTTAACAGTGCCTTGCACTTTAAACAAAGTGTGAGGACATATAGGAGTACCTGAGGATGGGTTGTCATCGTTATCATAATCAGGATCATATCCCTCACTGTAATTAACTTCCACTTTGTTGTCGCCAGGTATAGCATCTTCGATGAGGTTAAGAGTAGCGTTGTTGGGGCGGTTGTTGTTGAAGGGTTTCTGATTTGAATTCCTGTTGACTCCATTTAAATGGCCATTGGATTGACCATTGCCCTTAGCATGACCATTTGGGCACTTATCTGCATAGTGACCATACTGAAAGCATTTAAAACACTTCACCTTTTTGTTACCATTTGAATTTGGAGGAGAACGCTGGTTGGAAGGATGTTGGTTGCCTCGTTGCTGAGTGTTGTTGTTGTTGTTGCTTGTATGAGGTTAAGCAGTTGTAGGAGGATTGTCAAATCTTCGTCTTTTGAAAAAAGTACGGCTTTGGTGTTTGCTTCTATCAAAGTTAGAAGAGAAAGGAGGTCTCTTGTTGCGGTTAGTGTTAGCAGGTCGATCAGTGTGAGAGGAATGTCCACCTTTCTTTTTTTCTGCGTTGAGAACCAAATTAATGGCCTTTGACAGAGAATCTGGTTCGAACATATCTACCTCAGCACTAATTTGTAGTGCCAAGCCTAATATGTGCTTCCGCTTCAATTTCCTGCGACTAACATGTTCAATAGCTTGCAATTGAATTAGACAATTCCAAAAACGATCAGTGTAACCTTGTATGTCTTCATTTCTACCCTGTCGAATTAAATCCCACTGACATCGTGCTTTAGCTTTGTACTGTGTGGGCAAAAATTGGGGTAAAAACACTTTTTTAAGTGCATTCCAGGTGTGTGGTCTTCTTCCATGTTGTTTGGTGGCGTTCCACCACAATGCAGCGCTGCTAGTGAGATGATTGGATGCACACTTTACCATTTCACGTTCGGGAATGTCTTCATCATGAAAATAGTCATCTAGTTGGCTAACCCATGCTAGAACCGTGCTAGCATCTTTAGTGCCATCAAAATCTTTGAAAGTGAAGGCTTTTCTGCTAATGTTGTTTTTCTTGAGTGCCGTTGCAGATTCGGTGCGTGCAGAATGCAATAATTTATCTTCAAGTTCTTGCCTTCGCATGCGTTCATATGTGAGTGACTGCTGCAAATTTTGAAGTTGCTCTGCAATCGTGGGTGCCTGAGGAAGGTGTGCCATGATTGCGTGCTTTTTTTTTAAAAAAAAAATAATTTTTTTTAAAAAAATAAATACTTAAATGGTAATGCTAAAAAAGGCTTTTTGGTAATATTCACAGATGCAATATGCGGAATAAAGTAAAATAAATAACAGAAATGTAATGTACTTAGCTGAGAAATAGCGTTGGCGTCCAGTCCGGAATGGCGATGCTCTAGGAAATTGCCAGAGAGTAGACGGTCCGACGGTGCGTCAGCTAGCCGGTCGAATTTTGTAGGCCCGATCTCCCGTATCCCCAAAATGGTAATGGTAATTTTAGCTTTCACTGTAAACTTTGGTTCATAAAATCGGCTATCTTTGATGAGATCGTGATTCTGGAAATTATCATAACAAAAATTGAACCACCAAATGTAGTCAGATATGGTCGACGAGGAATGGATAGCCCATTTTTTTTCCTTTGAACAGCAAGAGAGAGTGCTTGTGTGGCCGAAGGAGTCGGTGGCTTGAGGTCTTTTAATGATTAGGTTGGCGGAAATCGACCAAGAGAATTGGAGTGGGTTGTGTATTGGTTCTTATTAAAGGGGGCTACTTGGCTTCTTAATTTGGATGGTCGGCCATGTTTAAATGGCAAAGCTTATAATTTTTTGTAGTGGGCGGCTGGCCAAAACTTTAAACCTCAACTTTTTGGTTTAAAAGAGGTGTGTAAAGGCTTTTAATAGCCTGCATGGCGTGCTAGAAAGCTGCAAGCAGCGCGCGAGTACAAAAGGAGGTTCAGGGTGCTGTGCAGGGTAAGCTTTGGACCGCGAGGGAGTGACGACTTTTACCCAGCAGTCCTAGGCGTCCGTATTGGCGACAGCTACGAGCCTTTCCGTGCAGCTCGACAACATGGGTTGGCGGTCCTTCCCACGGCCGGAGTTAGAGTTGAAATCGCTGCTAGGCAGCCCTTCCCACAATAGGGGTGAGCCGGATGGCCAAAAATTGTGGATATACTGTGATTGAATCGAGGAAGCGCAACACAAGAGGGAATACTGAACTTGAGGCTTTCAAGCAGGAGAATTATGGAATTTCTCCGATGGCTCTTTCCATCCTTCCTTCTATATTATAATTTTCGTGACAAGCTTGAATTTCCTCCTCTCTTCTTTGATCCTTCTTTCCTTCCTCTTTAATTAAGCTTTTCGATGTCATTCATCATGACAAAACAATTGCGTGCTCGAAGTAAAAAATCTTCCGATTCTCCAAGCTTTTATGCTTTCTTCTTGACTTCACAATCCGCAATAATTATGCATTAGAATTGAAAGTGGACACTCGACATACCATATTTTGGGTCGCTATGAAGCCGAATTGGAAATCAATTGCCGAATAGCCACCAATTAACAATCGAGTTTTCTTCTGCAAATTCGATCAATTATACTTCGAATTTCCACGAGTCCTTGAATCGTTGAATTGCAAGGTCGATGAATTGCAATTGGGATTTTGTCGATTAGAGGAACTCCTTCTTTAAAATTGAAATTTGGTGCCGATTTATCCTCGAACCTGAAGCTCTGATACCACTGTTGGGAGAAGAGGGGGAGATCAACCGCTTAAAATATTCAACACAAGCTGCCAAGCAATCACCATCAACATGTCCACCTCTTCTTCCAATTTCCAAGCACACACACTCACCTAGACTATGACACACACACACACACACAGTAAACATAGAATTTATATAGACAAGCTTGTAGGAGAGTGTAAGAGATGGAGACTAGATTAGAGAGTACATAGCAAATAACCATAGCATAAGAGAGTGGAGAAGAGAATCTGCAAGAGAAAGGCCTAAATCTAGCCCCAAACTCCACGGCACCTCTCTTTGTGGAGTTGGTATTTAATATATTATTTTGAGTTTAAGGTGCCAAAAATTGAGGCCCCTCTTTTTACAACCACTTTACTTTTGCAAATGAGTGAAACTCATTAGTTCTTGCATGACCCATAAGGGGAGTTCCCACTACAACTATTTACAGAGCCATAGTGGCTTATTGAAATGATGTTCTAAGATACTGTGCAAATAAAAAATGGCCAAGAGTAATTTCCATCGCCTCTTCATCAACTCCCCGCATTCCACTCTACAAAATCATCATCAACTCAATTAGTAAAATAAATAGACAGCACATAATTAACCATTACGCCTAGCTATCCCAATTGCAGCTAACCAATACAACAGGAGGGTGCCCAGTCTCGTAACTCTCTCTCTCTCTCTCTCTCTCTCTCTCTCTCTCTCTCTCTCTCTCTCTCTCTCTCTCTCTCTCTCTCTCTCTCTCTCTCTCTCTCTCTCGGTATTCGAGATCACCAATCATCCACTTTTGGAACCATCAATAGACAGTATGAACAGGCGAGCTCTATGTGTGTGTGTGTGTGTGTGTGTGTCGTGTGAACAAAGTGCAAAAGAGAATGAAGGAGAGGCAACTCTCTCTCTCTCTCTCTCTCTCTCTCTCTCTCTCTCTCTCTCTCTCTCTCTCTCTCTCTCTCTCTCTCCCCCAGTGCAACCATTTTTTGACATAGTAGACAACAATTCACTCTTTGGAACATAGCTTCTTCATCCAAACTCCGATTTGGGTGATCTATAGCCTCAATCGGATAGCATGACGCCCTCTACACATTGATGTAAAGGCAAAAATTTTCAGAGTTATGGAAGGCATTTCTGTAACAGCATTTCTCAAGTGGACAGGTTCAGGAAAGTTGACTCTCACCTCTTATTTTACATACAATGTCTTCCGGCACTCGCAAGGGTTCTTCTTCTTCAACAAGGTCCACAACCATTGTGGAAAATGATCCAAAATCTCCTAAGTATGGAGATAGCAACACAACTGTCATAATCACTAATATCCAAATCTCCTAAATGATTTTATCATGTTAAACTGATCATTTAATATGGGGAAGTGCCAGGGGAGAAAAAGCTAGAATATTGGTTAAGCTGGCAGACTGGCCACACTAGGGATCTAAAGGAGGGAAAATAGGGATCCAAAGGGGAGGCCATCTGCGAAAGAGCAATGTGACAATGGGCTTTAAAGACCCTAAGGTTCAGCCCATTAAGACTTCCAAAATGCTAAGGTTCCAAAATTCAAAGGTCAAAGCTTAGGAATATTGGATGATTTGTGTGTGTACAAAAGTCTTCAATGAGTCCTACATAGGAGGGGGAGAGTCCTTGAAGTAGGGGATGAGAGAGTAACACACACACACACACACACACACTCACTCACAAGCTCCTTTACACAAAGGGAAATGAGGGACATGTTGGGATCGGAGAGCACACACACAGAGAGCCAACACGAAGAAGGAGATAGACACAGTGTGTGGCGGGGCGGTACTCACACTACAATGTGTAGTTATGAGTATAGTTATTATGAATGAGTAAATGAATGGCTGTACATGGGTGGCTGAACAACGGGCAGCCGGGCACACGGGCCTTTAACCGTGTTCAATGGATGCAAAGCCTAGGTACAAAGCAAGGCTTGTGGCTAAAGGATTCAAGCAACAGAAGGGCATTGATTTTGACGAGATCTTCTCCCCAGTGGTGAAGATGTCTACTTTGCGTATGTTGTTTGCTTTGGTAGCTACAGAAGACATGGAATTGAAGCAAATGGATGTAAAGACAGCTTTCTTACATCCGGACTTGCACGAGGATTTGTACATGGAGCAACCAAGTGGGTTTGTTATTCATGGCTCAAAGAAGATGGTATGCCGGCTTCTTAAGACCTTGTATGGGCTGAAGCAATCATCTCGTGAATGGTATCGTAAGTTTGATGCATTCATGAGTTCATTGGGCTATGTACGCAGTTATGAGGACCCATGCCTCTATACTCGCAAGGCTGCAGATGGTAGTCTTATTGTTTTGGTTTTGTATGTGGATGACATGCTGATCGCAGGGAAGTGTATTTCTGATGTGGATGCCTTGAAACATAGGCTACATGAGACCTTTTCCATGAAGGATCTTGGGGATGCCAGTCATATTTTGGGTATGCGGATCACTCGTGATCGTTCTCGCAAGATGCTCTTTCTTAGTCAGAAAGAGTACATTGACAGGGTGCTTGAGCGTTTTCATATGGAAGGGGGGAAGGCCATTAGTACCCCGTTGCCTCCATATGTAAAACTCAGCCATGATGACTGCCCTCAGACAGATTTGGAGACTACAGAGATGTCTCAGATTCCCTACGCGTCAGCTGTTGGTTCCTTGATGTATGCCATGGTGGCTACGCGTCCAGATCTTGCTCATGCAGTTGGTGTGGTTAGCAGGTACATGTCTAACCCGGGAAAGCGTCATTGGGATGCAGTGAGAGGTATTCTCAGATACTTGAGAGGGACTTCAGAGTTGTCCCTATGTTATGGTGAGAAGGATATGTATGTTTGCGGATATACAGATTCAGACTATGCAGGGTCAGTGGACTCGAGGAAGTCTACTAGCGGCTATGTGTTCACAGTTGCAGGTGGACCGGTTTTGTGGGCATCACGTTTATAGCCATGTGTTGCTTTGAGCACTACAGAGGCTGAATATATGGCTGCCACTGAGGCTGCCAAGGAGGCCGTATGGCTCTCACGACTAGTGGGAGATCTTGGTATAGCTGGTGATGCTCCGATTCTACATTGTGATAGCCAGAGTGCCATAGCGTTGGCACGGAATCCTGTCTTCCATGCGAAGACAAAGCACATTGAGGTGAGGTATCACTTCATACGAGAGGTGTTAGAGGACAAGCGCATAGAGCTTGTCAAGGTACACACTGACGATAACCCTGCTGATCTACTCACGAAGTCGTTACCCTCACAGCGGTTTGCACATTGTAGATCGCTGATGGGTATGGCTTGACTTCTTTTGCTGTACTTTGGCCACTTTAAAGGCACACTGCCTTTAAGTGGGAGATTGTTGGGTTAAAGGCCCGTGTGCCCGGCTGCCCGTTGTTCAGCCGCCCATGTACAGCCATTCATTTACTCATTCATAATAACTATACTCATAACTACACATTGTAGTGTGAGTACCGCCCCGCCACACACTGTGTCTATCTCCTTCTTCGTGTTGGCTCTCTGTGTGTGTGCTCTCCGATCCCAACAGGACACATGTCAGCTCCCTAACCGAGATGCCCACAAGGTGTACTCAAATCGTATTGGATGGCCATGGAGTTGGACCAATGAGAGTTAAGCTAGAGTTGATCTAGTTTAATTAATTTAAAAACACTTAATAAAAGAACCAATAAGAATTAAGCTCTCTAGAAGACTATTGGACAGTCTCCCAAGGGGTCCAATGAGCATTCAACGGCCCTATGGCTTGCCTGATTCCTATTGGCCAGGAGACAAAGGGGTCCAATGAGATTTGAGTTGCATTAATTAATTACCTAAAGCTCTCGCAAAAGGGGAAAGGGGGACACATGTAGAGAGGCTATCACTTATGCTGCTTAAATTTCATTGGCTAAGCTGGGAGAGGTCCAATGGGGTGTCAGCATGAGTAAAATGCAAGAGGGGTCGACCAAGAGAGAGAGGGGACTGAATTTGTCGTCATTATCACACACACACTCACACAATCTCATGTGTGGAGCAAGAAGACTCTCTCTCTCCTTCTCAAGCTTTAATGGAAAGCTTATCACCTACTCCAAGCTTGTGAGAAGGGAGGCCTACACCAACAACTCTTGGCTTTGTGATGCAAATCCAACCAAGAGCCAAGCTTCAATGCATGCTCATCTCCTCTACCATGCTAATTACTAAGCTATGCTATGCTAATATGAGTATGCTGTACATCTTTATCATAAGACTACTCTTTCTTCCTCTCAATCTACTCTCATACCCCGCTAGCTCTCACCATCTTCGAAGGTGTGTGAGGTCTTGGGTCTGAGACCATGAGGGAATTGATGTTGTGTTTTCTTAGTGCTTGAAGCTTCCATCTTCATTACACTAGCTAGTATTGAAGGAACACAAAGAATTGTATTGTAAAAGTCTCTCTTGATGGGAGAAACCTATAATACAAAGCCTTTTGGAGGGGGGGACCGGCTCCATGTAAATACGGTCCTCAACTGTTGTCAATAGCTTAGTTTCTCTCTCTTTTGAAGTATTGTTCATGCTATCTAACTAGGTGTTATGTTTTTTGTTGCTCTCTCCACCCAAGCACTCTTGTTATGTTCATTAGGAGCCTATTCTAATGAAATGCTCACTATGTTCATGTTATTTTCCGCTACACACAAGTAACGTTACTAGGCCATTAAATGTTACACAACCACCCAACCAACGACATCAAAAACCATGACCGTAAACAAACAAGGCGAAGACTTACGAGCACCTTCAATGGAGAATGGCACACTAAGGGTACTTGTGGTTGAGAATGAGAATCTCAAGAGGACACTTGAGATGCAAACAACACGTTTGATACAACTTGAAGAGGAAGTCAAGGAATGTAAACGCTCTCTTGTGGACTTGAATGCTTTGAAGGAGCGCACGAGCAAAGTGGAGTATGACCATGTATTGAAAGAGGAGAAATTTGACACAAGCAAGCAGATCTCTCACGAAGAAATATGTGCCCAAGGAGGAGGCAAGTCCCTCGAGCAAATAGGGATGCGTGACCTATGAGACCGGGTTACAATTGAAAATATGCTTTTGGAATCGTAATGGACATCCATGGAATGGGGGGGTTGGCATTGATGAACTAACAAGCAAAGATGATGTTGTACTTCTTGTTGAAACTTGGGAACATGATACACAAAGGATTATCCGCTTGGAGGATTACAATATATATTCATTGATGTGGTCAACGAATCTCAAGCAACGAAGAGGGCAAGGATGGGTAGCATGTATGGTTAAGAAAGGATTGGAAGATTTTGTATTGATTGTGAAAGATGACAAGTACAAACGTTATGTATGGCTGAAAATTTTGACACCAAAAAGAGCACCCATTTTTGTAGCCGGTTGCTACATTCCTCATCATGATTCCCGCTTTTATGCTTGCATGGATAGAGATCGTCCATTTTTTGATTTAGAAGAGGACATTGCTTATTTCAAAGGTGAAGGTGATATTATTGTATTTCGGGATATGAATGCTTGCACAAAAACATTGCAACATGATACTCAACAATTTGATATGTCATACATTTCAAGGGAGTGGAAGGAAGTTCACTTGTATGATCGTACTTCAATGGATGAGAAAGAGCTAGATCACTATGGAAAGTTACTTTTGCACATGTGTAATAGCACGGGTATGCTCATTGCCAATGGTGTATCTTTGTGGAGTGAAATCAATGTACTTACATGTAGGAAACATAATGGGGATAGTGTGATTGACTATATGCTACCCTCCAAAGTTATCATGTATTGCATAAAGAGTTTTATATTTGGCCAATGGACCTGAAATCTAACCATCGGACCTTATGTATTGACCTTTCATGTGGATAAGCAACTAAGCATGATAATCTCAACCAAAGGAAAAAGAAATTATCACTATGTATGGATTTCAAACGGGCACCAATGTACATTGAATTGGTTGAGCAAAAGTTATGGATGACAAAGCTTCAATATGATGCACCATTGGAAACTAAATGGGAAGCTTTCAAGAAAGTTATTTGTTCTTGTGCCAAAGAATGCTTTTCCAGAAAGAATCTTCTCCTTCACCATCTCCTTGTGTGTGTGCGTGTGAGAGAGAGAGAGAGAGTGTGTGAGAGTGTGTGTGCGATCGAGCGTTGCGGCGGCATGACGACGGCAAGGCGGTTGAGCGCGGCGTAGCGGCGTCTCCCTCTTCTTCGCGGCGCGGGAATCCTTCATTCGCAACTATGCAGGAAGGTGAGTGACACACCGTTCTTCCTTGTGAGCTTGTCTGTTGTATGACTGTGTGCTAGGAGCCTTTCTGGCTCGCACACGGCGCGTAGCAAGTCCCTAGCCTTGACATTTTTGGCACCGCTACCGGGGAGCTGCTGCGCGTGAAGCTCCAATGGCGACCTGTAAATTGTATTGAAGCTATTTTTTATGTACGAAAGGCGCGGCTTAAGTTTGATTATTGTTGTTAGGCAAAAACAGTAGAGAAAGACAGAATGTTGTTGACTGCATTCAAGTTTTCTGTGTTCTGTTAAGCTCTGTTTTGCTAGTTCTGTTAAGCTCAGATTTCAGCTTACACAGTTAGCATTTCTTGCGTTTCTGCGTTTTCTGGTTTGCACTGCACAGTTCTGTCAAGTTTCAATTTCTGCATTTTCTGTGTTTTCTGGTTTGTGCACAGTTAGGCGCACAGTTAGTTAATTAAGCAGGTTAGTAATTAGGTGAACCACTGATTAGCAGGTCAGTAGGTAGGCGGGACAGTAAATAGTTAGGCGAGGTCAATGCGCACCAAAACGCGTACCAAATAATATCCCAAAAAAACCTTTTTTTTTTTAAAAAAAAAATTCTTTTTCGAAAAAAAAATAAAAAAATAAAAATCGAAAAATAAAACGCGAGTGAGGGGGAGGTTAAATTTTTGAAAAATAAAAACGGAGGTTATAAAAACGGACGGGTTGGGTTGTATAAAAGTTAGATCGGGATCGTTTCCCCAAGCCCAAGCCCAAGCCTCAATCCTCAGACTTATGATATATACTAGACTCACTCTTATATATATACCCTACTCCCTCAAGAGGGAATGAGAGCATGTGGGGCAAGTCCTCCACTCTCCTCCCTTCTCTTCCCACTTGCACCCTTAGACTTGCTATTTGGAGCCTAGTTCCCCAGCTAGGAAAAGACTGTTTCGGGCTTTTCTGGAGCAAAATAGAACCAAACGGTGGGTTGTAAAGCACAGCGCGTCCCTCCTAGCGATACGCTCGTTTCGAGCTATCACACGGCCCATTCCACGACACGCTCTAAAAAATCTGGCAAAAAAACAAACAAAAAACACGCAAAAAACTAGTCACAAGGCCTCCTAGAGCAGCTTTTTGGCACCTTAGGGTATCAAAAGCACATGCACTTACGCTCTGGGCGGGTGCTAGAACACGAGCATCTTGAGGGTGCCTCTGTTCATACGGACACCCATTACCCATCCACGATAAGCTCTAGACCCTCAGCGGGGACACAAGGTAGCACCACCCAAGACCCTAAAATAGCCGCTAGTGATTCCTCCTCCGACTCAGAAATCATGGAAGCATACCCTACCCAAAACACTGAGAGAGAAGGCCATGCACCTCCCGAAGCTCCACAGCCTAGTACTAGTATGTTTAGCCGTTTCATGGAAACATTAGGTAGAGCTACTCGCTCGGAACCTGATGCAAATGAAGCACACGAAGGGGGTGGGGAAGTGGACTCTCCTTTCACATCGCACGTGGACCCCACACCCCCAAAGAGTGTCCATGTGGATATCCTGCCAACTTCTTACCAAGAAGGCCCTGTTGAGCTGCCTCCTTCAGAAGTTCCCTCTAGAGTACCGTTGGTGACAAGTAAAACCACGGGGAGCAACATTGCTTCTACCTCACAAGAAACCATTAACACGTCGACTCTAGAAGGATTGTTCATTAATGATCATTGGACATACGACCTCCACACTGAGGTGTTGACGGATCTACACTCTGGCCACGCCTACCATGTAGGATGGATAGAGATTGTACAATCCACCTCTAGTGCCACGAGCATCGAAGATCAACAGAAAATGATCTGTAATTTTATCCATGGCATTATTCAATCAGAAAGTCAAAACCGAGGGGTAAATATACTCTCAACTGGCCCCATGAGATTTCTGGATACGAGCAAGGCTCAACAGCCTACTCTATCACAAATGGAGACTCCTCTAATGAGTCCCATGGACCCATCTTACGTCATTTCACCTGGGGTCTCTATGCAATCTGAGCCTCTGAGCGACAACTTTAGCTTCCCTAACTTGGCTCAGCCCTCTATTAAGGAAAACACAGTGCTCACTCCAGGGATAGGCCTGACAGAGAATGTACCGATGACATCTACGGTTAGCGCAATGCCACTACCTAGTGTCGTAGTACCTAATATGGGGCCTCGACCTTATGTGCCTCTAGCCCCTTATGCACACATGGCCCCCACACCTCCAATTGTACCACTTGTTTATGCTCCTCGAGTGCCGCTCCCTAGCCCTTATCCGAGTGGACCTATGCCCGGTTATGTTCCATATCCTGCATCATCCACACATATGCCAAGACCGGTACCCGTCCCTCTCCCACATATGATTCCAAGAGTACCTCCACCGGCCCTACCTCCTCACATAGGTGACTTGGCAGCGTTTGCTCAAACCATAGGTCGATCTATCGCGAAAAATATGCGTCATGCATCTGATAGAGAGCCTAGAAGTAAGGCAGTACAAATTGCCAAACTCACGCAAAAATTCAATGGGGACGAAGATGCTAGAAAACACATTGAAGTGTTTGAACAAGTATGTGATTCCTTAGGGGAACGCAACGAACTACATAAGTGCAATGCCTTAAGCTTGACATTAAGTGGGAAGATTGGAGATTGGTATAGAACCCTAAGGGTGGACGAGAAAACAATCTACCCTACCCTTTGAAGGTTGTTTCTAAAGGAGTACATACGAGAAGGTACGCTTTGGGGTGTAGCATCTCAGCTATAGAAGACCGAACGTAAGGAAGGAGAGTCAGTAAGGGACTTCATTAGTCGTCTAAAGCACTTAAACTCTCGCTGCCCTGTAAATGAGCGCTTCAACAATAACCAACTGCTTGATCGATTCATCCGAGGGTTGAGGAATGAAGGAATCTATAATGGACTAGTGATTAGAGGTATCACAACCTGGGAAGATGTCACTGCCAATGCAATCCAATTAGAGGACAACTTGATGATAGCAGGCATGAGGGTGTCTACTGACACGAGATCCACTAGCTCACAAGCCATTGAGTATGAACCCATGACTGCAAAGCCCATTGCCAATGAGCCTAAGGTATTTGAGACATTCTTGACAGACCTCACCAAGGCAATCCAAGAGTCTCTTAAGGATAATCGACCCCCTCAAAATAGTCACATGTATCCAAGAAGGGAGCAACAATGGTGTTCCATTTGCTTAGGTCCACATAGCACTAGTGAGTGCCCTACGTTTAGAGTAAAATTTAATGGAACTTGCAACGCATGTGGTAGGTATGGTCACCAAGCTAAGGATTGTTTAATGATCAAACGTATGATGGCAAATAGACCACCTGTAGCCTGGACGGATGCACCTCGAGCTCCTGTATTGATGCCTGCTCCACCTGTTGAGCAACTACCGCAACACATGGTCCCTAGATCTCAAAATGTTGTACAAGCTACACCGCTACCACCTCCTGTGCTAGGACCGCAGCCCCCGCATCCAAGAGTCGCCCCTATGAACCAAGTGGGTTGCGAGCCATCAAATGCTTATGCAGATGGCTGTGAGGAGGAAATAGACACTAGTATTGCCTACGGACTTGATACATTGGAAGGTGTCTTATATACTACATGGAAGATTGTTGGGGGCAAGTCAAGCCGGTTTATCAAGCTGCTGCTCTCGCATCCAGAGGTCAAAATATCAACACCCAGGCTAGGAGTCCACCTCTTCAATGCTACGAGTGTGGTGGACCACATCGGGCAGCGGAGTGCCCTATTAGGCTGCAAAATAATGCTGCACAGACCTCTCAATTCCAATCTTAGGGAATGTATATATATAGCCTTATACTCACAAAAAACAAAAATAGTAAAGAGCAAGAGCGACTAGCAACGAGAGAGCACCCTATCAGATCTTACATATAAGTCCAAATTCACCGTGTCAATTCAAGCAACACACAAAAACAACTCTTATGTTTTAAAGGCCTAACCAAATCTATCTGTATTGTCAGAAATGGCTACTTCACCAGAGGCATGCACTTCTATTTTTGATGAAAGGTACCCTTTGTCTTTTCCTCAAGTGTTCTACGTATGCTACCCTATACTTTCTTGCGAATGGGATTTGATAGAGAGCCTTGCATGTGAGAGAAATTTTGAGGAGTTAGAATGGCTGATACGTCTATGGCTAACTAGTGATCCCTACCCAGTAGCGAATGTGTCTCCAGTGGCACATGCTTATTTTTTTGCACAAGATGAGTATCCACGCATCGCGAGGTTCTTGATTAGCATGCTTGCACAAGAGGATGATGAAGAGGAACTAATAGAGACCGAGGAAGACTATGGCCTCACGGACAACGATTTTATTTATCTAGATGATGAGGATAGAGGCCTAGCCTTAGGGTGGCCACCTGGTTTATATAATATCCTCTTTCCTTGATTCTAAAAGGGGTGACAGATAGGTAGGTTAGGGGTTTAGATTGTGTTTTGAGTTTGTTTTTTAGGCGTTTTAATTTTTCACACTGACATGCCTCCTAGAGGTATAGTGCCTGTTTTTGGATGTGTTAGGTAGGACTTATATGGATCTCCATCCACATGGATGAGGACATCTGCTTCAACGAAATGAGCCACTCCATACCTCCAGGTGTACTACTTTCCATGATTCATGTTGGTGGATATGTGTAATTGCTAATAATGTTTTTTCATGCTTTGTTTGAGTGCAATAGTTATGATTGTTATCTGCCATTATAGATGTATAAATTTGTCTTTGCTTAAGTTGATTGAACTCCAGTTTAATCTTATGGATGAGCCTGGAGATTAGGAGACCGTGACTTTAGGTTAACTCATTTACTTGACCACTAGGCCTAGCTAATAAAATTATCCGAGTATTTGAGACCTTAGGAATGTTTTAGGCAGAGAAAGGCTTGCTCACTTAAACAACAAAAAACACTAGTGCGAATACCAAGGAAATGGAAGCAAAAAAAAAAACATAAGTGCCACAAATGAAAAATCTTACGCTGGAAGAGAAATCCTGGCTTGAATTGGTACTTCACTCACATGTATTGTCTATGGTACTAGAGTCCTAGAGGTTCCCAGTGTGGGCCCTTTTCCTTGAGAAGCAAAAAACCCCGGACATACAAAATAAGGACACACGTCACATGATTGTGACCCAAAGTAAAAAAGTATTTTAAAAAAAAGAAAAATAAAAAAATAAAGAAAAATTAAAAGACTTCCATTGAGCTTACAATTAACATTTCAAGCTTTTGTTTGCAGTTGTGAGAGCGAGTTGGCTAATCAAAGTTGAAAAGCATAATTAGGGAATCTTGCATTTAGATAATCTTCTTAGCTTAGCTAGTACTAGAGTAGTTGTTTTAACCTTAGTCATAGCTAACTAATTGATAGAGTCACCCATAAGCTCAAAACTCTTGCTTAATTAATTTACTCAAAGGGCAATTTATTTGTCCTTAATGGCAGTCTAACATTTCATAAATCTTGCATTTACTCATTTCCACATGTACTTTACATTCCCCTCATGATTTATGGCAATATAATTCCGCTTGCTAAAACAGTGACTTCGCCTTGCAGATTCAAATCTAGATGCTCTACAACATGGACATACCAAGCTTCAACTCAATAGCTTCCGAGGACGGAATCTACAAAAAGGAAGGGTGTGTGTGTAAAGGTAGAGGGGGTGGTCTCCACCACAGTTAGAAAAACTGGCGTCCGCCATTTTGGCCATATCTCCTCGACCGTAGATGCAAAAATTATTAAAAAAATATGGTCAGAATCTTCAGCTCATCAGCTACAACTTTGATGAAGACAACTTTTCTTGGATCGGAGTGGACATATTTTTAAAAAAATCAGCAAAATCATGTGTCTGTTTCCTTCCTTCACCAAGTCTTCCACCTGGGTCCCATCTGTTTGAATCATTATATGGCTCCAAATCCATGATGTTATGAACTCCTCATGGCCCTTGAATCATGGTGCATGGCTCCACAACCACATCATATCTTTTCTTTTCACATTTACATATTTTTCTCTTCCCTTTACCACTAGGTTCTACCTTTCACCTCTGGTGAACTAGTCAAGGAAAAATTCCCATCCAGTCATTTTTGAAATTTTCCAAGATTTTTTTCTCACTCTTTCTTTTATTCTAAACCTCTAGAAGCACAGAAAACCAACAAAATATAGTAAACTAAAAATTTGTGATAGGCTCGGATCATAGCCCCCCCAAACTTGGCTAGAGGTATTTATGCCTCTAGCCTACTTTCCTTGATCTTGGGCTGACCTTATTCTGATGTGATAAGGCTTTAGACGCCATCCATTTGTCCTGGTCTTGTGCACTTTACCATCAATGTCTTGAAGTCTGTAAGAGCCATTTTTGAACTTTTTGGTGACCAAGAACGGGTCTTCCCATCGAAAAAGAAACTTTCCATCCTTACGAGTGTCGAAGCGATTGTCATATCGAAGCACCAGAGATCCCTTTTTGATGTCTTTAGATGCTAGCTTTTTTTTGAACTTTTCTCTGCGCTTCTCTGCTTCTTGAGAATAGTGGTTGATGGCTTCTTCACGATCCAATTGCAACCTCTCTAGATCCATGATCCTTTGATGTACTTTCTCCTTTTGAGAGCCTACCTAGCTACCCAATATTCGAAGACTTGTTAACTTCACTTCAATGGGCAAAAGTGCCTCCTTTCAATAAACCAAATGAAAGGGTGTGTACCCTAATGCGGTTTTGAAGGAGCTCCATTCAGGTGTTTGTCCCAATCTTGGCGCCTGGCATGTACCTGTTTGGTGAGAATTTTGCAAATGATTCCATTTACTTTTTCCACCAAGCCATTGCACTGAGGGTAGTAAGGAGTAGAGTGTTGATGCTGAATATTTAGCTTCTGCATGAGTTCTCCTACCAAGTCTACTCTAAACCCTGGTCCTCTATCAGATAGTATTTCAAGAGGGGTGCCAAACCGGCAACAAATGTGGTCAAAGATTAACTGACTCACATCCTTAGCAGTAATTCTATTGGTTGGCATAGCCTCAGCCCATCTAGTCATGTAGTCTACTCCCATAATGATGTACTCTTTACCTGACTGAGTGCGTGGTAGAGGTCCTATGGCATCAATTCCCCACTTCTCAAAGGGCCCATATACCTTTATTGGGTTCTCAGGTTCAACTATGAGCCGTCGTGGTCCTGCTTTCTGACATTCATCACATGTTTGACACCAGTATTTGACATCACGATGAAGACTTGGCCAAGTAAACCCAGCTTGTAGAACCTTTCTACTAGTGATTTCGTGTGCAAAGTGTCCTCCGCACACATCATCGTGACAAGCTTTTAAAATCTCTTCAATTTCACTCTTCAAAGGCACTCTCCTAAGCACACCATCCTTACCAAGACAATACAAGTTATCATTTACTATGTGATACCTGGTAGCCATCCTAGCTAACCATCGCCTTTCCCCTTTTAAAATCTCTTCAATTTCACTCTTCAAAGGCACTCTCCTAAGCACACCATCCTTACCAAGACAATACAAGTTATCATATACTATGCGATACCTGGTAGCCATCCTAGCTAACCATCCCCTTTCCCTTGCATTCAAGTGTTTAGGAGCCTCTCCTTGCTCCAGAATGTGCATAATATCTTCTAAGTCCTCCTTGCCTTGTTGAAGTGGAAGTTGGATGGACACTGCTCCCACTATTGACTCATTTAACTTCGATGATGCTAGGTGGTGTGCCTCCTTGTTCTGGTCTCTTGGCACATGATGTACTTGTGCCTCCCTAAATCTCCTCACAAGAGCTTTGGCTTCTCTCATTTTAGTAGAGAGACTGGCATTTTTGCAAGCCCATGTACCTTGCATTTGCCTTACCAAAAGCATGGAGTCACCAAAAGCATTTAATATCTCAATTGAATTATCCAGGCACCAACAAAGGCCATGAATTAGAGCTTGATATTCTGCTTCATTGTTGGAGTGGACATCTTCTAGAGTGATCCCTTCACCATGGATCCTCTCTCCCAATGGAGATAAGACCACGATGCCTGCAGCTGCCTTATCCTTGGTTCTCTTGTATGCTCCATCAAAGTAGAGGCTATAAGCATTGACCAGAGCCTCTAGAGCCGGAGGTGGTGGAAGTTCCTTTCTCTTCAAATGGAAAACTTTTTCATAGCACTTGTTTGTTAAAATGTCGGCTAAGCATGCTCGAGTTGTTCTTTCAACCTGTATTGTATAATCAAACTCTTGAAGTCACACCACGCACTTTGCTATTTTGTCAGAGATTTCCATATGTTGTAGTGCATAGGGAAACATATCCTCCACAGTGATAATTACAAACCTCTTTGGCAGCAAGTATGGCCGAAACTTGGTTACCGCAAACATGAGGGCTAACACTAGCTGTTCCATCAGGGTGTGGGCCTTCTCTGTGTTTTCCATGAGGCGGCTAGAAAAATACACAGGCCTCATAAAGGATGTTTTTGGATCTTTTTGTAGGAGGGTAGCACCAATGGCTTCTTCTCCCACACTAGGGTTTACAAATAATGTTTCTTCCCAACAAGGTTGGAGGATTATAGGGAGTGACCCTAACATTTTTTTTATCTCTCTAAAATGCCCATCACTTTCTTCACTCTAAACAAGCGTCTCTTGACGAGTCAGCTGTTGTAGAGGAAATATCACTTGGGAGAGTAAGTGTATGAATTTACTCAAATATATTAGCTTTTGCAAGAAAGAGATTAATCGTTTGATGGAAGTTGGGGGAGGTAGATTTAGCAATGTTTCTATCTTTTCAGGATCTACCTCGATTCCATCAATGGACACTACATGCCCCAATAGTGTAACCTTGCTTTCCCCAATGTGACATTTGTCCTTGTTTAGTTGTCCATCCAGCTTAGCTAAACGAGTAAATCCTTCGTCAATTTTGCCGAGATGCATACTTTTGGAGATGTAAATACAAAAGTCATCTATGAAAACCCTTATGGACTTACCAAAGTAAGGCTGGAAGACCATATTCATGAATCGTTGAAAGGTGGCTGGAGTGTTGGTGAGACCAAAAGGCATGACTCGAAATGCAAAACAGCCCCATGATGTGATGAAAGTAGTCTTTTTCTGGTCCTCCTTTGCAATGCGTATTTGAAAGTAGCCGGAGTATCCATCACACATTGTGTATCGCTCATGGCCTGCTACTTCATTTAGAATCTCATCTTGAAATGGGGGAGGGAAGTGGTCCCTTTTTGTTGCAGCATTTAGTGGCTTGTAATCCACGCAAACTCGCCATTTACCATTCTTCTTTGGCCTCACCACTACTGGGGAGACCCATTTTGAATCTTCTACTGGGTGTATGAATCCTGCTTCTAAGAGTCTCTTCACCTCGGACAATAGTGCATTTTGTTGCACAACTCCTAATCTTCTTAGTTTTTGTACTACTGGCTTGCTCCCTTCTTTTAGATGAATATGATGCTTCACTGCAGTGACACCTGTAATGTGAGTGTAATCAGAAATAAACAATGATGCATGCTTCTTGAGAACATTTACATAACCCTCCCTTTCTTCTTCCTTTATATCCTCGGATAACATCTTCTCTAGGCTGGCATCCCACACATTCTCCATTTGGATCCTTGGGTTATCTTCTGATGAGGTAGCTTCCTTTATGGTGACGCCCATGACTTCGAGAGTGCTATCACTCTCTTCACTTGAACTCTCTTCCTCGTCCATGGATGAGGAGCATCCACTTGAGCTCCACTCATCAGCTGACGTCTCTAGTTCAAGGTTCTCTTGTCGCCCATTCTTCAAGTTATAAACCACCTTCCGACTATGGCCACCCACACGAGGCCTCAACTCCAGGTCTCCTCTTGCCCAATCTTGCCTAGCTCCTATACCCATGAGCCAAGGTCGTCCTAAAATAAGGGGGTATCCTTCTCCCTTCACTGGCATCACATAAGCATCAACCTCTGTAGTGATTCCAAAAACAGAAACTCTCAAAGCTTTCACTACACCCACACAAGTGACAGAGACATTATTGGCCATTTTTGCCCTAAATTTTGATGATTCCATTACCTCTAAACCCAATTGATGCATTAGCTTTTCTATCATGACACAAACCTCTGCTCCACTATCAATTTAAGTTTTTGGAATCCATTGTCCCTTGATTTGAGCCTCCACCAAAGGCACTATATCCTTGAGACCATAGGCTTTTATTACACTTACTAGCTTACTTCACTTTGCCCTCGTGCTCACCATTTTTGACCATTGTCATCGCAGCTTTGGGGAGATATGAAGTAGTTGTGGCCAAGTAATCTTTGGTCCTTGAGAACTCACATCAGCTGTCAAGTCATAAGGTTGTGTCCGAGATCCCATAGGGAAATCAGAGATGTCAATTTGAGACCTAGTACGGGTCTTTCTCTTCTTGGCTTCATCTTTAGTTGCCCGAGATGTACTTGCTTCATTGCTTGCATCTTTGCTTGTTTCTTTACTTAATTCATCTTGGACACGCACACGCTTGATAGGCATTGTAGCCACTTCATCTATCTTCATATTCCCTTTAACTATTTCTTCCTGGTTGCTTCTTCCCTTGACGACCTCCTCCATCCTTATGATGCTCACATTTGGTTGAGTAGCAGGGGCTTGAGCTTGAGCACGAGGTGGCTGCAAAATTTGAGGTTGCGGTTGCTCTTGTGCTTGAGCTATAGCACGGGGAGGACTTACTTGTTGTCGAGGACCTGTGACAGGGTAGTCATATCTTCTGGGATGAGGGCAATTATACATGCCGTGGCCATTTTCCCCACAATTGTAATGCAACATTTCCCTTGCTTGACGTCGCATTGGTGGCCGATTCCCACCATTCCCCTCAATAGGCCTTCTTGCACCCTGCACAAGATTTACTCTCAAACCCTCTAGCTGGTTTGTGAGATTGTTGATTTGTTGGAGCATATCTTCTTGTTGACCTCTATTGAGGCCTGGTGCATTAGGCACATTTGGAGGTACGTGAGAAGCTTCCATAGTTGTGATATTGCCTCCCAAAGGTAGCTGGCCAGCCTGGGCTTGATAGAGAATCTTTCGATTCTTTTCCCTAGCAATTCTTAAGGCATCTTCAAAAGTATTTGGAATTTTTCTCTTTACCTTCTCCCTTATCGAGGGGTACAACCCTGAGATAAATCGATCCTTTTGGAGGCAATTTGGAGCTCGCTCACCAGGGTTTAGTGAGTCTGACCATTGCCCCCAAAGTTTTAGAAAACCTTCCTCATAGGTTGCATAACCATGAGGGTCAACTTGATGAAGGGCCAGAAGCCGTTGCCATCGTTCTTCTGCCGAATTGGCTCGTTGAAATCTTCGTAGGAAAGCTGCCTTCAATCCCTCCCATTCAGCTCTTTGGGTTGGATCTAGAGCCTGGAACCATACCCTAGCTTCTTCTTTGAGCACCAAAGGAAAAGCTCTCAATTTCAATGCTTCATCATCCCTCCCAGAGACAAGAAAAGCCATCTCCAAGTTATCCAAAAAAATCCTCAGCATTTTCCCCACTACGCCCAAAACAATTAGGGAAAGCCATGATAGGATGGGTTGCCTTCCTCTCAATACAGCACAAAGATGAAAACGTCTAGGCCCAAATCATATCTTATTAAGGGTAGAATAAATGTATTGATAGATGCATTAATCTCAGCTAGACGACGAGGGCCTAGTAAGTTCCTTATGATGTTTTGGAACCTAAGCTTTGTGCTAGCTATTATATGCACAGTTTGTCTAGCAAGAGGTTGGATAGGTCCATATACATCCCTATGATTCATGGAGTATGCTTAAAGCAAGATGAAGATGTGAACATCAAAAGATACATTATACTCCAAAATAGGAAATATTATAGGGTCAGGGGACAACAATATCTCTCTCAACCTCTCAACTCCAAAATAGAAGACCAATCTTTGTTGGAAAAAAATCTTTCTATCAATGCGCACATTCACCGTAATATTCTGAACTGATTGAAAGTTGTAGAAAATGGGATTATTCATTTGTGCATTAACTACAAACTTCCATGAAGCACTTCATTGAAGTTCAGCTCTCTTGGATCCCACCATTTGAGAGATGCGAAGAATTTACTCACCAGTGATTAGCCTAGCTTTGGTGTGACCATCTTCGGCTTTGTAGAGTTCATAGAGTTCAATGGTTACCTTCTCAACCACCTTGAGCCTTCTTGCTAGTAGTAGTTGGAGTGCATCACCATATGTAGCCTCTTGCCAATACCGCACACCATTGATGTGTAGCTCCCCCTCCAAAAAGTTGTTAATACCCGAGTTTGAGAGTGCTTTCACCACCTGAAGTCGAGGCTTCAAAGGAAGTGTCTTCACACTAGCCACGAAGCACTCAACACAATGCTTTGACCTAGGGACTTGATGACTACAAGATTTTCTTTGAAGGAAAGAAGGGTGTATGTAGTTAACTCTCTTTACCCGCATACATGCCGTTTGTCGATAAACACGCTTCTTCTCTCGAGCTTCTTGGGGAGACCATAGTGGAAGTCTCGGAGAATTTGATGGACCTTCCTTCATAGGATTGACAGAGCGCTGCTTGAGAACTCCTCAATGGGGGCACCAATTTATGACGAAGGAAATTTGAAATGGCGGCCTCTACACCAAAACAAACTCCATTGCGCCACAAGGGAAATGAGATGAGGGCACCACCTAGTCTTGGAAGCGTGGACTAGGACCGCTACGCAAAGAGAGAGAGAGAGAGAGAGAGAGAGAGAGAGAGAGAGAGAGAGAGAGAGAGAGAGAGAGCTATCACTATGGATGAAGCATTAACCTCAATGTGTGTACAAGGAATGAATAACTTCAAGCACTCCCAACGTAAATAGCATGTAGATTACTAAACAACAACTCAAGACTTAGCCAAAAAATCACCTCAAGCACTCACACACACACACACATAAAAGATCACTTTTAATTAACATAAGTAAGAGGAGGTGAGGTTACTAGCATAAAACATTTTGCACTCTAGAATTGTCAAAGAATAGAGTGAATGAATGAGCTTTATGGGCTCATGATGAGTGATACAAAGACTCAATGAGGCTGAGGGAGACCCTTAAAATTACAAAGGGGGGGGCTCTTTATATAGGCAAGAGAGTGATTAGGAGTGAGGTTAAGATCCAAGTGCAATTTGTACAAATGAAGCTTGATTAGGGACATTCCACCAATGAAGAAGCTCCTTCCAAGTGATTTGTTGACCAATTTGCAACTAATTGGCTCCATCATCACTTGTGTTTTCTTCACTCCTTCCTCCATAGCTTGAGTCCAAGAGCTTCCTTATTTTAAAATTTTAAGAATCTACATAAAAACAATGAATATCTAGTAATAATAGAAAGGGTTGAATGGCAACTTATGAATTACAACAAGATTAAGCATGATTTGAGAGGTGATTAGAAGAGGAATTTGTGATGGTTTTATGAGCTTGAGAGAGAGGAGGAAGGAGAGGAGGGTGAGGAGACTAATGGCTGATTTTTAGAGAAGGACTCAATGTGGAAAAGGAAGGGTGTGTGTGTAAAGGTAGAGGGGGTGGTCTCCACCACAGTTGGAAAAACTGGTGTCCGCCATTTTGGCCATATCTCCTAGATTGTAGATGCAAAAATTATAAAAAAATTATGGTCAAAATCTTCAGCTCATCAGCTACAACTTTGATGAAGACAACTTTTCTTGGATCGGAGTGGACATATTTTTTTAAAAATCAACAAAATCATGTGTCTGTTTCCTTCCTTCACCAAGTCTTCCACCTGGGTCCCATCTGTTTGAATCATTATATGGCTCCAAATCCATGATGATATGAACCCCTGATGACCCTTGAATCATGGTGCATGGCTCCACAACCACATCATATCTTTTCTTTTCACATTTACATATTTTTCTCTTCCCTTTACCACTAGGTTCTACCTTTCACCTCCGGTGAACTAGTCAAGGAAAAATTCCCATCCAGTCATTTTTTGAAATTTTCCAAGATTTTGTTCTCACTCTTTCTTTTATTGTAAACCTCTAGAAGTAGGGAAAACCAACAAAATATAGTAAACTAAAAATTTGTGATAGGCTCGGATCAGTGCAAAGTGCAAAGGCATCATGTAGAGAGGACCAAGGCTTCAAGCCAATGCGATGACAACTTTCCAAATTCGAGGTTGGCACTCTTCAAGCCAAAGGGACAACAAATTACCCGATACGAGGTTGGTACTGTTAACGATTGCAATTTGGGTATGCTTTGTTTACATGATTGCACTAGATACAAATTTTTTGAAATTATGTGTTTTCAATATGGCATCTAATCAACGAGGTGGTGGATTGACGCGATCAAGTTTCTTCAAATTATTTTTCAACCTTGAACATGAACACACGGTCATATATGGGTATATCGTCAATGCATCTTTCTTTAGATTGGAGCAGTCTCCATATGCCCAAGGTACATTGGTTATGGAAGCACGTACATGCAAGGCCTGTGCCTTGTAGGGAATAGGAATTCGGCAAGGCCGACGAGTGATGACCTATCATTCGTACTGTGAGGGAGCAAGGCTCCGTACAAGGTGCTCAGGTGGAAAGCTTGTGTAGCCAACATCATCGGGTTGGGCTACACAACCAGGGTTTATTCCACCCTTCGGCAAGTCAGGCATGGCCTGTGATTTGTAAGGTTAAGGTACTCGGCAAGGCTGATCATTAGTTATTCTTTTACGATGTTGGCAAGCAATGCAAGGAGAGAACTCCTAGGCCCATTTTCTACCATCGATGCAATCAACCTAGATTATGATCTTCCAATAGTGAAGCACGGCTCCATACCTTATGTGAAGCATGGCTTCCCTTTTGACATTTAGCATAGCGGTTTCCAAAGTTGGGAATATGCTAATAGCATACAAATTTATGGAAGCTTTCCAAGATATCTGCAGGTTTTTAAATCAAACAAGGACGTAACTACCTCACTCACGCAACAAATATGGTTATGGGCCAACTCATGGCAACTCGCCACAGCAGGGCGACAACTCATGAGTTTTTATTTTGACAACTCATGGCAACTCGCCACAGCAGGGCGACAAGGTTAGTCAATTTCAAGTTATGTCTGTTTTTACTTTTCATTTTGGAAAAGATCTCTCTGTTGTGCAAAGCAACGTGCTTCGGCAGACTCCATAAGATGCCATTGTACAAAGCAAAGTGCTTTGCCTGTCTTCATGTGAAGTACAGCTTCTCTTATGTGCCAAGGTATTATCAATTGATTTGAGATCAATGATAATGGCACACATCTTTGGCATTATGTGGATATAAGTGCATAGTACGTAACAACGCACTGTGATGTATCCATGCCAGTTTTAAGCATGTACGGCACGTATATCAACGGCTCACATGGTTGAGACTCTCATTCAAGCCACGGGCTTATTATTCTATTTTTTGCTATGTATGCACGACATACTAGTCCAATGGAGGTATGACACTTCATCATTGTATACGCTTCCGCTATAACAATAAATACTCTGTCAAGGACAAGGTAATTAATTGATATCTTAAAACATTTTTTATGTTATTCACAGGCAAAGTGCTGTATTTCAAGTTACCCTTGTACAGTCACGCTCCCATGCAAGGTCAGTGGGTCAAGCTGTGACTTATGGTACCTCTCTCTCCAAGAGCCTGGTACAAGGACACAGTTGTACGCTTATATGATAAGCTAAGCCTCTCTCTATGAGGGTGTGTAGTTGTATGCTTATAGGATAAGCTAAAACACAGACATGGTCTACAAGGGGCATACCACACATTTAAATACGGGGTTTTCCTCAGCCTAGCATTCTCTCTCTCTCTCTCTCTCTCTCTCTCTCTCTCTCTCTCTCTCTCTCTCTCTCTCTCTCTCTCTCTCTCTCTCTCTCTCTCTCTTTTCCCATCTTCTATGTGGAAAAGGTGAATTTAGGCATGATTTTATCGAAATCTTTCTATGATAATACGGTAACAAGAAGGGCTACGAGCCAACAAGAAGGGCTAAGAGCCATCTATTGCCACCTATTTTGAAATGGCTAACAACCATCAGTTTGTAATCCATCAGTGATTGCTTTCAAGATCAAACAATTGTATTCAGTTGAGTACCCCTCAATTCTAATGGACAAGGAAGAGTCTTTCCATTAGCGATTTTTTGGGTGTTATTTTAGCACTACACACTTTGAGTGTGAAAATCAAGTTGAGTTTTTGAACGTCCTAAACTCGCAGGGGCTTATCTCTACCAAGGTGTATAGATGAAGCCAGCATTTCAGACAGCAAAGTTGTTCATACAAACCTAAGATTATGGATTTTTGGATCCGGATAAGATCTAGTTGTGAATATGATTCCAACTTCAATGCATCTCCTATTTTATCTATAGCACTACGAGTGTCTATATGCAAATAATTTTGGGATAAGACCGAGCTTGTAATTACTAAATCACTTCTTAAGTGTGATGGTCAATTCTTGGAATCTTCACACTTGCACTTTCAAGGAAAGACATCCATAAGCTGCCAAGGGCTCGTTGGACAATTTCAACTTCCAAAGTTGAAATAAGATATTGTTGGCTGCTAGTTGAGCAGTTTCCATACAAAAGTCTAACCAAGCGGTTTGACAATGTCGATTTTAATCGAGGGGTTTGGATTGCAACGGCAACACCCACGGTTACATGTGAAACATTACTAACTTTCAAATTAGTGCTCCCAAGCCTTTGCAGGCGGGAAATTTAGGTAGGTTCCCTTGACTACAGGTAAGTGAACACTATGTTCACCCTCCAGGTATGCATATGATTTGGTTTATTTCCATCTTTCATGTTCTTTGCTTGCCTTTTTCAAGTTGGATGAATAATCTTGAATGCTTTCATCCATTTTTGCTCTTCAGGAAGATGACAAGGTCATGTAAGAGCCACGCAATTTGGGTTGTAGTGTCCACAATAAGTTTTTGCATTATGCAGTTATGGATCCACTTGTAGGGTTTATACGGCACATGTTGTCACATGGGATGCAACATGGTCTAAGAACTCAAGGAGTTTGGTTTAGCCAGTGTTGTGGAGCATGGATAATGAGGGTCTCTCTCACGCACGTCGCATGCGTGTTTACAATTACCTCCACATCCAAGTACATTTGATGTTTTTTTTAAAGACATCCTTACCTAAGAAATATTCCACATGTGGCAAATATGAGTCTCTGGGATAGACACTGGTGCTGTTATTTCCATTATGTGTCGCGACGATGTCCCTAGGTGCTGGTCAAATCTGTTTTCTAGACCATTTTCAGCATGACATATCAAGAACAATTTCAGTGGCTAGAAATTGTTGGATACTTAGAATGACTTGTTAAAGTACATACTACAAGTCCTGCTAGACAACATTACCGATGGTTGTTTATACATATAGCAAGGCTATGAATTGTTAATAAAAACGTTTCATTGTTTATACCTAGAAGTGACTTCTGTTTGACCTTATATTGTGGTTCCAATGTTTCAACAAGGCTTGCAAATGATTGCAATAGAAAGGATTTAGTTTCTTTTTGCAACAATTTACACTCCTCTTCAATGTGTGCTAGGAGCATCACATTCGCCATAAGTATTGGCAAGGATGATTATGGATATAGAGGTTTGGATCCATTTTTTGCTGAATGCATGCACACCAGGTGTTATGGGTCCTAGTGTTTAGCAAAGGCTGATTTGGAATGGCATGCGTATTCATCAAGTTGTTGCTTTATGAAGCATTTTGCACTCTATATGCAGTATCTCTATGCGAATAATTTTGGGTCTACCAATCATCAATAGAGGTCATGGCTCGGTTGGGTGCTTGTGGATATTTCAAGTTAACCACGATGGTTATTCAGGACATTGTTGATTCCTCAAAAATGTTGTATGATATTGTGATCCCCATTTACCAGTCATTTGGGAAGACTGTCTGTAAACTGTGGGCGAAACACACCTCAGTACTGTCAGCTATCCAAGGGGATAGGTAGATTACAAAGTTTAATCTTATGCTAAAGGATATGTAAAGTGCGTACATTAGCACCAAGCAATCCAATGCATAAGCATTTATTACTCTACTTGGAGTTTGCTTACCATCAGTTAAATCATGTTTGCGACTAGGTTTAGTCTCTTCATGTATAAGTCAGGTTCTCAACCTTGAACACTAGTTATGGTGGGGTTGTTTACTGATGCAATTTGAGAACAAGTCAAGGACTTACACTTGGCTGATGAGTTATGTCAGCAAGTTACTTTCATGGAAAGTGAAAAGAGGTACTCTTTCGGGTACATCTTTGTTGTGATAACTCTTTTAGCATGCTCATGTGCATTTTAGATGGAGTCTACACACTATGATTAAATAGAAACCAATAACACAAGATGGTTGCAAGGGGACAACAATGTGGAAAATCAAGATGTCACTCTTGGTTTCATTGTACCTCCTACTGAACCTTGTTCCGGTCAAGCAAACACCTGGATCCATGAAGGATGCCACTGTGGAAACCATGACTGTATCATCACTCTTGTTTTTTAGGAAGAAAATGCTTCTCCAAGGGGGGAGTAAAGTCAGGCCAAGGGCCACCCTGGAGATCAAGGACCGCCGGCTGCTAAAGGAGACGGGATCCTAGGGGCAAGGCCTATAAAGTGAGGTTGAGCGGAGGATCGAGGCTAGGTAGTCCCAGGGTTTTATATGGGGTCTAGGAGGGCCTCTTTATTTTCCACGAGCTTATGGAGGTGATTAACAATTTGACAAATAAGTGTACGCCATGTGTGCAAGAATGGTGGGTGTGTAAGAGTGGTTAAAGGATACACTGTCCCTCCCAAAAAAGTGGAAAATTTTATGATTTTTGGCCTTTCATAACTTCCACATATGATGTCCAATTTGAGCGAAGATCATAGATCTGCAATCTACACATTGAGCTCTTTCCATAGCTATGTTACATGATATGCTTTTACCCACTAGATTTAAAATTCCATTTTGAGGAGAAAATTTGAATTCAAATAAACTAGACGTTTTGCCTGTTTGAGTCCAAAAGATGTCCTTTGATTACTTTCTTAATACTAAAGGTTTGACTTCCTTAAAGTGCCAAATAATAAAGAGGCCTCCTAGACCCCATTCTCTTCCTAATGGATGAAGTTCCTAGAGTTAACACTATTGGGGTTAACAAACACGAAGTCAATGTTATGGCCAACAAAAGGGCCATAGGCGAAAGGGAAACCAAGACGTAGCTAGAGACGAAAGCTAGGAAAGGCAAAGAGAAAGTGGATGAGAGTAAAGACTAGTTAGAGTCAAGCACATGGAGATACCAGAGGAAGATGAAGCAGATAGACTTCCAATTAGGACGCGATCATCCCAAATATGATCTGGTGAGTGATGTTCAAAACCAAAAGCTAGTATCACCTTTGGATAGTTTCTTGCATTGAACCCCAAATTGAGGAGGCAATGGTCAACCATTGTTAGTACAAGGCTAGCCCGTGCAAGAGGTGTTGTACATGCTATGCAAAATCTAGCCTTAAGGGTGGGGAGTCCTACATATGTACTTTTGGTGGTGGAGGTTTTGGTTGAAAGGAAGAAGCATGTGCAAGCATATATTGATGGTGGGGCTCAGGTGTTTTTGTGCTAACGGAGTCTGCTATGAAAGATATTGGCATCAAGTCTATGGTTAGATCTAATGTTTGAATGAGGATGGCCAACCGTGCCAAAGATCGATGTTTAGGAGTGGCCCAAGATGTGAAGGTAGACATTATGGGTATTGAGTGTCTCATTGACTTCTTTGTTATGAAAGCAGGTGAAAATGCTTACCCAATCATCTTAGAGAGGCCGTGGTTGGTGGCAATTGGGGCCAAATAGGATTGGGAAACCTGGGATTTTACCTTGCCAAATCGAGAAAATGGTGGGTAAATTGTGCTCGACTTGAAGACCAGGGAGATCCATTTTCACCCAAGGGTTGAAGATGATCAAGAAGTCTCTAGTACCAACTACAAATATGATATGGAATTGACTTATGTTGATGAGGTTTCAAGAAATTTTGAAGAGGAGGAGAGTGATAAAGACCTACTAAAGCTGGACATAAATTTATTTGGAGTCACTGTGGATTTTGCCAAGCCCGTTGAAGGTATGAAAACTCCAATTTGTGGTCTAAAGGCTAAAGAAGTAGAGGATATGTTGGGAAAGGATTTAAGCAAGTAGAAAAAGGAAAGCTATATCGAGATATTCATTATATACCAGTTTGTTTGCTATGGAGTACAAATATGTGTGGGGAGCTAAAGGGGTGGAACATCGAATTCTACTCAAGACCGGATGCAAGCCGAAGGCACAAAAGCTGAGGAGATTGGGAGATATTTAGAAGGAAGCTCTGTGGCAGGAAATCAACAAGCTATTGTGGAGGCAAATATTATCTCCCATGAAAGAAGCTGAGTGGGTCTCCATTGTTGTTGTCACATCGAAGAAGAATGCGCAATGGAGGGTGTGTGTAGACTATCAGCCATTAAATGCTGCTACCAAGCGGAACCATGACCCTTTGTCATTTCAGCATGAGATTTTGAATCAAGTTGCAGCTCATGAGTGCTACTAAATTATGGATGTCTTTTCAAGTTACTTTTAGATTGGCATAGCTTTGGAGGATCGACTAAAGGCTACCTTCATTTTGCCATGGGGGTGTTTTGCTTACCATCGAATTCCTTTTATATTGGTGAATTCTTATGCTACATTTTAGGATTGGATGAATAAGGTGTTTGGGCCATACTTGGGTAAGTTTATTAGAGTTTTCATGGATGATATTGGTTGTTATAGTTCCCGAGTGGAGCACTTGTCCAAGTTAAATCTGTGTTTTCAAAGACTAGATGAGGAAGGAGGGAAATTGAGCCCAAAAAAAATGCAACATAGCTCAATCACAGTCTCATATTTTGGGGCAAGTGGTCTCACAAAATGGTATCAAAGCAGCTCTATAAAATGTGAAGGCATTGGTGTTGATGGAACCCCCTACCAATGCGACAAGTTTGGCTTCTTTTGTGCACAAACTCAAGTAGTTGGCCAGGTTTTTTTGGATTCTTTCATAGTATGTATACCCCCTTCAAAAATTGAGACAGCAAGTTCACAATTTTCAGTGGACTGAAGACGTCCAAGTAGCTTTTGACAGGGTGAAAGAAATCCTATGTTAGTGGCCTACGATATGCCCCCCTAACAATGAGGACTATTTTTATGTGGCCATGACTGTGGGTATGGTTGCCATTGGTGCACTATGTAGTACTGATGCAAAAGGTGGGTAAGTGCTACAAGCCAATCTATTTTGATAGCAGGGTGATTATCCCAGGAGAGATTATAAAGGAGGTTGAGCAGTGGGTGATGAAATTTGGTTTTTGTCTACCGCAAGTTCAAAGTGCATATAATTATTCAAAAGTTTGTTGTGCTCACCTCTAACAATTTTTTGCCTAAAGTGGTGCTTCACCTCAAACCAGGCATGCAAATAAGGAAATAGGTACTTGAGTGGCAGAAGTTTGAATTTGAATTCAAGATTGATCACGCGAGTAGGTCTCATTCGGCGGATATTTTGGTCAACAAGGAAGCGGACTTGCCCATCTATCCAAGATTGGTGAAAGAGGATGTTGCAGAGGAACGGGATTTGAAGGAAGCTTTTATCGTGTGGTTTGTAGTGCTTATAGAAGAGCTGTGCAATAAGCAAGAGGAGGAGTGATCATTCAGGATCCCCAAGGTATGGTATTTTTCTCAAATGCCTATGATTTGGAAGGTGTCCAGACAAATAATGAAGTGGAGTACTTGACACTTCGCTTGGGGCTCAAGCAATGTGTGGAGTTTGGAATTTCCAAGTTAGTAGTTAAGGGTGATGCTCTTCTAGCTATAAAGCAGCTTTTGGGGCAATGACAAGTAAAAAGGGATTCTCTTAAGAATTGGTTTTATTCGATAAGGAAGTTGTTGAGGTTTTTTGAAGAAGTGTAGTTCAAACATGCTAGAAGAGAGCAGAATTAAGAAGCAGATCGGTTGGCTAGCAATCGAGTGCAGACTCAAGTGTCAAGTTTGTATGCGCACCAGAAAAAATGTATGTAGGTAGGAACACCATGAAGGAAGTTTTCTTGTGTACAGGCCAATGTCCAGAGGGGCTATCAAAACTACAAAAGAGACGGATTGTTCAAAAGGCACAGAATTTTGTTCTGGTAGGAGAGAATTTAATGACGTATGGTTGAGATGGAGTGTTGCGGAGGGTCCTATACAAAGCGAAGATTGGCATGGTGTTAGAGCAATGTCATGAGGAGAGCAGACACCATGGCAAAGATCAGGCATTATTTTACATTTTATAGGCTATTTGTGGTGGCCTTCCATTGTATGAGATGTCCACTACTGCTGCAAGACATGCCATCAATTCCAAACTATAGGTGAAAGACAACTGCTAGCCAAGCCACAGGGGGCTATCATAGCTCATGATGCATTTGAAAAGTGGGGTTTAGACGTTTGCCCAAGTTAGCAAGCGGTAGGAAATACATTGGTGTGGACATTGATTATCTTACCTGGTGGGTGGAATGCTAAAGCAATGAAGGAGGTAAATGCTCATACAATTGCTCATTTTGTTGTTGATTGCATATGTTGCCATTTTTGAGTGCCTTGGGTGCTCATCTTTGATCGGGATCAAGGGTTTAGAAGCAAGATAGTGCATGCACTAGTGGAAAAGTTGGATAATTAGCAGAGGTTTTCATCTCCATATCATCCATAGTGCAATGATCTGGTTGAGAGTGCAAATGGACAGATAATTAAAATGCTCGCCAAGTATATATACAAACAGGTTGAAGAGTGGGAAGCTAATTTGGATAATTTTTTGTGGGCATACCGGACCTCTTACGAAGTGGCTACCAACTTTACTCCTTATGAGTTGGTATATGGCAAGGAGGCGGTGATGCATGTGCATGCGTAGCTAGGTGCACTAAAAGGTATGTGGAAGATTGACAAGTCTCATCAAGATGTTTTGTAGGATAAACCACAAGTCTTGAAGCTTTGAAGATGGATTGGGAAGCAGCAACGGATTTTTATGTGAATTAGCAAGAGAAAAGAGTGGCTACAACCAACATTTGTTGGAGAAGCAGATAGAGAAGGGTGATTTGGTAATGAAGTACAAAAGCTATTTGAATTTTACCTTTCTAATTAAGTTTAAGAAGAAGTGGACAAGGACCTACAAGGTCCATCATATTTTTCCTGTTAATACTTATTTGCTGATGC
The DNA here is from genome assembly GCF_014529385.1 of Adiantum capillus-veneris. Classification (NCBI taxonomy): domain Eukaryota; kingdom Viridiplantae; phylum Streptophyta; class Polypodiopsida; order Polypodiales; family Pteridaceae; genus Adiantum; species Adiantum capillus-veneris. Next base: position 42,694,170 of record NC_140955.1, read on the forward strand.
AGATGAATGGTCATCTTCCCAAGAATCAAGTGAATGGTGTGCATATCAAGCTCTATTTTGAAAGGGAGATGGTGCCATCAGTGCATTAAGTTTTGATAGAGGGGGTTGAGAAACCAACAAGTTAAACAGGATTTATACTTGCCCAAATAAAACTTTGTACATATAGTAGTATTTTTTGTTTGCTCACAACGTTTATCATTGCAGCTCTTTAGTCATCTTTTTGGTTGAACATTGAATGTTTATCATCACTCTTCTTGCTATCATACATTATAGCATAATAATGAAGACGGAGAAGATGGAAATCTTAAGCCTTGAAGCAGGGATCTTGGTTGGATTTTCATTCCGTAGACAAGAGTGTTGGTGTAGGCTCTCAACTTCTCTACTAGCTTGGAGAAGGAGATGGAGCTCTTGCACTTTACACTTCACACAATGAGAGTGTGTGTGAGTGTGTGTAGGAGAGTATAGCCCCCAAGCAACCCCCCTTCTTGCTTTGGTTGACCTTGTAGCTCATGCTTGGAGCTCGTTGGACCCCTGCAAGCCTGCCCAATCACATGCAGGATGCATAACAAGCAACAAGGATAGTCTTGGGACAAGTTTCCCCCTTTCCCCTGTGACAGAGAGGACTTGATAAATAAAAAAATAACTTATTAAATTAACTAAGTTATCATTGGACCCCTTGGGAGGCCAACTAGTAGGCTATAGGCACACCCTGATGGCAACATGGGTAGGGGGCTTCACATGTGTCCTTGCTGCCTCTTGAGGCTTAGGCTTTCCTTGTGTGTGAGTGTGTGTGCTCTCTCTCATCCCCCTAGCTTTAGGGTTCACCCCCTCTTGATTAGGGATTGGATTTGACTTTTTGAACACCCTCAAGCACCTTAGTCAGCAAGCATGACAAATGACCTCAAGCTTGGGTAGTGTTCCCACAAGCACCTCAAGCTCCCTAGTCGACAAGCATGACAAGCACCTCAAGCATCTTAGTCAGCAAGCACGACAAGCACCTCAAGCACCTTAGTCATCAAGCACGACAAGCACCTGAAGCACCTTAGTCAGCAAGCACGACAAGCACCTCAAGCTTGGGCTGGGTTCCCACCTCAAGCTCACCTAAGGTCAAAGTACTTTTTAACACTAACCTATGGAGGTCTTCAATGAAGCTAACCCTAAGGTCTTTACGCTCCATTGGCTAGCCTTGCTCTTTGATAGACCATCTCTCATTTGGGCCCCTTTACCATTGGCCCCGTGTTGAGATAGATCTGTAAGCACATGTCTAAAATCCAACCCTTGTTCCCTTTAGTCTCCCACATTAAATGATCAGTTTAATATGAGAAAATCATTTGGGTTGGTTAGATATTAGATTTTATGACATTACCTCTCTTTTAAAATCATAGTCATCCTCGACTATGAGGTAAAAGAGATAACGTCTTAGTCATTAGTCTATATTTCTTAGAGGGAAGAGGATCCCTTTTTACCCTACGGCATCATTCCAAGATGGATGACTAATCCATTTGGTTCTTGGGAGACATAGTTGTCGCAAGCATGTCTACTCTTTTTCCCATTTCATTCTCCCAAAGTAGACTGACAAATTCTACTTGGTGTTTGAGAGACGGCGTCATCACAAACATGATTATAAGCATGCATACTATTTAAATTTGTGCACAATAAAACGAGAATTAGTCTTATAAGACAAAAACCTTGGTCATTTAAAAGAAATGTGTACATCTGCTTACTCTAATGTAGCATTGTAAGCATTGACAAGGTTCATACTATCCTTAAGATGTATTCCTTGCATCCATCTAGCATCTTCAAAAAATTAATTTTTGAACTTAATAAGATACTGTCGGATAATCTTACCATGTCGTAGTACCTTGTCTTCATGCCGAAGAATAGCTTTGGGTTGTAGCACCTCTTCTTGGTCTTCGATTTTGAGAGGGTCTTAAATAATTGGTTTACTTGGTGGCTCTCCTTTGTAGGGCTTATGTAGGCTCACATGAAAAGCATTGTGTATGAGCCAATGGTTGGGAAACTTGAGTTGATAAGCCATCTCATTGATTGGCTTCAAGATTTGAAAAGGACCATAGTATCTTTTTGCTAGTTTAGCATGATACTTTGGCCCAAAGGATTTTTGCCTATCATTTGCCTCAATCAAGCCTTGGGAAACTTAAGTAAGACCCAATCATTTTCTTTAAACATTAAGGCTTTTCTGTGCTTGTAGTAGCAACAACTTTTTGCCTTTGTTGAGAGATAGATTTAGCCTCCTTAAACTTTTGAAAAGATTCCTGTAGGACACGGCTATACTCATCAATAGTGAAGATCTTCCCATGTACTATGAGTAGCAAGGGGATTTTAGGTCTTTCCTCAATGATTTTGAAAGGTGCTTTTCTCATAGAAGTATGGATAATATTATTGTATACATACTCTACAGGAGGTAAGTACTTTTCCCATTGTGAGCATTGATCTACTGCTATAACATAAGTCTTTAGTAGATTGAGTGTTGTAAGATTGGTTGTCTCACTTTGGCCATCCGTGATAGGCCAACGAGACAAACAGACCTTTCCAAAAATTACTGGCCATTCTAGGATCTCTATCTGACAAGATGGATGTTGGTAATCCATGGTGTTTGAAAATCTGTGATATGAAGAGAGTTTCCATTTGGTGTGCCTTAATAGTCTTTTTGACAAGAATAAAGTGTGCTTGCTTGCTAAACCTGTCAACTATTGTCCAGATTCCCATATTCCCATGGATAGACTTGGATAATCCAAAGATAAAATCCATGCATATACTCTCCAATGCTGAATTTGGGATAGGCAATGGCTGGAGTAGTCCAAGTTGCTTCCCGCTATCATACTTGGTCTTTTGGCATAGCACACATTTTGAAACATACTCTTGTATGTCCACTTTCATAGTAGGCCAATAGAAATACGTCTCTACTCCTCGGAGAGTAGGTTGAATGCCTCTATGCCCCGCATAGGGAGAAGCATGAGATTCATACATAACTTTCTCCACGAAGGGAGTGGATAACACATAGCCTATGTCCATGGAGAAGATAACCATTATGCAAGGTGAATGGTCCCTCTTTCTTCCCCAAAGAAAGGGCTAACATTATTTCTTTAAAGTCAGGGTTTATAGCATACGTGAGTTGCTATAGACACCGCATTAACTTTTGGTTGTAGTGAAAGTGCATCAGCCACTTGATTGTGCTTACCAGCAACGTCAGCAATATAAAAATAAAAAAGCGAAAGAAAATTTGCCCACTCATTTATTTGTCAAAAAGCTTTGGTTTGCCTCATGAAGTACTTGGACTTTGGTGGTTGGTTCGTAGAATAAATGGAGTCCCCAATAGATAGTGCTTCCATGTGTCTAGGGCATAGCTGAAAGCTCTTTCTCATAAATGCCCAAGACCTGTTCATTCGTATTGAGCCTTCGCCTCTCATATGCTAAGGCATGCCCTTCTTGAAGCAAGACTGGTCCAAGGCAATCACCACCACAAGCATCACATTGGACCTCAAATGGCTTTGAGAGATCCGAAAGCATTATGACTGGTTTGGAGGTAAGCTTCTCTTTGAGCTTGTCAAAAGAAATTTTCACCTTAACAGTCCGTGAATACTTAATGTTCTTCTTTGTTAAGTCATGTAACGGTCCTGCTATTTGAGAGAATTTTTCTATGAAGCATCTATAGTATGCACACATACCAATAAAGCTTCTTAGCTCATGTAGATTTTGTGGATTAGGCCATGCTTTTATTACCTCCAATATTGATGGATCCATTTGGATACCATCTTGAGAGATAATATGACCTAAGTATTGAATCTCTTGAAGGAAAAAATCGTTTTTCTTTTGATTGAGAAAAAGCTTGTTGTCCCTTAGTGCTTGAAAAACCACTTGGAAATGTTGCTTGCATTCCTCCAATGACTTGGAGTAGATAATGATCTCCTCAAAGAACACTCCAATGAATTTGTTGTAGGGTCTAAAGATTTTCTCCAGTAATTGATTGAACATGGCTGGTGCATTAGTCAAGCCAAAAGGCATGACTAGGTATTCAAAAAGACCAAATGTTGTGCGAAATGCGGTCTTTATGATATCTTCATCCACTATCCTTATTTGATGATAGCCACTTTTAAGGTCAATCCTACTGAAGTAGGTAGAACCTTGTAGCTTATCAAACAAATCTTCTATCCGAGGCACGAGGAATCTATTTTTGATAGTGATATGGTTTAGTGTTCGATAGTCCACACGCACACAATATGTACCATCTTTCTTTTGCACTAGAAGGACTAGAGAACAAAAGGGAGAGGAGCTAGCCTCACCATCCCTTTATCTACCAATTTTTGTACTTGCCTTAGGATCTCCTCTTGTTGAGCTTTGGGATCTCAATAAAGAGACTTCTTAGGCGGTGATCTTCCTAGTAGGAGCTCAATTTGATGGTCATCATCCCTCATTTTGGAGGTAAGTCCATAGGGATATCATCGATGAACACGTCTTAGAATCCTTTTAGAAAATTAGACAAGTCTAACTCGTCTTGATTCCGACCGTTTAGTTTGATAAAACATTAGGACCTTTTAGGGACTCTTTGACAAAAATCATGTACGCAAAACAGAGCTCTTCATTGATTTACCAAAAGCAGGAGGATTTACGAGTGGTATAGTATGACCAAACTCACTAGCATCTATATACATGTTCTTTTCCTTGTAGGTGAAGTAGATTCTCCTTTTAGGGAGCTTCACTTTGGCAGCCATGCGGATGAACCATGGTGCCCCTAGGATAGCATCCTCATGTTGAAGAGGAGAGATGAAAAATTCTTCTTTGCCGACATAGCTTTGGACTTGAAGCTTCAACTTCCCAGTCAAGGGAGTAACGGAGGCTTGTTGTCCCTTGAAAGTTGTGTCAGCTGTTATAGTATCTCCCATCTTGAAAGCTTGAATGTCCAACTTGGGGGCCAACTCCATTGATATGAAGTTGTGAGTAGAGCCAGGGTCAAATAAGATGAAGGCATCATGCTCCCTTACCTTTCCCCAAGCATAGGAGAGAGGTGATCCTTTGCAATGAGCATCTTCTTTTGGAGCTTCGATGGTGGAAGCTCTAAGAATCTCATTGCGGGCATTTCTCTTGGGGTAAGAACGATAGCCATGTCCTTGCTCCCCACACTTAAAACATTTTTGGTCCTTCTAAAAAGATTCAAGCTCTTCAGGAGAGAGTTTGTTTTTACCTTTGTAAACTCCCTTCTCCTTAGACCGATTGTTGTTGTTGTTGTTCGAATTGCCTTGGGGAGAATTTTGGGCATTGGTTTTCCCCTTTGCATCACTCTTTCTGTTTTCCATGGGCTTGATGTTCCGTCTAGTCCCTTGTTGGAATTTGATGTGCGAGGCAACCATGGTGTGGTGGATTACTTTGGTGATAGAGCCATGCCGTTGAGAGTTGACGTACTCGGCCATCTCTTCAGGTAATCCCGCATAAAATTGTTGCTTGGTGAAGTCTATCTTTTGAAAGACAGTAGCCTTGAGATGTAAATCACAAAACTTGTCTACATATTTGTGGATAGACTCATGAGAGAGAAGCTTCAAACTGCGCCATTCAAGAAGCAATTTTTCCTTTGCATCACTTGCAAGGAATTGCTTCATGATGGAAACTCATAGAGTTTTCCATGTCTTTGTGGCTTTTCCACTGCCACAAAGGCTAGCCCATCATTGACGAGCCAATTTCTAGAAGTGCATAGCTACATGGTGTAGCTTGGAGGACTCCGTGAAGCCCTCGTCTCTAAAGACCGTATCAAATTGCTGGATAAAGGCCAATACTTTGTCGGTAGCACCAAAGGTGCCATCACAGGTGAGAAAAGAGATACTCTTTCCTCCGTCTTTGAACTTCTTGAGCTTTTGTGACCTTTGCCATGTAGGGTATGATTTGCAATGTCCTCCCCTCTTGTATTCTCTAGGAGAATAGTTGTTAGCGGGTCGCCACGACGGAGGTCTGTAGCATAGCTATCGAGCACTAACATAATGTCAATACTCAAGGAAGTGACTCGGATGGAGCACGAAGACTCTTTGAGATTGTTAATCTCAAGAAGTGAACATTCACAAGAAAACACAACAACTCTACAAGCAAACCAACACTCAATGATAAGGGAAATTTGCCTATGTCCTTTCTCACAGCTCTAGGTCATCACGCCATTTTGGCAATCGAACGGACTCAAAATGCAACGGAACTTTAGGAGGAGGTCTAGGACACCTAGGGACACTATCCTACCAAGTCTGGTCGCAATCCAACAAGGTACCAAAATCACGATCCATCATGAAAATGGTCCTAAAAACTGCAACAGATCAGTCCAAAAATGTTGCCTTATGGTCTAAGAACTCTCTCCTATGGTCAAAAGGACTAAAAACAATGATTTAAGCACTCAAATTTGCAATTAAGACTCACAGATGCGTAGTCGCAAACCACAGCAAAACTGAAAAATGCTTACACTTAAATAAAAGAGCAAAGAGAGAGAAACACAATGCATGTTTTGGATTTGAAAACGGATTACCCAATCATTAGAAAAGTCGATTACAAGTTGGAACAGCTTTGTAGCTTGAGCGTACGTATAGCAGAGCTCTTTCTTCTCTAAAAATAAGCCTCCTTTCACATTAAGGTTATTGACATTTATACCCAGGGCATTCTAAATGATCAGTGGCCTGACTCACATGGACCTTTACAAATATCATTACAGCATTATAACTCACGGAATTGATCCACTACTCTGGAATCATGATTACACAGAGTATTACTACACTAGCTCAAAAACTAATAGAGTACAAATGTGGTGTCCGGCTACCTGTCCGACCAGGTGGGCGCCTATTCGTCTGTCTCTTAACATTCCCCTCTTCCTAAATCCTGTCATCCCTTGACACGATCTTGTGAAGTCTTGTCATAGGGTTGTCTTCAGCTTTGTCTTCAAGGTTGGTCGTTAGCTTGGGAAGTGCTTTGGCATTGATGACGCTCCCTCCTTCCTTGAGTGATTCATATCATCCATGTTGTTGATACATTATTTGATCTTTGATTTTTGAGGCAAGTTTTCTCCTTGTTGTGCATTTGCCTCTTTGTGGCCAGTCTTAGCTATCGTAAAGATGGATGTTGATGTGTGTGAGCTTGTAGGGCTGATCCTCTTCGTGGCGTTGACTTTATGATGGATTTTCTTTCAAGGTCCACTGCAATTTGAGTTTTTCGCAATATGTATCCAATGTTGAAGCACTGTGTGAGCTATGTATGCTTGTTGTATAGCTCATTTGCTGAAGGTATCCTTGATTGTTGTTGTAGGTCATTCTTTGACTTGCTACTGTTGTCCCTTTTTGTAATGGAGCTTTGTTGTCGCCCATAAAGAATATAGGTGCTCTTGATAAGGGTGTTTTGATCAGCAGTTGTAGCTCCAAGTTATTGTCGATTGAATTTGGTAGCCGCTTCCTTATTGCTAATGTAGAAGTAATTTATACAAGAAGATGATGATGATGGTTTCTAGATTAGGGTATAAAAACCTAGATGACCAAAGGTAAAAAACCCAGTGGGAAAAAAGTACCTTTGGTATACACTCTTATTGGAGTTGAGCATTTGGACTTGAAGTCCCTTTCATGCAAGGTGAGTGCTTGGGAGAAACAAAGGAAGAGTTTCTAATGCAAGGATTATGGGACACTCTATATGCATATGAGGAATTTGTCAAACAAAAGCATGTAGTGTAAGAGATGGAGTTGATCGGTGCTTCAAGGAACAAATGTAGCACATGTGACATCAAAAGACATCTCAATAGCTTCCACATTTTCAAGAAGGGCTTTTGATGTAGAAGCTTCTCCACTCATACCTCACTGTGCTAAGTGTGTGAGTGTCTTTTGGACTTCCTCCTTCACTTACCACTATACTACAACGACCTCGACTCTTATGCTCACCTATACCAGCATGAGCGACACAACGTAATTATGCTCAACTCTTCCAGCTTGAGTAGTACATAGAATAACTAAGACACTTAGACCCTAGAGAATATTATATGAAGGTTTGGGACTAACACCTCACTCATTTAGTGGCTTAGCTGCCCGACTCTACTTTATGCCATGTATGTTTAATGGTGACTTGGACTTACCTGTTCAAGGCCAGAAAACCAATTCCATACGTTCTTGAAATTTAGGCCTTTTCCATTGTGTTGGTCTTTGGATGCCACCATTTTGTCGAGAAGGTTGGAAAATTTTGGCTCCTCTTGACTTGCTTGTCGTATGTTCATACTGCTTTGTGAAACAAGTCCTTCAACTTTGGTAGGGTTTGATGTAGCTTTTTCTTTATCTCCCACCAGAAGTGGTTGAATCTGTGACTGGGTTTCCACTAGCGATTTTGGAACCCATCTTGCTTTTGGTCCTTGTGTGACCGTCTTTGGCATTTTACCTTCTTCTATAATCTAATGAACACTAGGCTTCGGTAGCCATAACTGATTGTTTTCTTTATAGAAGCCTTGATTTTGGAGTTGATGACAAGGTATCCATCTAGAGATTGTAGCAACCTTGGTTGCAATTGGCTTTTGGTTGTCATTGTTTGCCTTTGATAGAAACTTGTGCTGCATGATTTGTCTTGGATGTTCCAGATTTAGCTACAACTTTTGGTAACCATATGTCAGTGTTGCCTTCATAGAATCCTTGCTTCATGTAGCTTGACTAAGATCATTTGCTGCTTCACCTGTCTTTCTTGGGTAATTTGACTAGCCATTGACTTTGGTACCAAACTTATCACATTGTTTGCTTCTTTGATCTTTTCTTTTGATGCATTTTGTTGTTGTTTTTTCTCCTTCTTGAGTTGTTTTCCTTGTGTTGATAGTGCATCTTGTCCTTTGTAGACCTTGTTGGTTGAGGTGGGTAGATCTAGGCTATTACTTTAGGCTTTTTGGCCCAAACATTAGCGTTTCCTTGGAAGTAGCCCTGAGCAGTGATTGATTCACTTGATGCTACCCACCCAATGACCTTTGGTTGTTGAAGTTGAGCCCATGCTTGATGCATCCAAACCGGGTCTTTGACTTGGATGTGCTCTTTGGATACTAACACTTGGTTGATTCTCTTCGGCTTCTTCCTAAGGCTTTGATGGAAACTTTGGTTGATATATTTTTTCTATCAGTTTTCATTGCATTGTTAATGGTTTGGCTCTTGATGTAGAAGCTTCGCGGGAAGTTTGATGGAAGATCGTTGAAGGTAAAGTCATCTTGTAGTGTTTACCTTTGTTTTACCTTTTTCCGTGACGGTTGGCGATTTCTTCTCCGCATGGACTTGAGAAGCTTCATGGAGTCTTACCATTGTCGTTGTTGAAGCTTTTGATTGTTGTCAAAAGAAGATGTTCCTTCAGCTTTTTGTGAGGATCAGACTCTCTTTGATATGATGGGATTCAATTATGTGAAAAGTTTCTTTTTATTCCCCGGTACTCAACTTGAGTACGGCTTCTGCCATGCCAAAGCTGGGAATTGGAATTTTTGAGCTTGTGTACACTGTTTCTTCTAGCTCTTTGATTGGTGGCTTTTCCATCATGATCCATGTTCATAAGTCATTAGATTCTTTCTTGCTTCTGGATCTATCACAGCTGAACATGTGATTTTGAGTCATGTTTCTTTGCATATGTTGAATTTGATCAATGTTGGAGACATTTGATCTTTTGTCACATCCTTATCCTTCTCTTGATCTTGAGTTTGTTGAACTTTTGATGCAAAGCTTGGAAACTTTTCTCCTTCATTTGCTTTCATTTGCACTTTTTCTTGAGTCTGCTTCTTTGAAACAACTTTTGTCAATTCTTCAGGTATGTCAATGATGACATATTCTTGTGGTTGCTCTGCTTCCTTCGTTTTCACTTCTGCCTCATGCTCAATGACATAGGTATTTGTCTCACCTTTGTTGCTTTTATACTCACAAATTTCATTAGCATCCTTCAACACCTCTATTGTAAATAAGGGAGTTATATCATAGCAATCTTCATCGCAAAATTTGGTGTTGGTCAACTCATTTACGCAAACATCAAGAGTGGCAAGAATTTTGTTGCCATCCAAATGGTTGGAACATTTCTTCAGGAAAAGATTCTGCAATATAGGATGTGTCCTCCACAGGTTGATTGAGAATACAATCCTCCTTCTTCAAACTTACACTCTCAGGACTCTGTACATCCAAATATGTGCTTTGTCTTGTAGTTCGGTCAGTAACTCATCTTCGTGATCTATAGTAAATTTTAGTTCTTGTCCTGGGTTCACTCTACATCTCTATAACTATGATCTTTGACACTAATTTTTGTTGTGACATCTTTGTGTCTCAAGTAGATATAGTCATAGCCCCAGTGTTGTACCATTTTGAGCTGACACATGAATGGTCTGCCCAATATGATATCAAAGTTGCTGATCTTGTCAAAATTCATTATGGCAAAGGTGTTCTCATACTCTATGCCACACGAAGATACAATGATTTCTTCTAATATTCCTATTGGTCTCTCCACGTATCCATCCACTAATTGCAATTTCAGTCGAGTTTTTGTAAGAGCAGGCTTTCTCCATTTTTTCCATATTTCTTTGGTTGCAATGGCAATTCCTGCCCCACTATCTAATATAGCAATCATCTTTACTCCTTGTGCTGAAGTGGTAAGGTGGTGTTTCCTTCTTGTCCTTCACAATAGTCACCCACCTTATTTACTGGTATTGGCTTTGTTTGTGGCTTCTTAGGCAAGGTGTCATCCATGTTTTTTCTCCACAAGTTGGTCATGTGAAGGGATTTTCAACCCCATCTTTTCCAGGTGTTTGCCCATTTGGCCCCATAGATGCGGTCTAATTTTTACCAACTCTGAGAGGTAAAGTGTGCATTGTATAGGAGAAGACATCAATTCGTGCAAGCTCCTGGTATCCATCATTTTTGGTGTGGCTTTCCACTGAGAAGGTACCATTTTAACCTCCGATTTTTTTTTGAGTTCTCCTATGAAAGATGGCAAAGTCTGTATAGAGCGTGGTTTACTCTCTCCAGATGCAACAGACCCGACATCCCCATATAAAGATCTTATATCCCCTAGGAAAAATTTGTGATCCATGTTTGTCTCAGGGATAGGTGTTGATTGTAAAGTAGCACTACCATCTTTTTTGGTTTCTCATCGATTCCCATAAGGATTATGGCCATGGTTCTTCTACCTCTGGAATAGGCATCACTGACTGTGAGCCCACCCCATATGTGGTATTGGCTACTTCCCTTGTATCTAAAGGTGCCTCAACTCCCAGCTCTTCCTCTCTGTTTACAATATCATGACTTTCTAAAGGTGCCTCAACTCCCAGCTCTTCCTCTCTGTTTACAATATCATGACTTTCCAATTCTTGTATTTTTTTGTGAATTAGCACCTTTGTTTTTGGAGCATCTGGAACATGTGGTTCCATAAGAGCTTGGGCTATGAGCTCCTTGCACATTTGTAGCCTCTCTTTTCCATACCCTGGATGAGGATATGTCAGTCATCTATCCTCTTCGGTTTGATTGGGTTTTAGCCTAGCTTCATATGCCTTCAAAATTGCATCTAAAGGTTTAAAGAATTTTTCGACCAAGACTGAACCTCCCGAATTAGTCTTTGACTCTTGAGGTCCCTTTGCATTTTTCTTGCTCTGGTCTAAGTTGTTCTTTTGTTTGATGCAATTCTATTTCCAAATCAGCTTCCTCCTGTAGCCTTTTGCCTTTCATTTTGTCTTGTTTGTCTTTCCATGATTTTCTTCCTGTTCTCACCGATATGTTCTCAATTTCTGTTTGAACAGGCAATGTCACTTCCTCCTCAACGATTGCATTTTTGGAAGCTTCTTGAGCTCGAGCTCGAGTCATTACCTTTAAAGGAATTTTGGGTTCTAACTCGGATTCTTTTGAAGAAGGCATCATGTTACAATATTCATTGTTGATTTTCCTTTGTAGTCTGGATTCTTAGCACATTGTTAGCGTAGATGGTCACTCCCATAACCATCACATAATACAAATAATCCTATAGTGGACCCTTGTTAAGACAACCTCGTGCCTAATGGTCACCTCCACACTCATAGCATGGACCTTCTTGTTTCATAGCTGGTGATCCAACCGATGGTTGTTCTTGTCTGGATTCCATTTGTGAATCTATACATGCCCTCATGAGCATAATCTGTAAGCACTCTCATGGATTCACTGGTTTCGATGAATCTCACATTTGGTTTGCTGATTAGAGGATGCCTCTCCTTTATGTATTCTTTCAATCCCCCTGTATTTTTCATGTCTCTAAAGGAGTAGAAAACCCTGGTGGTGGATGATATGTCATAATAAAAGGCTTACTCAAAACTCTCAAGGTAGTCCTTGTTGACAAGACCACTTTGGCTTAGTGGAACTTATCCCTTTTTGCCCCTGATCAAGTCTCTCAAAAGTCAGGAACTTGTTACTCTTTTGGTTTTTAAAAATTGATTATGGGTACCCTAAAAGTTTGGATTTAGGAAACATAGAAAAATTCAGCTCTGAAGCTGGTTTTGAGTGTCCTATTACTTGCAAGCTTTCTTCTTGGCTTTACCTGACTCAATTTGGAGTTGTTCATCAAAAGTTAGGGCAATTTTGGTGAATTGCACTTGAAACAGCACTCAGGACAGTCTCAGGACACTAGAGCACAAGAAATTTGGCTTGTATCTTGGTTTCCAGAAGGTAATTTTAGCTCAAACTTGAGATTTGGGATGTTCTCAAGTATGTATACAAGATCACTAACTTAGATACCCCCACTATGCTGATGCACATGGTCGTGATCCATGTTCCTCTGTCAAAAAATTTTCTCTAAATTTTCCCAAATTTTGACTGTATGTGACAAGGTCATATGTAGGCTCTATACCAATTTTCATCAAATTCTGAGGTTGAGGTACATGGATCGTGATTTATTTTCGACCACATATAGAATTGATCTCTTAGGAGTTTGTTCTTGACTATGTCCACAAGCTAAATATCAAATCTTTTTGGATTTGTACTTGGTTTGATAGATCAAATGGCCAATATTAGGTCTGCAATGTGGTTTTCAGTCTATCATCTATTTTTCTCCCTTTTGATCCAAATTTGCTCCAATTTTCTCACAACTAGGCTTCCGGATATGTTTCCTTGTGTATGCACTATTCATCAAGAAATTTCTAGGTCAAGCTGTCATTATGGGTACATGGATCGCGATCCATGTTTGGAGCCCAAATTGACTTCTCTTGGTACCATCAATTTTAGCATGATTAGTAAGTCCTATGGTATCATTCTTTTTGAAAATGGACCTTTGGATTGAAAATTAGGTCAATATGGCACTTCCTCAGAGTACTTGATAGTTTTGGCTTTTGACTTGGTTTTTGATATCCACATTCACTTTTGACAAGACCACTAGACTCCTTGTGATGTCCTCTAGCTATGGTGTAAGTTTGGTATCAGTTTGTGACAAAGGAACATGGATCACGATCCATGTACCTATGTGTCAGATGGTACTGAAACTTGGCACATAGCTTGTCCTTGGTCTCTTCATCCCTGCTATATGGTTTTTGTGTGATTTGGACTTGTTTAGGTCAGGCAAAAATCAATTCACAAGTCTTTTTTAGGGTTTTCTTCCCTACCCTCATTCCCTGCTAGCTCTCTCCACCTTCGAACGTGTTTGAGGCCTTGGGACTGAGGCTTGGGATAGTTAATCCTTTTTGCAAAGTTCATTTTATGCTTGTGAGATGCATATAGCTTTCCATCTTCATTGCATTACCTAGGTCACAAGGTACACAAAGATTGTATTGTACCAAGTCTCTCTTGATGGGAAAATCTACAATACATATGCCTATTGGAGGGGGGACTGCCGGCTCCACATCAATCCGGTCCTCAACTATTGTCATGTTCTCTAAACTCTCTCTCTCTTGCAAAAGTATTGTTCATGTCAAGTTAACTAAGTACTATGTTTATGTTGCTACCATCAATTAGTCCACCCTCTATGTTCTCAAAGTAATCTCACAAAAGTGCTTTCTCTAATTTTCCTAATTCCACTACTCACAAAGTTCATATGCCATTTCCATTACATGCAAGCTCTTAGCATAGCATAGTAATAGAGTAATAGAGATGGAGAAGAAGAAACTTTCATTGGCTTGAATTTGCATCCATAGCTAAGAGCTTAGTCCCATCTCTAGATCTCCCATGTGTGTGTGTGTGTGTGTGTGTGTGTGTGTGTGTGTGTGTGTGTGTGTGTGTGTGTGTGTGTGTGTGTGTGTGTGTGTGTGTGTGTGTGTGTGTGTGTGAGAGAGAGAGAGAGAGAGAGCTTGCTTTTCCAATGTTGGGCACTTGAGAGGGTGTGTGAGAGGAGTAAGAGCTTCAAAAATGCAATGATCCCTCTCTTATATAGCTATACAAGTTTGTAACTAGACTTTGAATTAGAATTCTTCATACTTGACCAATGAGGTGAGAATATTTCCTAATGAGGTGAATTTGAATTAGAATGCTTCATACTTGACCAATGAGGTTAGAACACCTCCTAATGCAACTCAAGCATGCCCAACACTTGTCCCCTCTTGCCTTGCATGCTAGAACCCCCCCCCCCCCCCCTCCCCTTTCTTGGGACTCATCTTGGCAAGTGAAAACACCACACTCACTTGTTAAGCTCACTCCAAGCAAGTTTAGGCTACTTTGGACATGTGGCTTTGTTAAGCTTAGTAAACCAAGATTAGAGTCAGCTTACTAAATGAAGACGGTATGGTCTAACCTTAGTCTTTAGCTTTTTCTTTTAATTTAATAAAAACAATAAACTTACCTTTTAATTAATTAGCTCAAGTGCAAGACCTTTGCACAAATCTTGGAGTCTTATGACTAGAGTCAACTTACTAAATGAGGAAGGGATGATCTAACTTTAGTCTTTAGTCTTTAGCCTTTTTCTTTAATTTGAAAAAGCCATAAACTCATCTTTTAATTAATTAGCTTAGGTGTAAGACTTTTGCACAAACCTTGGAGGTTTATGACTAGAGTCAACTTACTAAATGAGAAAGAGATGATCTAACCTTAGTCTTTTAGCTTTTTTCTTTAATTTAATAAAAACCATAAACTTACCTTTTAAGTAATCAACTCAAGTGCAAGACCTTTGTACAAACCTTGGAGGCTTATGAAGCTGACCCGAGGCTACAGTCTACCTGCTAAATTAGGATAAACTTTGGCAAAAAAAACTACCCTTTGGGCTTTAGAACTTTCATGTGCTGTGCATAACCTTGGCACAATGCTTTGGAGGTGCCACCAAGCTGCTCCCAAAACCTGCTAAATTTAGACATTTTGTGGCAAGTTACAATTTCACCCTAAGGCTTTGTAGACTTCGTACTTAGAGTCTAAAGAGTTATTCTAATGACGTGAGCTTAGCACAATCACTTTCTATTTTTAGACTTCTATAATTGCTCTCGATCATCTCCTTTGTCATGTACCTTTGACCAAGGCTGCCCAGATACGTTTATCCTTCCTTGATGTGTACCTATGACTAAGATAATTAATAAGCAATTACCCTTGCACTTTTATGGACTTTTCCTTTTTGGTCCCAAGCCTTAACCGGTTGGTCCATTAGCACTTAAGCAATTTCACTTGTTCTCTTTTTATTTTCCATGGACTTAAGTAGCTAGAAAGTACTTTTAGAAGGTTAGAAATCAATATTCATGATACCTAGCATCATCCTAGCCATCGACGACATCCGATCATCCTCGGCCTTAGGTGCACACGTTCACGCTCACGCGAGAGAGAGAGAGAGAGAGAGAGAGAGAGAGAGAGAGAGAGAGAGAGAGAGAGAGAGAGAGAGAGAGAGAGAGAGAGAGAGAGAGCATTCTAGACTCTCCTCCGACGGCTATAGCACTTGCATTGACAAAGTGAGGGAGAGGGAGAGAGAGAGAGAGAGAGAGAGAGAGAGAGAGAGAGAGAGAGAGAGAGCACATCGGCTCTTCTCCGGTGTGTATACATCATCAGCAAGTACTTCCACTTGTCCTTTTCTCCGTGTGGTGGCCTTGTGACCTTGATATGTAGAGAGAGAGTGGTAACAGCTCTTGACTCAGTCTCGACTTTAGCGAGCACACTCTCTAAGGATTTTTCGCTTTTGACATTCTTCTCGGCATACCATTGGTGGCTACGCCATCGGCTAGAGACTTTCGTTTGGCGGTAGAAGGTGGCATCGCCGTATAATTCTCAACTTTGGCATACAGGTGGAAGAGAGAGAGGTTTGGCTCTTGTCCAGTGTAGCCTCGCCATCAACTTTCCTCCCACACCCATTTTGGAGTGGTTTTTCTCTGATGATCACTCCCTGGCATTCCAGCCTTGACTTACTAAGAGAAAAATTAGAGAGAGCGGCATTAGCTCTCCTCTAGCCCCCATTTGGAGTGGCTCAACTCTAACGTAGTCCCCTCAACAATTATAGCTTCAATGATTCTCCATTTATTGCTTCGGTGACACACATCCAACACATACGCCTTTGACGAACCATTTCAGAGCGGATTTCCTACGTGAGTTTGGATTTTGGATGGCATTTGTGGGCGGCATGTCTAGCCTCATCATCCTACCTTATTACAGTATGAGAGAGAACCACGATTAATTTGTCAAACCATGGGACGAAGCTGACTCGACTAGTGCATAGGGGCTACAAGAGGTTGTCAATCTCTCAGAAAAAAACTAACAACTCGCATCTAACTCAAGCTACACTCAAGTGACTGAAATCAGCAGAAGCCAATCGCTCATCGGCAAACAAATCATATCCGTTACAGCATCAAATGACATCCAAACGTATCGAAACTTCTAGGACAAGTTTATAAGACCTAAGCACACATGCTTATGGTCTCAAACCCCACTTTAGGTCAAGTTCCAAATTTGCGATTATTAACAGTGATGGATTTTTTACCTAGTCGTTTTCGACCCAGAATGCATCTAAATGCCTATGCTTAGTTTTTGATTTAAAAGTGTAAATTCCTAGTTATGATGAAATTAGGCCGCGGGTCGACGACGCCAAAAGCTACGAAATACTGTGAACTACTTACGTCAATGCGTAGAGCTCTTACCTGCGGTTGCAATGCAACAAACGCAATTGCAATGTGACAACCGAGGAGGGAGTAGGAAGCGCGAGAAGAAGAGAAGTGAGCGTCGTTAGCTCACACTGTGTATTTCTTATCCAAAAACCTATAAAAAACTTACAAAAATTGGCTTTTATACCTTAGCCAAGGTTTTTGGGTGGTCAAAGCTAATAATATGGAGTTCTATCAAAGCTGGATAATGATTGGCTGATACAATCTGGAATCTTGTAGCCCCGGCTCATTAATTACAGAGTTTATCCAAGAAAATAGGAGTTACAATATTCCCGATTTATCAAAATAATATATGTTTTACAAAAAGAACTCCGAAAAATGTTGTCCATGTTAGCTTGCTGCTAACATTCCCCCCTCCTCGCATGTGTCGTTCCTTGATACAACTTATGGGCTGAAATAGTCGGACGGTTGGCAAGGCGGTCTTTAAGCGCATCCAATGCCTTCTGGTATCTGATTTTTCTTTCTTTGTCGGGCACTTGCAGAAATTACATTGTCACTTTATTCTTCAACTCCACCATTGAGTAGCCTACAAACGTGGATGTTAGGTTGTTGATCACCAGTGCAAATATCTTCGTTTGCCAGGTGAAGAATCCAGTGTAGAAAGCTTCTTCAAAGGCCAATATGTTATTCGATGGCAAGAACATACATCTGGCATAGAAGCTGTAAGGACTTCTTCCAAAGGTTGCCCACTCAGATCGTAGCATACGCCTTTGTTTCCTTCCAAAAATGATATCCATGGGGCTCCTGTTTGCTTAGGCTCATTAGAAACTTGGATGCATGTGAGCAACATCCGGCAGATCTTATATAACATGGCGCAGGAGAGATATGGAGACTCTTGAAGAAGGACAAGGCGTCGGTTAGGTTTTTCACCATGAATTCCTCTGTTGCTTGTCCTCTCTCTGGATCTGGCAGTCTGGGGAAGTTAAGGCAAATTGGCCTCTTCTTTGTCAATGCTTCATGCTCTTGCCATGTCCTTACTCTGGGTACAGGATAGAAGGTTGGATCTCTTTGAAGGGTTGCACGTGCTTTTGTGAACAGAATCAAGTATCTCGGATTCTTGTTCAACCAGCTTAACCTCCACTTTGGGTGGTCTTTATCTGTGCCATCTTCTTGCATATCTTTATACAGCCTCTCTTTCACATGTAGTAATTCCACTTTGATGAGAGGGTATGGCAGGGATTGTTGATGCCATTGCGCATTGATCTGATTGGGAGTGAGTTGAGTGACGTTGACAGAGTGTAAAACTCTCAACTCCCAATCCATTGCGGCTTTTCCACTGCTCATCCACCTCTAGGGTGATCTTCTCCTTCAATGCGTCTTCTTCAACTTTTGACAGCTAGACCATTGGCATTGTGTCTGCATCTGTGATATTGATTTGAAAATCCTCATCACCACTCGGCTCTGCTGTGGAGTGTGTCTCAAACTCAGCAACGAGATCGAGGGTTTGTCTATCTATGGTGGCTCTGAAGTGCCTGCCTCTTCCTGCGTGTCTGGTTTCCCATCTCTGAGGAGTTGGTTAACTTGCTTGAGTTCTGATATTTCCTTTAGGAGCTCCTCTTCTCGTTGAACCCATATCGGTGCCAGGTTCCTACACTGTGATTGTTCCAGCTTTAATTCCAATTCAAGATCTTTGTTTTTCTTCTCGAGTGCTTTGTACACTTTGTCAGTTCCTTTGATCGAGGCCACGGCTGGATTTTCTCTTATTTGATGTAAGAAAATTGCATGATCATTGATCCGCTGTTCAGAGTACCGTAGAGAAGCATTGGCAGGATCTAATTGCACCTGAATTTTTTGAGCTGACAGAGATGTCATAAGAAGTTCATTCGTAACTTCTGTCAACTGCTCGTCTTTTGCTTTGCAGGAATCGTATAATTTGGTGAGTAATTCACCTAATTCCTCCATTTCTTTTTGTTGCCTATCTCTAGCTAACTGATGTTGTTCAGCTTCTGCCTTCATCTCTTGCACCTGCCTTTGAAGATCGGTGATGACAATCATCCTGTCTTCTAGCTCCCCTTGGAGAGCGTCGATCACCATCTCAAAGTTCTTTGGCCTTCGTGCTACGGTTTAGTGCTGTTGAATGGAGTCTATTTGTCATGTCCCGCATCTGCTGTGCATATTCATTGACTTGTATTATTACCTCGTCGTTTGACTGCCACTCCTCCTATCTTGTCAGTTGAGATATGCCTGCAGCCTCATGTGTATCTTTCTATTGCGTCGTAGCTGCTGGTTGTTCTTGTGTTGATGTAGAGGGTCGGTCTTCTTCTTGGTCATCCTGAGGCTTTGATGCCTCGGCAGTTTCTGGCTGAGTGGAAGTAGATGGTTATGGCTCAGACCTTGTTGTCTTCTCTGGTGTCGGCCTTTCTTTCTTCTCTGACTCGGGTTCTTTCTCATGTGCAGTGGTAGACTCTTTTTTTGCATCTGCTTTTTTATCAAACTCTTGTGCAGATTCACTTGCCTTTTTCTCTTCAATCTTTTGAGTATCTTCGGCGACCTTCTCCTGCTCCGGCTCGACTTCTTTTTCTATTTGTCTCTTGGGGTGGTCAGCTTCTTTGCGGATTCTATTTGTTTGGTGGACTCAAAATCTTTCTCTTTCTCAGGCTCCGCTTCTTTATTGGTGTCTTTACTTGCAGGTGATGGTGGTGGGCTAGGCATGGGATGGTCCTGTTGTTCTGTAGGTGGTGAGGTGGGCCGGGGAGATCCATAACTTTGTTCTTGGGCTTCTGCTCTAGCCGTCTCCTCGGCTTGTCTTTGTTCTTGCGCCTCCTTGGCTTTCCTTGATGCATCTTCTGCCTCCTTCAGCTTGAGGGCTTCAGCTTCTTGGTACATTCTTTCCAAGCACTCTGTCAGATCTTCAATTTCTTTTCTTGTATGATGCTTTGTTCTAGGGCCTTTAAGTCCAACAGGTACCCATTTCTCTGGGTCCTTCCCTTGTGCTTGTCTACTGCACTGATAGGCCTATTTCTCTCTTTCAAAGCGCGCTTGTTTTGGGGCTAGCTCTTCTTGATGTGCAACCACAGCTTTTCTTTTCATTTCTTCTCTTCGAGCTCTCTTTTCCTCGTTATTCGAGCTCTCATGTTGTGCCTTTCCGACGAGCTGTCAGCCGACTCTTCATCATATTTATATGATCCCTTTCCTGACCTTGTAGCTCTTGGAGAGGGTTGTGTTGCCAATATCCAGGTGTTCTGATCAGGAGCAGGCGGTAGGTTGTCGACCATGCCGATGGCCTGATATGCTATCCTCGTCAATACCTCTGGCACACCCAAGTACGTGATTTTGCCTTCTTTCTTGGTGCCCTTCAAAGTGGTCAGGACATACTGCACATGGTCCACTAGTTGCCTTGTCGTTGACTTGAGAACTTGAGTGAATGTGGTGACCACGGCGTGATTTGGTGTAGTGTACCTTGGTGACCTTTTTGCTAGAAAATGAAAGTGCTGGTGGTACAAACGAACTGGCTCTTCCACTTGTTTGTGAATTAAATTAGCGAATGTAGCCGCGGTTGTCTCTTTGGTAAATGTTCCTGCGGTTTTCCTGTCCCTTACTCCCATGGTCATTCCTTCTGTGGGCAGTCTGAGTGCCTCTGCCACTATCTCTTTAGTGATCACTACTTCGACCTTGTTCCCTTGGGTGTCAGATATCTGTGATGTTCCATCTTCTTTAATTGTGTATAGAAACTCATAAGCCTTCTGAAAATCCACTCCGCAAGGCTCTTGTTCTAGAAATCCTTGAGTCCTAGCCTGCGGTTAGCTTCTTTGGTTTCTGGCTTGGTAGCTACATCATAGACTTCCTTGGGTAGGAGTTGCAACTCCACCTGATGCCCTTCTTCACTCTTGAATCTTCAAGTGAAGACTGTAGTGTGGTGCTCTTCCAGTTGTTCTCTAGAGAGGTATGATGCCTTGGCTGCTTTGACTGACTCGAGGTCTAGTTGATAAGCGGGCAGTTCCTGTAGTTTCTCCTTTTGGTTGAGCTTCTTTTTAGCGCTCTCCATTGCTTGCATGGCTCCTGTTCAGTGAATAGAGTGCAAAGTTAGCAGAATTGTCGAAGTTTTCTTTGAAATGTCCTTTAGGCTAAAATGCTGACAATTTGGTCCAATTTGCTTCAAATCAAATTTTGAACAAGCAAAGATGCATAAAAACATGCAAGGAACAAAACTGTGTGGTCAAAACAAATATTTGCAACCAAAGTAAATAATCGCGATTATTTATAGCTGAGAAAAAATTTTAACTTTTTGCAAACTTGGCTTTATAGGATATACCAAATACATGCTCTGAGTGAAATATGGGCTCATTTGGATGCATAGGGTGAAAACGGTACAAATTTTGGCTTTAGGTCTCTGAAACAGTAGATATAAAGGAAATTTGAGATTTTGAGCTCCAAATTGATTCAAAATTGGCTAATACATCATGTACTTTGGATGTATGATGGCAAAATATCAAAATTCCCCAATTTTGACCAAAAAGTAAATAATCGCGATTATTAACTTTTCTTCCAAAATTGACATTTTTTGTACAAATTGGTTCTAAGCATTGTATAGACCTTGGGTATGAGATATGAGGTGATTTAGATAAAGAAATGTTGTCCATAACCCAAATTTTGGCTTGCAAAGACTTCTTTGCGTTTTTTGACAATTTTTCCAAGTAATGGGTGGCCATTTTGGCTCATACTTGATTTTTGGCATGTAATAGTTATGTACACATGATAGGTGAGGTGAGGTGACAATTTCCAAGCAAAACTGATGCAAAAGTAAATAATCGTAATTATTTACAACAGTGACAAAATCTTTGTAAAACCTACAAATTTTGACCTAGACATATTCCATACACCTAATACAAGTCCTAAATTGAATTTGGTCAAGTTTGGTCATGCCGGCATCACTTTGTGTTTTGTCGACTTTGAAATCACCGCAACATAGTCGTGAAGCAACCTGTCCAATTTTGGCTCATTTGGAGTCAGTTTGACCCCGTATGTTGAATTTGACGCTTTGTAACCTTTGAGCCGTTTTCTACCTTTCGAGGGCTTTGCTTGATGGATTTCACCAAACCAATCATATACATTGTATATGGACCTCATAAGCAAGCCATTTGTGGAGTTAGATCGGAATTCTGGCATTTGCCAAAAACTTAACTTTTCTATTGGGGACCCCCTCGACCCCTATTGAATGGTCATCTAATGATATAGAAAGGTTCTATTATGTTAAGGATGCTATGGTTCAAATTCCATCTGATTTGGTCGAGCTAGCAGGCCGCTATTGTCAGTTTTAGGTCGTAGGTCTTCGTGCACTGCTCGATTTCTAGGGTTTTTTCTAGGGCTTTAGACTAGCTACCGGCTGTACAAAATGGATCATTGTCGAGTAAAAAACTTACCCTCATGTCTCATGTGAGACGGTGCTAAAAATGGTCAACTGTGGGCTCCAGAAAAGTCGCACGAAAGAGGCCGAAATCTCTCTCTACAAAGGCTCCAAGTGGAAATGAAGTGGTTTTAGCCTACCTTGGATATCTATACCCGGACTTCCCGAACCAAATTTCCCCAGATTCCCCCGTTAGTCCTACTAAGCTGTAAAATCTATGTTAGACTCAAAAAAATTCCCTATTCGGATTCCTGTAGCTCATTCTGCAAGAATTTTGCAAAAAGTAGGCTTGGCCGCCTAATTTAGGCTTCCCGCTTCCATCTTCTGATTTCATTGAAAATTTTTGTGCTTGTCCGTCTTGTCTTTCTGATTGCCATCGTGTCTTTTGTTTTTCCATCTGAGCTTCCTTGCTATTTATTATTAATTTTTGACCTGTTTATTTGAAAAAATCAAAGAAAATAGCAAAATGCTCTAAAAAAGTAAAGTAAAAACCCAATAATTAAGAGAATCCATTGAAAAACACAGCTTTATTATTTTTTGTTGGATTTCTCTATTTTTAAGTCTCATTATCAATAAAAATGATGAAAAATACCCAAAAAGGACTATTTTTAATGATTTTCTGATAGTATATACACTATTTTACACTCATCGGGAAGATATTATGAGTGAATTTTTCCTTGATGATGAATTATAAGGGCATTATTAGGTAATTTTGCAAAAATCACACATTAACATCAAACTTTTTCCTCCCTCTTCAAAGATTGCCCTTAATTACTTAATGTTTAGTACTTAGTGCCCTTCCACCCCTCCTAGATGGCGTACTCCGGGACGACTGTGTGCATGGGTTGAAAATTTGTGTCTATGCATAGCCGTGGTTGGCTCTACCATGCTATGAAGATCAATGCAATTCAAACCAATATATTGTGCAAGAGCTGGGTCTTAAGTAATTGACTCAAGGGTTTCCAATGTCGAGGTTTGTTGTTGATGTCTTCCAAAGAGCAAATCTTGTAACTTGTGTGCTCTCTGTTTGATTGCACCATCAGGATGCTTCAGCACACTGATTGCTTGAGATTTTGGTAGCACTTTTGACTGTTGTAGAGATTTTTCTCACCATTGTGGCTTGGTCGGTTTGGTACTGCATGGTTTTTTGGAGTCTTTTGAGACTTAACTCACAATTGCTTAATTGGTTTTTCAATTTGTGGAGAAGATAAGTACTCCTTTTTCTTCCAAACCATTTCCATGTTAGGTCCTTGCACAGAGATGCTCGCCTCTATGTTTTAACCCTTGGAACCTTCTTTTGTTTTGTCGGTGAAGTTTTAGGCACCCAGATTTGAATCGGTTTATCCTTAAGCTGTGCTTTCGGTACCCAAATTTGCCTGACTCCTTGCATGCTACATGTAGCATTTGATTGTTGAGAGAATAGAGAAGATTGACTACTTTGTGGTTTGGTCTGATGATTGCTTCTTTTCCATTCCTCCTTGCTTGGTGCAATTGGAACAATGAGTTGCCCTCCTTTAGGTGATAGCTTAAGCTGATTTGTATCCCATTCTGATACTGCTTTGTATGTATGCATCCAGGGAATTCCAAGAATCATCATTTCATTCATGTGTTCATCTGGCAAGCATACAAACTAATGAGGACATGAACATCCATGTACTATCACGTTCAAGTTGACTACTCTCAATGCTGGAGTTGGGTTCTTGTTACATCCTTTGATTGTCGCTATTCCTGCCGTCAATGCTTGACTTGCTACCTTCTTGTATGTGGAATAACTGACTACATTTACTCTAGCTCTTGTGTCGACCAAAGCATTGGTGCTATGATTATTGAGTTGTAGTTTGATGCGCAGGTCCATTCCATCTAACCAGTAATCATCTGTTGAAACTGCTTCTTTAGGTAATTCCCATTGTCGATCATCTATTTCCAAAGTGTTGATGGGAATCGATATCTGTTGATTCTTGAGATCAACTTTCCGCTTGAGTACCCGAAGCCTAGCTTCCTCTTGGGCTTCATTAATAACCTGCTGTCGTTTGATATTTCTTTGCTTGGCTGCATGCATTCTTTCTAGCAAATCATTGGTTAGTGGCAAATTGTATTTCTTTAAATGACATCCACTAATCCAATTAGCCATTGGTTCACATCTAGGGTGGACAATTTTATTGCTCCACTTGGAGATACATCTTCAATGATAAATAGTCCATTTCCCTTTTTCTTAAACTTGGGAATGTGTTGCTTAAGGGAATAGACTAAAACTAAGTCCTCTTTCTTGAAGATCTTTGTGATTAAGTGGGAATCAAAAAACTGTTTTTGTTTGCGCTTTTGTGCATAGATATGAGCTACAGCAGTTAGCCTTTGCTCATCTAGCTTTTCCAACTCTTCAAATCTTTCTGACAATTCATGTCCAGTCCACTCAAGATTCTGTGATACCCTTAATGTCGGCAATAGAAATTCTATTGGAAGTATGGCATCAACACCATAAACAAGGCTAAAGGGTGTAGCATTTAATTCTATTTTGAATGAAACTCGATAAGCCCATAGAGCAGCATGGAGATTCATTTCTCAGTCTGTCCTTCCTGAACTAACCACTTTAGTCAGCACCGAGCTAAGAATTTTTTTTGTATGCTCAGCTTGTCCGTTTGCTTGTGGGTGATAGGGAGCTGATTTGTTATGGATGACCATAAACTCATTAAGCAAATACTCTATTACCTCATTGAGGAAATGAGTTCCCCGATCACTGAAAATCTCTATTGGCAGTCCATATCTCGTGAATACATGCTCATATAAGAATTCAGCAATGGTTCTGCCATCATTCTTTTGAGTTGCTTTAGCCTCGGCCCACTTGGTTAAATAGTCCAAAGCTACAATGATATATTGAGCTTGGGTTCTATAAGCAGGTGGTTGTATCGGTCCAACAAAATCTATATCCCATTTTGCGACAGCTCTAGCCCCCATCATTGGTCTTAAGGGCATGCTATCTAGTCGTGTTGGCATTTTTGCTCGTTGACAAGCATCACATCTTCGAACATATTCTTTGGCATTTGCAAAAAGTGTTGGCCACCATATGCCTGCCATCAAGATTGCTCTTGCGGTCGTCTCACTAGAAAAGTGACCTCCAGCTAATCCAGCATGTGCTTGTTCTATAATCGGAATATACTCGTTTTCATTTGCACAAAGACGCAAATATTGATCTTTACCTCTCCGATACAATTGGTTCCCAATAAGAGCATAGTCTTGCTTCAGTTTCAATTGCTTACTCATATCCTCAGGAAATGTTCGGCTTGATAAGTAAGTAACCAGATAATTACTCCACTTAGGAACAGGTGACATTTGAAACAATGTTACATGAGGTATGGGTGTTTGTTTTTGACATTGAGGGAAATCCTTTACAAAAGATCTAACATCTCTCCTCATAGTCCGCCAAAATACTCCAAGTCTCAAGAGTCGTTGCATAGTTTGGTCTTCCGCAAAGAGAAGTCCTACTATGGTAACATGTGCTTGACTTAGGTACTGTTCTTTTTCTTCAGGATTAATGCATAAGAGCAATATCCCATCCCGATTTCTTTTGTATAGCCTTCCAGGTAGTAATTGATACATATCCGATTGCTTGATTAATCCGATTGTGATAGGAAGTGGTATTTGTGAATCCACTTGAGCTATTGTCATTAATCACACAACGTTTTTCGACCATCTAGGTATCATTTCTATGGAGAACAAATAGGCATCTAGTAGATCATTATCTACCCCTTTAGGTGATTCCCCTGAAACAATCCTTGACAAATGATCTGCTCGTTGATGTGTAGTACCTTTTTTTACAACCACAGTGAAATGAAATTTGAGGAGAATGATGAACCATCTCACCATTCTCCCTGTGCTGCATGGCTTGTTGACCAAATACAACAAAGCTTGGTGGTCCACAAAGAACGCAAACTTGCTGGCTAATAAGTAATGTCTATACTGTTTAACAGCATAGATCATTCCTAGTCCTTCTCTTTTGGTGGTGGTGTAATTCTTTTCTACCATGTTCAATTTTCGGCTAGCAGAAGAAATAAGAAAGTCAATTTTCCCATCTCCTGGTTGAGCTAGTATACAACCTATAGCAAAATTGAAAGCATCTACATACACATGGAATACCGTATTCCAATCTGGTGCTTTCAATATTGGAGTTGAGGTGAGAGCTTGCTTAAGCTTCATGAAGGATTCTTCACATGCTTCGGTCCATTCAAAGTGTGTAATCAAGCTATACATGGGTTTTGCAATTATAACATACATGTAGATGAACCGTCGGTAATATCCACAATGCCCCATGAAGGCTTGTACCCCCTTGACTATTGTTGGTCTAGGCAACTCATCAATGTCATGAATATTCTCAATATCATTAGCTATGCTATTTTTAGAAACTATATGTCCAAGAATTTTTCCTTGTCTACCCATGAATGTGCACTTTTCAGGATTTAAGAAAATCCTATAAAGTCTACATTTTTTGAATACCTTTTTGAGGTGTTCAAAATGATCAGCCAGGATTGATGAATGTGTGCATAGATTATCCATATATACTTCTAATAATTTCCTAAGATATTTTCTGAAATCATGGCTCATCAACCTTTGAAACGTGGCTGGAGCATTAATTAACCCAAACGGCATAACCCGATAGGCAAATATACCCCATTCTGTTGCAAAAGCAGTTTTGTGCTGATCTTTTGGGTCAACCAAAATTTGACTGTATCTCGAAAATCCGTCTAAGAAGATGTAAGCTTCTTTTCCTGCAACTCGTTCTAAAACATGCTCAGTTATTGAAAGAGTAAAGTTGTCTCTAATGTTAGCTGTATTCACCTTTTTGAAGTTAACACACACTCGTAATTTTCCATTCTTCTTGGGTACTACCACAATTGGAGACACCCAATCGGTGTGTTCAATTTTGTAAATGAATTTGGCTTCCTTTAGTTTTTCAATCTCTTCTTTTATCTTCCTGGAAAATATTTTGTTATACGTGTATGGTCTCTGTCTACTTGGTTTCGCATCATCTCTCATGGGTATGGTATGTTGACAAATTTCTGGATCAACACCCTTGAGATCCTTGTAACACCAAGAGAAGATATCTCGATATTCCTTTAAGAAGCTTAGCAAAAGCTTTTCTTCTTTGTTTGTTAGGTCATTCACGATTTAAGCAGGTCTAGGCTCTTCTCCTGGTTCAGCCAAGTCTATCTTTTTAGCGTTTTCAGGCCCTTCGTAAGACTCGTCCTGTTTCCGTAGTTCCCTAAAGGTTGTTTGACTATGATTTTCCGATCTTGGAGAGTATTTTTTTTGTGATGCGATGGAACATGCATTACATCCTTACCATCCTCTTCCGTGGTTTCCATTTCGGTTGTGTATATCTCCTTTAGAGCTTTTTTCAAATCTTGATATTTCTTTTTTCGCTCGACTCTGGTCATGAGTGGTTTCTTATCCTGTGATTTTTCTTGAGTACCCTTCCTTGTTTTCCTAGATGTCTAAGACATTTTTGAGTTTTTTTTTACGGATATCTGCCATTTATTTTGTCCTTGACACAATCATTTGCATCTATCTGCATCAGGAATTGTGTTTTACTGGAGACTGATGTCATAGGCTGTGTTTTCACAATTCTGGTGTCTCTCTCTCATCTATACCATTTTTGTCTTCTTGATTTCTGGTTTGCAAAGTCAAGACAAATTTCCGCCTCTCCTTTTAAGAGTAACTTTGCTCTCGTATGCTGTTTTTCTGACCCCGAATCTTTTGAGGTAGCCGAGTGTTCATCTAACTCATCAGTTGAATCGTAATAGAGGTCTGACAAGACCTGTTGAGCTTTCATTAAGTCATTAGGTTCCTCACCTTCGTCTTCAATGTTGAGGATTGAAATCATTTGGATGGGAATTATGTCATAGCCATCCTCATTGCAAAATTGAGTAGGCATAGACGTATTCACAAAGACATCCATTGTCGTTAAAATTTGAGTCCACTCGAATGACTCAAATAAATGCTCTAGAAAGGGTTCAAGTATGTAAGCTTCGTCTATGTAGTCCCTTTCTAGGATACATTCTTCTCGTCTTAAGCTTCCGTTTTCTGAGGCTCCACACATCCAAATAGGAGTGTCTTTGTTTAACCAGGATGGGAGTTTAGTTTCAACCGAAGAGACTGAATCAAACTCTTGGATGGGTGTTTTCAAAACATCTCTATAAGTGTGATCTTTTAGATTTACTCTTGTTATAGATCCCACTTGCTTCAAGTACAGATAATTGTTTTCCCAATCTTGGATAAGCTGTACCTGTCGCATGAAAGGTCTTCCCAATATGATTTCATAGTTGAGTTTTTTTCCCAAAGTCTACTATGGCAAAAGTGTGTTGATATTCAATTCCACAAGAATTAACTATCACTTTTCAAGTAGCCCTAATGGTCTCTCAATGTGTCCGTCAGCCAATTGCAATTTCATTCGAGTTTGTCTAATGGTTGGCTATCACCAAGATTCCCATACTACTTTAGTGGCTATGGCTATGCCCGCTTCACTATCCAGTATCGCCATGGTTTCAATGTCATTATATTTCACTGGGAGGGTGGTGTTTCCTTCTTCCCCTTCATAATATTCTCCAATTTTGTTTATAGGAACTGATGCAATCTCTTTGTTTTCCATTTCCTTTTTCAATTTTTCCAAATTCTTTGAGATTAACCCAGTTACCCCCACCTTCTCTAGGGTTTGTTGTAAATCATTCCACGAGTAGGGTCTGAATTTTAATAGTTCTCCCAAAGTAAGAGTGCATTGGATGGGTGTAGACATGATTGAATGAATGTTGTCTACTTCTAAGGTCTGTTCAGCTCCTTTTACTTGAGTTGTCTACATACGATGGATTCATCTTCGTTATCTCCCAAGTAAGAAGGTAATGTTTTTAAGGTCAATGGTTTCAACATTCCTGAAGCTTTCGATCCGCAATCCTCGTACAAGGATTGTACATCCATATTCATATTAGAGGGTAGGTTATCCAACCAGACTTTCTCTAGAGGAGCTGACTTTAGAGTTAGGCTCTCATCATTGATCTCCCTTACTTTTTCCCATAAGTGTCCTGGCCAGTCTTTCTCTACGAATGGAATTCCGTCTAAGGCATCTTCGTTGTTTGGCACTATAAGCTCCGATTCTTTTGTGTCAAGGTGAGGTTCTGCCACCACATCGGATTTTGCTTTCGTTTCTTTTACCACAAGCTCTTCAGGTTTTGCAATACTTTCAAGCTTGGGTTTTTGTTTTTCCAACATTTCTTGCGTGATTCTTACCAAGTTTTGATAAGCTTCCAGCTTAACTGCTTCCATGTCTGGAGATGGATAGTTTTTCCACTTGTTTTCCATGTTTTGGCATGCTTTCAGTTCTGCTTGGTAGGCTTCCAAGGCGGCATTAATAGGCTCAAAAATTTATCAACCAGAATGGATCCTCCAAAGTTCACGGTTGCTTCCTTGAATTCACTGCCAGTTTCTTTCAACTTGTCGTGGACTAGCTTTTCTGCTTTCTCCTCGATTTCAACCCGTTGTTTTTGTTTTCTCATCTCATATCTTTTGCTTTTGCTCCTTTTGATTCTTTGAGAAGAAACTTTTGTATTTTCCGAAACATCAGAGGAGTTGTGTTTCTTTTTTTTTTTCTGGGCTCTAGTGATTACCTTGATTGGAACAATCGATTCACTCTCTAATGAGCTACTAGGCATCACTTGGACTACGTTTACTACAATTTTACCCTTGTTCAAAGGATTTTTAGGACAATCTTCCGGAAAGTGTCCTCCTTTTTTGCAACATTGTATGCAATAGGCTTCAATTGGTTTGAGGTTTTTATCAGGCTCTGGACATTCATTTTTTCAATAGTCATCAGCACCACAGTTATGACAGTTTCCTGTTCTTGGCTTCATCATGGGTCTTTCCATGGGAGGCTCTGACACCTTGATTAGCTACATAATACATTGGTGCGAGCTCTGGTGGAGCATAAGTCACGGTTTCTTCCATTGGTGGTGGATGTGGATTATACCAATCTCCTTCTACCATTACTATGGATGGACTAGGCTCTGCATAGGGTGTAACAGGCACTAATGCTTGTTCATCTATGACTCCTTCAAAGTGCATGTACTTTGTAGGCACTGCATTATGTCCTTGATACGGAGGTTGTTGTCCCAACATAGGTTGAGGTGTTTCCATACCCATTGGTGGTCTTTGAGCTTGGGCCATATTATGCTAATATCTATACATGGGCTCTCCTTGTGGGCTCATGGACACGTACTGAACATTCCCATCATACTTTGGTCTGAAGTAGCACTCATGGGTCTCATGGTTGGTCCATTTACCCTCAATTGCACACCATTTTTGTGGCCTAATTGGTTGTCCCTGTGGAGGTATCCCTGGTCTTGGTCCCCTCATAGGTGCTTTTTGCATGTTGTTCATCATGTCGTTCATCCTTTTTAGCATACCTTCTATGGCTGAGAGTGGTGCCGCAGTTGCCGTTCCCACTTGTGTTGGTTTAGTGGATGCTATTTTCTTGCTTTGGTTATCCCTAGGGACATCTTCCTCATTGAAAATTTCACAATTGTCTCCTAAGTCAATAGCATCTGACATACATGCTTCTAGGGCTGTATGCTTTTTACTATAGAGTATAGCATGAAGTTCTTTGTTGAAAAGTCCCTCCAGAAACAAGGATACAAGTCGTTCTTTTGTAGGTATCTCCATCTCTGGGTATCTGGCTATGTATTGTTTCATTCGAGTTGCACAATCCCTAATAGACTCACCATGTTTCTGTTTAAAGCTGTAGATTTGAGTGACTGTATTGTGTTTGATCCCCGTTTTGGAATAAGCAGCTACAAATCCTTGAGCGAATGTGTTCAAGTCCATGATTGACCTTGGTGGAATGTTTTGGAACCATGTCAATTCTTTTCCTTCTAAATTCATTCCAAACCCCTCGAATTGAGTATGAAAATTGAATATACGCTCTGCTCTTAGCACTTGCTTAAAGCTTGCTAAGTGGTCGTATGGATCCCTTGATCCACAGTATTTTCTGACCCATTTATGAAAATCAGCTGATCTGACATGTCTGTTTGGTTCAACTCCCAGTCTCCTGGCAGTTGGTCCCGTTCCAAGTCCTTCAAACCAGTATGTTGGAAATAGTGACTCATGTAGCCCTGGACTGGCATTAGTGTCACCCGGTTTTTTACGTGATGAGGTGGTTTGTGGTTTCTTGACATTACTCTCACATGATCTCTCACGGTGTTCATCTCTTGGAATTGTCTCTGGTCCTTGTCCCAATATCCAATCCCGTATGGAATACCCTTGGTATTTGGTTTGTTCTACCTCCTCAGGAGTCATCATAACAAAGTTGTTGTTATAACAATCCCTAAACAGATAGGTCGGTAGGTCTGTTGATCCCTTATCTTTGATCTTGAAGATATAGATAATCTTCATGGCCGTTAATTGTCCTGGTTTGGCATAAGAAGTCCACAAAAGATCTTTTATGTTTCTATCTTCCCAACAATGGACTCCGATCCGAGGATTATCGGTACTAAGCCGTTTTCAAAGGCTTCAAATCTACTTGATCGTATCCCTCGAATTCTAAAGTTGGTGGCCCTTCTTTTGCTGACATGTCTGGGATTATGGTGTTTACTTCTAACCCCCATTTGTCTATCACGTTAGGGTTTTCGACTTGTAATTACTAAGTTCCGTTTCGATCCATGTACATTTTTCCTTGTTTGTTTGCCTTAACCTCTTCTTCGAACTCAATACCATGGTCATCAATGCAAATAGCATACTCCTCATTAGGGTCCAAGTAAACCTAGGCTCCATGACGGTTAGTCTTGTAAAAAGATAGTATATGCTTATAGCGCACTGTCGTTCCGATTTCCGAGTGAGTTGAGTAAGAAGACATTTTGGATGTTGAATTCGAAAAAGTGTCTGAGACTTCTTCAGGAATTGTGTGCAAGGAATTGCCTTGTTTCACGCTTTCTTCGGTGGATACACTACCAGAGGTTTATCCGAGTATGCTCTGATTTCCTAGTACACAACCAGATCTAAGGTTCATATAGACTTATGAAGCCCTGGATAGAGTACTCACCTTTGGATTGACTTGTCGTGAATTTCTATTTGATTCAATTGCAACTTTCTCTCAAGCCACGGATTCGTTGTCTGCAACCTGATTCCTGTACAAATTTGATCAAGTTAGCTATTCTTCTATAAAGACAATAAAGTTTTTGCTACTTTGTGATTGGTCTCTGTGTCTCACTTCAAATCGAGCTATGAGAGTCAAAATTCGACTTTCAAATTTGACTTTACCAAAATTTCAAAGGTTTGATCTGCAACCTGTAAACTGAGTGTACATGTATCAATTTTGATCCGATTGAACCCAAAATTTCCTTGTGGCTTTATATTATGTTGGTCTAACACTGCATAAGCTCAAAAGTCAAAATTGATGTCTCTGGATAGCAGAAGTAAATAATCACGATTATTTACTTTTGTCAATTTTTTGCACTTTTTTGATGGGTTTGGCAAGTATACAACTTGCTAAAGTCCCTGAACTAGTTTCAACAAGTTTGGACAAAATCTGATCAAGTTTATCAACTATTTTGTGTCTGCACTCTGATTTCAAGAATCTGGCTTAAGTCTCACTTTTGGGATCCAAATTTCACCAAAATGGATTTGTGAGGTCTACTTGATATGCTTGACCTTGTGGTGTACTCAAATTTGTAAAATCATTAAGTTTTGAAGCAGATGTAAATAATCGCGATTATTTACTCCAGCTTTATTTTTGTAAGTTTTTGCTCCAACTTTGACACAGATCTGTTAAGCACCTTGAGTTAAGGTCACTAGCCAAGTTTCATCAAGTTTGGACAATTTTTGGTCAAATGGTCATCAATTATCTGTCCGCAGACTAACTTTGCACTTTTGGTCACAATTTTCAATCGAATGATCCAAATCTTACCAAATTTGGTTTGTGGGCTTATTATAACATGTTACAACTAGTGGTATGTTGACTTGGTCAAAAAAGTTGAAAAAGTGGGCAGATATAAATAATCGCGATTATTTACATTGTACAGATTTTTACAATTTTTTTGTCAACTGAGCATGTACACATGTTTATCACATCAATATAAGCCTATGAATCAAATTTCAACAAGTTTGGATAAATTTTCCCCCAATTTATACTCAAGATTCAAAAAGTCAGTACAAACTTTAGTTATTACCAAGTTTTTTGCCAGTTTAGTGATCCAAATCTCTTGGGCCTTTACAAAAGTTGTTTGTACACATGCAATGATTCAATGGTATGAACCTTGGTCAATTTAAAGCAGAAAGTTAATAATCGCAATTATTAACTTTAGGCTTGAAATGAACACTTTTTTGTAATTTTTTCAAAGACAGTCTTTATATGAGCTATTTTAAGTCAATGAATCAAGTCAAAACTTAATTTGGCCTAAAATGTCGAGAAAAAGTAAATAATATGAGTTGTGGCCAACTCTTGAAATTTTTACCTCAAAGTGTCTTTGAACATACCAACTAGTTCAGACAATTCTCAGGCTTACTCTCCAGTCGGATTGAGTGGTTTCGAGTCTTTTCGAGCTATTTCAAGCCATAGACCTGAAATTCTGCAACTTCCAATAACAATTCACACTCGATTCTTTTAGAGAGAGCAATGTTCTGAAATCCACCTTGGATCCTACTTACCCTACTCTTAGATTCTCATGCAATGGGGTTGTGGAAAGTGTCCACAAACACTCGTTTTCTTGTGTTTTATATGTTTTTCAGAGCCTTGATCTTAAGACTTGTCTCACCTTTCAATCATTCTCCAAATCCTAATCTAATTCTACGATCCTGCAATCCTAAAGGTACTCAACAAGTACGATTACTTCCAAGCTACCTCTACACAGCAAAAGACGACAATCTTAAGCTATGCAGTTTCTAAAAGAAATTTTTGAACTCTAGGCGAACCTAGAGGAATTTAAAGGACAGCTACATAAGACGCTCGTGTTTTTCCCTAGTTTAGGTCTCTTCGATCCCCGACAGTGGCGCCAAATGTGGGACGCATGTCTAACCTCACCATCCTATCTTATTGCAGTATAAGAGAGAACCACAATTAATTTGTCAAACCATGGGACGAAGCTGACTCGACTAGTGCATAGAGGCTACAAGAGGTTGTCAATCTCTCAAAAAACAACTAACAACTCGCATCTAGCTCAAGCTACACTCAAGTGACTGAAATCACCAAAAGCCAATCGCTCATCGGCAAACAAATCACATCCGTTACAGCATCAAATGACATCCAAACGTAACAAAACTTCTAGGACAAGTTTATAAGACCTAAGCACACATGCTTATGGTCTCAAACCCCACTTTAGGTCAAGTTCCAAAATCGCAATTATTAACAGTAGTGGATTTTTGACCTAATCATTTTTCACCCAGAATGCATCTAAATGCTTAGCAATGATGCCCCAATACCCACCTATGCTTAGTTTTTTATTTAAAAGTGTAAATTCCTAGTTATGATAAAATTAGGCCACGGGTCGGTGATGCCAAAAGCTACAAAATATTGTGAACTCTTATGTCAATGTGTAGAGCTCTTACCTGCGGTTGCAATACAACAAACGCAATCGCAATGTGACAACCAGGGAGGGAGTAGGAAGCGCGAGAAGGAGAGAAGTGAGCGTCGTTAGCTCATGCTGTCTATTTTTTATCCAAAAACCTATAAAAAACTTACTTAAATTGACTTTTATACCTTAGCCAAGGTTTTTTGGGCGGTCAAAACTAATAATCTGGAGTTCTACCAAAGTTGGGTAATGACTGGCTGATACAATCTGGAAGCTTGTAGCCCCGGCTTATTAATTACAGAGTTTATCCGAGAAAATAGGAGTTACAATGTTCCCGATTTATCAAAATAATAAATGTTTTACAAAGATAACTCCGAAAAATGGTGTCCATGTTAGCTTGTTGCTAACGGTATTTATGACCACATGTCGCTGGTTGTGCTATGTATTTGATTTTGGTCGATGTTTGTGCCAGATTTTAGGCATTTTGTTCAGAGGTTGCACATTCTTGCTAGTGCAGATTATGCAGCACAGGTGTTGTGCTCATGTATGATTGTGTGGATCATTCTAGAGAGTATTCTCAACATGGTTTTGTGTGGTTTCATGCTATGTATGCATATGTGGATACAATGTGAGCTAGGTATAGTTTGTTGGTGGCAGATTCACAAGTTTATAGGATTTTTGTGCGGCTATAGTCGTCCATAGAGCTAGTTTTTCAGGAGTGAGCTATATTGCAAGACATTGAGTGTCTATTCATGCTTTATGCGGTTTTGGTGAGATTTTTGAGTTCTTACTCAGTTTTTGGAAGAAACTTTGTCGAATTTTTCCCAGATTCTTGCCATGCTTTGTATCTATGATTTACTCTCTAATAGTTGAGTGGTCTGAACATTACTCCAACTTTGACAATGATCGTGTTTTTAATTTCAGTTTTGATAAATTTTTGTCAGTTTGGACACGGATTTAGTGTCCTTGTATCCACTATGTAGGAATGAGAATTGCATATGCTTGTGTGGCTATAGATTATAGGTAGTCACATGCTTTACATGTTCTATAGGTTTCTAGACCGTGGTCAGATCTTTGCGAGAAGTTTTAATGTGGGATGTGTTTTGACCGTGTTTGCTCACTACTTGTGTATATGGTGATGCGCTTTATACTCAGTTGAGCTCTTTGTCCCACATTGGGCTCACTTGGTTTAGTGATGTTATTTATGTTTTCAATTTGTAGAGTTGTTTTACGCATATGCGAGCATTGGTTTTGATGTGATTGTTCTTATTATGGTTGTATAGTGGTTGAGTTGATCTCCCACTTTGACATTCACTTATGGCAGTTGACATGTGTGACATCTCATAGTATACAGTGATTACTTGTGGGAGACGGCAGTCTTGTAGTTGCCGATATATGATATGTTGGCATTGTGGTCACACAGGGCACATTAGGTGCTGCTATTTCAGGCATATGATGTATGCGTGACACAAATGAGGTTTGGACACATGCTAGAGCGGTGTCTTTATATGCCAATGACGATGATGTCACATTCACCTTTAGCATTCCTCATGCTAACAAGTCTTCAAGAGGTAACACTTTTCCACATAGTGGTTTATCACTTTCTCTATGGGATCTTTGGTTGTGTACACTTGGCTGATGGTTCTTGGCATTTGACATTGCGGGTGCAGGAGATGTTTGCTTGTCATTACCTAGTGGTGCGTCCTATATGCTATAAAATGTGTGCTATGTTCCTCAACCGAGACAAAGTTTGATCTCAGTGAGATAGTTAGCAGACTATGGGTGCCAGATACTACTTAGAGAGAGATCTTTCTGGATGCATTACTGATCACTAGTGATTTCCAGGGGAACTATAGTGGCTAGGTCTACCCTATGCATGTATCTGAGGTACAAGATGGCAGTCTCGGTTTTGTTGCTAGCATGTGTTGAGCAAGAGATGAGACATTTCTCCTTTGCTAGTGAGCTCCAGTATGCTCAAGAGACATAGCATGTAGTTGTACATGACATGCCAATAGAGTCTGTAGAGGCAGCGGTGGAGCGAGATAGATCTAGTGAGACACAACAGGTGTTGTTAGAGTCTATGCAGACAGAGGTAGAGCAGATCTGCTCCCTAGATACACCTACAAAGATGATAGACATAGAGTTATTTGATATACTCATGCTAGAGGCTGATGAGTGGGTTCCAGGACACATAGTTCTGCCTATAGATGAGAGGAACGTAGCCATCCTATGTCTTTGATAACACATCCGTAAGTGATCAGTAGTCCTGATGATGTAGTGCATGTAGATAGCATCGAGGAGGCTAGTATAGCCACGTTTGTGCAAATTTCATCAGCCTAGCACAATAGCTGAGGAAACAAAGTAAGGCTCTAATGGAGAACTACGCTTTCATAATGAAGAAATTGATGCCAATTCAGGGAGAAGAGGGAGTGAGGAGCATCAGACTTCTCAACATTCAATAAATTCAAGAAGACACCCATTCAAAGAGAGATGAGAGACATTATCATTCCCATGGGTCTCATTATTTAGATGGGAGAGGCAAAACAAAGGTTCACATGGATGTTAGTGATGCTAGTAGACATAGTAGAAGAGCATGATCACACATGAAGGCACATCATCCATGGAAGGAATGCAAGATTTTGAAGAAGAAAAGTAATCAGTGGATTTGAGAGATGAGATCCAATAATGGATTGTAGATATGTAAAAGAAATACCTAAGGAATATATGCTATAAGAACTCAAAGTTCTAGAATTCATAGCCCTATTGATGATCAAACTTGATGAGTAGATAAAGAATTTTGTTCATGAGATGCTCGCTCTACCACTTACGAAACAAGAGGCCAAAACGTGGAAGAAGAAGCTACTACCAGCATTAGAACCTAATACACAAGGAGACTATGAAGGAGTTCCAATGACCAAAGAGCAAGCATTTCTCATCCCAGAGATCCAACCTCTATGGTGCAAGAAGTGATTTGAAAAGTAGACCAAGGATGAGACAACCTACAGAAATGCTCCCCTGCACTTGCGGATCACCCCAACCTATTGCCCATCCCAAGACAACAATCGTGGGAGACCTATGTAGTGTGAAATATCAAGAGGCTACTAGTGTTAAACTACCCAATCATAGCCAAACATACACAACACAACAAGCCCATAGAGGCTTACATGTCACATACACTCAAGGCTATCATCAAAATGCTGAGAGATGTCTCGGATTTGACATGCCAAATGACTTACAAGATTGCAATAATGATTCACTTGCATTGAAGCATTTGATGACATCTATAAAGCAGAACACCCCTGAGAAGTGTTCCTTGAAGGGACAGATGGAATCAGCTGGAACCTGTAGACAAAGGCTCGCTTGACGAATGTAATTATGGGTATGTATACCAAAATAATGTTCTTGCCCTCATATTATATGCAGACATTTGAGGAGGCTTTCATGATGGGTTCTTGAGATGGATTCTACCATCCTCAACATGATGATGAAGGATCTACAATCAAGGCACATTGCTTACCAGAGCACGCTATTGAACAACCCACTCAGAGATTTATTAGTCAAAGAAGACATTATAGCTACGGTGGCAAACTTTAACAAAGTCATCAAGACCTTGGATAAAAGACAATTCGACTACTAAAGGCATCCTTGAATGAGGGAAGGTCTGGCGATGCAGCTGACGAGCACCCTTCTAGTCATACACATTAGCCCAAGCCACATTTTTAATGTAATATATCTTATTTTTTGGGAAGCCTTCTATCTAAATGAGCATTTGTAATTTTGATGCAAAAGTTGTGAAACTCTGAGTTGTAACATTTGTTCATGTACTCAAAGCCCAAGTAGCCAGCCGTTGGCCATTTTAAAAGCCCTACGTGTAAAGGTGAGAAACCTTAGTTTGAATACACATCATTATCTTGGAAAAAAGGAGAGCTTTTTTTTTATATGACTGTCAAAGCGACTACTTTGCTCAAAATTGTAATCCATTTTTCTCATGATTCGATATTCCAAATTTAGTTTCGAGAATTGCATTGTGTTTCTTGTCTCTTGATCTTTTATTTAAGGTAAGGATTTTAAGTTCTATTGTGGTTTGTAACTATGCATCTGTGAGACATATCTTCAATTTCAAGTGCCTAAAGCACTATTTTTGACATTTTGACCATATGAGCATGTTATTAGACCCTTGGGGTGACCTGTTCATGTTGTTATGTTGTAGTTTTGGTGACCTGATACATGATGGATTGTAATTTTGGTACCTTGTCAGATGGCCACCGAACTTTGTAGATTTGTCCCCTTAGACCTAATATAGCTTCCCTTAGAGTTTTGTGACAATCTGAGTCTGTTTAGTCATCAAAATGGAATGGTGATCTAGAGTGATGAGACAAGACATAGGTAGATTTTTTGATCTAGGAGTGGTGGTTATCTTGTTGAGTTGATGTGTTTGCTTATTAGGTTCGCTTCTTGAGGATTGAAAACCTCAAAGAGTATCTATGCCCCATCTGAGTCACTCCATGAGTATTAACATTGTTCTGTTAGTGCTAGATAACTATGCTACATACGTCGATCGTGGCGACCCGTTAACACTATTGATCCATGTTTCTTTTCACTGTTTGTCTTGTTTATAATCTTTATGGTGGGAATGTGAAGCTCAATTGGTTGCACAACTTCGTGCTCATACACCAAGTGAAACGAAGTGAATTACATAGCATCCTTGTAGGTTGTTTAAATGCACATAATAGTCCATCTAGCAAGGCATCCCATGGCTTGGGCTTACTCTTCTAATGAATCTTACAATGATTCCATTAGCTTTTCCTAGTAGACCATTAGATTGTGGATTACAACTCAACCCTGAAGAAGAGGCTGTTGAATGAGCTAGTCAAGCTATATGAAATCAAACAAAGAGGAATGTTGGAGCAAGAAGTACAGTAAACAAAAAGTAAGGGAGTTCAAAAAAGAAGATTTGGTTTTGTAATATCAGTCAAAATTAGTCCCAAAGAAACCCAATCTGAAGATATCATGGTCAAGACCTTATGAAATAGACAACATTTTCTCTAATGGAACAGTCAAACTAAAGAATTTGTTTGGGTTGATGTTTCCTAGGCTCTATAATGGATTAAAAATTAAGTTGCTACTTCCATTCAAGTAGAATCTCCAATATAAGCACCTAAGGTGAAATCCCTCCATTGGATTTACTTTTTGTCAGACGTGAAGTGGTCAGAGTCAATAAGCATATTCAACCAAAGAATGTATGAAGGTTGCCAGAGTCTAATCTTAGGTACCATATGATTAGATGGGGTCTAAAGTCAATAACAGTCACTAGAAGGAAATTAAATCAAGAATCTTTTTGGGTATCCCACCAGTAATCATTGTAAGGAGAAGCCAATGCATGAGTGCCACATCAATAACGACTATTATCTTCCCAAGGTGAAGAAAGAGTGGAGAATTCATGGCTTAAATTAGAATCATTATGCAGAGTGCACAACCCTGCAACCATTCCTTCACCTCCTATGCCCATAGAGCCTTTTGCAATAGAGCTTCCTGCTTCAACACCTTCGCCTCCAACTAGTGCATGCACACAGAAATAGGGAAGAACGATGCTATTTCTTCCAAGGCAATGCAAGTAGTCTTAGATGAACAAAAACAGGCCATCAAGGAGCTTAAGCAGGTTTAGTAGAAGACCAACCACAAACCTTAGTCTCTTACCATCCCATAGGAAAATATGTTTTCTAGGATAGAGAGAGAGTTACTCCAAAAGTGGGGCATGGAAATCATTCTAGAAGCAGCAAAACTACCCATCAATCTAACTATCATCAAAGAAGTAGTAGAGAGACCTTTGATGCTAGCACAACCATAATAGTGGTTAATGGTTGAAAAACATGCAGTTAAGTGCTACCAAAACCTCACACATTTTCATATTTCCATTTGACCAGAAGGTGCAAGCAACCCATAATGCTGACACCATCAGCACCTTTTTTTAATGAAACACCTTGATCTAAGAACAAGAGAAAGTCAAGAGGATAGGGTATTCCAGTATTTGTATTCAAATAGAGAGCAGCATACATGTCTGCAACTAAGTTCATTAGCTTCAAGAAAAATTCAAAATATGTCTCGAAAAATATCTTAATCATGTTACTATCAGAACCATCAATAAAAAGATGCCGATCAATCTGAGAAAAATTTATACAATAATGTGGTTTAAAAAAATGCCAAAGTTTAAACCCAAAATCTATTCAAGGCTTGGTACATTTGGAAATACTTCTATTGGGTTACTTGCATACTTGAGCATATCAATGTCAAAAATGTGTTGTTGAGACTTAGTGGGACAGAAGCCCAAAAAGGCCAAACTGCAGCTTTGGAAGGCTAGATAGAGCAAACTGCTTTGGTCACTCAAGGGACCAAGAAGCATGATCTGGATAAAATCCTAGCGCAGGAACATCAAAAATTACTGCAAAGGACTAAAAAATAGCAAAGGATTTCTTGGATCAATCGGGTGCCAGAGTGAAGGAACTAGAAGGCACATCTGGGGAAAAGAAGTCTAAATCAAAAACTATAGAAGCACCTAGTACTTCTACAACTACATCAATTTTTCTGTCAGATACAATCCTAGAAACTTTCATAGATCTATAAAAAATACCAAATCAGACATATGAGCAAGCACGAACTTCAAAACAGGCAATTGATGTCACCAGCCAAGGCAGAATGGGCACCATTACCCCTCGTACAAAGAAATGTAGATAATCTTTACACAAGAATAGGTTAGTTGGGAACCTCATCATTAACACATCAAGGAAAATGGTAGTCCCCTACAATCTCTCAGTGGTTAGATGTGATCCATGTCTGGAACCCAAATCACTCAAAACTTGTAGGGATGTATCTAGGCATGTTGCTTAAGCATTTGGTGACCAAATTTTGAGGTTTTGTAAAATTTTCCTTCTTCTAGGTCAAAATGACCATTTGCAAACTGATTTCTAGAGAGAATTTGGGGTTTTTAGGTCTAATGGTGTCCATTTTCTACCAAATTTGAGGGTTAAATTTTCCAAGCCCTGATCTAACTATGGGCAACTCTTGGTCCCATTTTGACTATTAGGGAACATGGATCACGATCCATGTTTGAGTAGCTTTTTCTATTGTTTTGGTAGAAGCACTTAGGCACTATCCTTGGCATGCTACAAGAGAAATCTTTTTTATTTTGGAGATTGGGAAACATGGATTGCGATCCATGTTCCACCATCAAAATTGATTGTGATGACATGGCCTAGAAGCCCTTGGCTTCTTGAGTACCTTGACCAATTTTTTTTGAATTGGGAGTACTCTCACCCCCTCTGCTAGCCTTATATAAATTGCAAATTCTTGAAATTGATTTTGATTAATGTGCATTGTCTAGCATTTTTTGTGTTGTGCTACTTACATGCATTTGTCAAGGGAGAGAGATCATACTTGTTGTATCTAGTGCAGATAGGTAACCCCAAGTGCCCATAGTAAGCAAGAGCCCACCCATGCTCTAGGTTGCAAAGAGCTAAAGCTCTCTCTCTCTCTCTCTCTCTCTCTCTCTCTCTCTCTCTCTCTCTCTCTCTCTCTCTCTCTCTCTCTCTCTCTCTCTCTCTCTCTCTCTCTCTCTCTCTCTCTCTCTCTCTCTCTCTAACTCTAACAAAATGCAAATGAGGCCTATTTTGTCTATTTTCCCTATATGTAACTGACTTACCTAGAATCTCAAGTGACTCTTACCTTCCTTGCCATGATTGTTCATGGTATATCACCTGCAGCTCAAATGGCTCCTCATTTGGACATATGGTCGCCGATTTCCCTTGATTCTGCAAATTTGAGTTGTCATAAATTGGCCCCAAGTTTGATTTGTACCAAATCTTTCCAAACTCAACATGCTTGAAGCTCTTGCTTTGTTGATCTAACACCTGCTTTTAAAACTTGATTTCGGCTTTGTTGGGTAATTTTAATGATTTTTTATCCTTATTAACTAAAAATAAGAAAAAAATATTATTCGGCCAAAAATTAGCCAAAATTATTTATCATACTCATATATACAAACTCTCACTGTAGGCATCATGACTATCAATATTTTGTATTTTGGCTCATTATTATGCCTAATAAGAGATAAAAACCAGATAAAATTTTGTAATTGTGGCTCACTATTATGCCTAATAAGAGATAAAAACCAGATAAATTTTGTTCATCTTGTAGCTCATCATCCTGCAATAGGCTGCTACTTCCCCTCCCCAAACTCCAATGTCTTGGACGAAGGGTTGTGCACTGTGCATGGGTGATAACTCAGTGTCTATGCAAGGCCATGTAATGTGGCCCTATTATGCCAATGGAAGATATGCATGGGTAACGATATGCAAGGTATGGGTGCTAAATGGATTGTTCAATGGCCGTATTATGCCAGTGGAAGATGTGCATGGGTAACTATATGCAAGGTGTGGGTGCTCAATGGATTGTTCAGTGGCCCTATTATGCCAATGGAAGATATGCATGGGTAATAATATGCAAGGTGTAACTGGCTCGCTACTGCTGCTCGCCCCACCCTTGCTGTGCCATCGCTAACCTCTCCCCCCCCCCCACCCGCTGCCCCTACACTGCCCCCACGTCCCCATCAGCCCCTGCGCGCTGCCCCACAGCCAGCCCGCTGCCCCCCCCCCCCGTTTTCGCGCTGCCCCAAAGGCTGCCCGCTGCCCTCCTCTCGCTTTGCCGTCTTCACCCCATCCCCCCCCTCGCTGCCGCTTGTGCACCTGCACATTACCCGGCTGCCCACATCGCCCTCGCAGTCCCCCCATCCCCCCCCCCCGCCTGTCCTCATCGCTCCCGAAGGTCTTCTGCACCTGACTCGGCAGCACTTTTTCTTCCGACAAGTGCTTGGCGTACTCGTTTGCAGATTTTCTTCACCGACCGCTTCTTCAAATCAGCAGTAGACACAGATGGAGGCTCCAGCTCCACCACAGAGGGACTCGCCTGAAGCCCCCTTGCTCGGCCCCGCTGAGCCCACCATTCCACTTGCTCTTTCGCCGATAGAGCAAGCGAGCCGTGCCACAGAGGTAGAACGCTTGCAGGCGACTTCTGTCATCTGCAAGGTTCTCGGCACCCGTCCTAGCAGAGGAGAGCTGCGAGACCTTCTCCAGACCCGCCTTCTCGCAGAGGTGGGCAAGATCTTGGATGTCCAGATTCTCGAATGGGGGTACTACCAGATTGAGTTCGAGACTTCCGAGATGGCCTCCAAGGTCATAGCTATGAGTCCACTGGCCATCCGAGCATCACGTGCCCACTTTTGACAGTGGCGACATGGTTTTGACCCGACTTCGGATGTGCTAGTAGAGGAGGCAGACAACCCCATCTCAGTCTACTTTCCGGGTTTACGGAGGGAGTACCTTCCACTTCTCTCCAGGATTGGCTCCGCCATCGGGACTGTCCTGGAGACACCTCGTACGGCAGCATCAGTAGCTGCCAAGGGGCTGGCATCCCTTCAGTTCGAGTTTTGGTCAGAGATACTCACACGCTCCCGAAGGTCATCCTTCTACCTCGGGTGAGTGGGGGTTGGTTTAGACAGAGTGTGGAGTACTCTGGTCTCCTAAACCAGTGCTTCATTTGCAGACAGATGGCGAAGGCCTGTCCATGTAGGAGACCACGACCCGCACCTCAGCCTCAGCCCCAGCCTGCCAAGGCTGGGCCGCAGCCACAGCCAGTGACACAGCGCACAGACTCAGAGCCACCCTCCGAGCCTGGGGCTCCAACGGAGGAGGAGTGGCAACAGGCCCGTGGCCGTCGACGCTAGGGACCACAGCGACAGCCTGGCACTCAGAGTGGCCCTCAGGTGCCTACTCAGCAGCAGTGGGTTCCCACGGGGAACCGCTTTGGTCCTCTTG
This sequence comes from Adiantum capillus-veneris, assembly GCF_014529385.1. Lineage (NCBI taxonomy): Eukaryota > Viridiplantae > Streptophyta > Polypodiopsida > Polypodiales > Pteridaceae > Adiantum > Adiantum capillus-veneris. Next base: position 42,738,948 of record NC_140955.1, read on the forward strand.
AGCAGGAGGAGCCCCCTACGCCAGCCTCCACCTCCGCTTCACCCTCGCTAGCCGCTCCGCCTTCCGATTTCCCCTCCTCCTCCTCATCCCCTCCCCCGCCCTCTGCTCCCGCCCACTCCCCACCTTGCCCCCCTGTCTCTGTCGCCCCACCCCGCTTCTCTTCTCCTCCGCCCCCCCCTCCTCCTGCTTCAGTACCACAGTCGACTCAGGAGACTGGTCCCTCGCCAGTGGCTAGGAGATCTCTTGGCAGCGCCTTTGCCACGAGTCGCCTAGCGAGAGAGGGTCAGCCCTTCTTGCGGCCCCCTCTGCAAATTCAGAAATCTTCCCTTGCAGCTATCCCTCGTGGTCTGACGAGCATTGACCTCCGACGCCGCTGGGATTTCTTCGATTACGGGTTCACTCGCTTTCTCAGCGATTCCACAGCAGACCACGAGGCAGCCTGCTTCAGGGTCCACACTTTGTTCCTCGCCGCTAGGGGGACAGAGGCCTTGGACTCAGCAGTTGGTTTCTCCTTCCCCCTCTGTGGTAGGACTGAGACAGAGTGGTCCCTCGACTCAGTGGTGGGATGGTTGCAAACACAGGTTCTCTAGTTCTCTCACCACATGGGAGAACTTGGCGTTACAGATTTGCTGCAGACTTTGTGGCCACTGGCCAAGTTTGCGGTGACACCCCCAGACTCAGCAGGATGTAGACACATTGTGGTGTACTTTTTTGCTGATACACAGTGTTTACCTTGCTATGTATACATTCATGAGGACTCCTGGACAGAGGAGGTTGTTTTACGCACGGCTCGCTCTGCTTGGGCTTGGACCAGGCACTCACTGCAGCCTCGCCTATCTAGAGGACGCTCGGATGCGGATTACTCCCCATCCAAGCCAGCCTCAAAGATAGCCCATCTTGCTGTTGCGGCAACATCTATTCTCTCTCACTCCCCATGAGGATCGTCTCGTGGAACGTGCATGGACTAGGTGGGCCCCAGTTTCAGCGACAGCGGGGCCGATTGCGTCAGGAGCTTCAGCGTTGCCTTGTGGGAGGAGAGATTGATCTCCTTATGCTTCAGGAGCACCATTTGTCTGAGAGCCGCATTCGGCGATGTGGTTAGATTTTGCGTGGACGTTATGTTACCTTTTGGTCAGCTGCTTTTGGACCTGGAGGCATCCAGGGTGGGGTATGTATGACTATTGCGGACTCATTGCAGCAGGCCATTGTGGGCAGAGGGATTATTGTGCCAGGCAGGGCTCAGTGGATTACTATGCAGGTTCAGGGTGGCCTTGTGGGTTTCCTGAAAATCTATGCGCCCAATGTGGCGAGTGCTCGTGCAGAGTTTTGGTCATAGATTGTTGAGTCTTTGCCACAGGTTGACCAGTGGTGTGTAGGAGGGGACTTCAACATGTTGGAGGACCCTTCTGACAGGATCGGAGGCAGCCATGCTACTGTGCATGGAGTCGAGTTAGCAGCTTGGGAGAGGTTGTGTATGACTTTGAGGGTCTCAGATACATGGCAGCATTCTGGCTTTGTGAGGCCTCCAGAGAGTCTTGCCTTCTCTAGATCGGACCGTAGAGTGGGAGGAGTGAATCTATCGCGCATAGATCGCTTCTACACTAGTGACCACTTCACTGACTTGGGGGGATCAGTGGGCATCCTGGCAGGGACATCCTTCTCGGACCGTGCACCAGTGATCCTCACAGTGGCAGACAGGCAGAGGAGTGGGAGGACGATGCTTCGCATCGCAGAGCGGGTCTTGTTGGACTCAGCACTCAGAGAGAGGGTCGAGGCTCTGGACAGAGGGCATGGCTCCACCTGCAGACAGAGTGGCCTCAGGCCTAGCTCAGCTTAGCCACTTTTTTCTCCAGGAGTCTCTGGCTCGACGGGCTGCAGCGAGAGAGGAGGAGCAGCGTCTCAGACGAGGCATTGCTTCACTACAGAGGATGCAGGAGTAGCATCCAGACAATCCATGGTTGGAGGAGCAGTTACAACAGGCTCGACAGGAGCTTGCTTGCACAGAGGAGAGGCGCCATGAGTTTGCCTTTCACCGACAGGCATCTCAGTGGACTCAGGTGGGTGACAGAGTGACAGGTGCTTTTTTTGAGACAGTGGGACCTCAGCACTCGCATGCCAAGGTCAACGAGTTGAGGAGACCCGATGGGTCAGTTGTTTGTGAGCCCGAGGATATGCGTGCAGTTGCTACTGACTATTACCGTGAGTTACTGTCGGCTGAGCCCCAGGCAGGAGCCCCAGGCAGAGAGACAGGATGCATGCAAGGAGCAGGTTTGGGCACAGATGCCTTGTCTTGTGACTGAGGAGATGCGCCAGAGGCTAGAGATACCTCTTCAGCTTGAGGATCTGGACACGGCTCTTAGGGCCCTCCCTCGTGGTAGCTGTCGAGGTGAGGATGGGCTGACTCCTAGCTTCTTCTTGGAGTACTGGGACCTGCTTGGCCCAGATCTTTGTAGTGCCTTTCAGTACATTCTGCACACAGGAGTGATGCCGGATAGCATGAGTGAGGGCCTGATTTACCTCATTCCAAAGCAGGGTGGCTCCTTGGATGAGATTCGACAGTGGCGCCCCATCACCATTCTCAACTCAGCCTACAAAATTCTTGCCAAGGCTCTGAGTTTGAGGATTCAGCCACTTTTGGAGAGCCTTATACATGGGACTCAGACAGGTTTTCTCAAGGAACGCAGTATCCTTGACAACATCTTCACTTTCTGGGAGGCTTATTCCCTTGCACGACTCCGTGGGGAGGACCTTGTGATTCTTCTTCTCGATTTTGAGAAGGCATACGACAGAGTTGACTAGGACTTTTAGAGGGCACGCTACGCAAGATGGGCTTCTCAGATGCTTCGATCAGAGGGGTGTCAGCTTTGTACAGACAGGCTCACAGTCAGGTGCTTTTGGCAGGAGGTAGAGGTGAGCGCTTCATGCTCACACGATCGGTCTGACAGGGTTGTCCTCTTGCCCCCTTTCTCTTTTTGTTCTATGCGGAGGCGATGAGCAGATTTTTGGTGTCACAGCAGGTTGGTCTAAGGGGCTTAGCACTCCCTATACGGGGAGACGAGCTTTTAGACGCTGAGTTTGCCGACGACTCAGCCTTGTACTTAGAGGGCTAGGAGGCCAATTTACACAGATGTGAGCAGGCTTTGGAGACCTTCTGCTATGCATCGGGCACACTGATCAAATGGAGAAAGACAATGGCTTTCTCGGTTGGCAGTGCTCCTGTGCCAGATTGGATGCCAAGAGAGGGTTTCAGGTGGATTCCTCCAGGGACTGCAGTTCGGTACTTGGGTTGTCAGGTTGTTTTGGACTTGTCCCCCGAGCAGCAGATTGCCCCTCTTCTCCTATCCATCAGGAGAAAGTTGTTACATTGGAGCTTAGCACGACTTTCGCTGGCTGGTAGAGCAGTAGTTGCCAACCAGGTGTTGTTGGCGACTATGTGGTACATCACTTCTTGCTAGATCTTCTCGAGTTCTTGTATCAGCCAGGTAGAGAGGCTGATCACGAACTTCCTTTGGTCAGGTCGTGACACTCAGATTGCCCGAGCCAAGGTGGCTTGGTCGGTCATCACACTTCCTTGTTCTCAGGGAGGGCTTGGGATCATTGATCCAGCACAGCAGAGCAGAGCCCTTCTTGGGAAGTTCGTCGTCAGAGGACTTCTTCCAGGCGAGGAGCCCTGGAAGGAGTTCTTGCTGCAGAGGCTTCGTGCCAGGGTGCCTCAGTCAGGAGGCCCTTGGCAACCTTCGACCAGATGGATCTTTACAGAGTTGCGTCGAGTTGGTTTGAGCAGGAGACTGGAGGACCGATTTGCGGTGAGTTTGCTTCGATCTTGGGATCTCTTACGGCGTGGCCTGGAGCAGAGACAGTCGACGTGCACGAAGGAGCGCCTACGGCAGCCCCTCATCTGGAACCCCATGGTTAGCACTCAGAGAGGCCACTTGGTTGGGAGTCAGCCTCATGTTTCTTGGTGTCCCATGGCAGCAGGTCCAGCGCGCTCTCTAGGTGACTGGCTAGCGTTCACAAGTTTGTCACAGGAGGTGCAGGCTATCCAGCTATAGGGCATGAGAGGGGTGCAGAGCATGTGTCAGGACATCTCAGAGTCAGTTCCAGCTGAGTGGCTCACGCCTCTCGAGCCAGTAGCACACCGATGGATGGGAGCCTTCACACGATTGGAGGTTCTCATTTCAGTCAGGGCTTGCTCAGAGACTGTCCCAGCCCTGTTCTTCGAGCTTCAGGGTGGGGGACAATTACAGCGAGTTGCAGTAGAGGCCCCGCAGGTAGCAGAGTGCTGTTTCCAGAGGATCCGAGTTGTGGGCATCTGTGGGAGAACTTGCGTCATCGACCCTGACCCAGCAGCTCTTGAGACAGGAAACTGGAGGCTATGGGCTTGGGAGTGCTGTCCACTGGCACGAGTACAATGGGATCCTGGTGAGTGGCTATGGAGGGACCCCTTCTCTTCTACACATCGCCCAGGAGTCCCTTTTTTCAGTACACTGTTCGGCTTGGACGTCATATACTTGCAGCACAAAGAGAGGCCCGCCCCGTTGCAGCACGTCATTGGCAGGAGGAGGGCCTCACAGTCGAGTTCTTGGTAGATTTTTGGCAGAGGCTGTGGGACTCTAGACAGCAGAGGCATGTCACTTTGTTCCAGTGGTTGGTTGCACACAGAGCCACAGCAATAGGGAGCTGGCTTGTGCATAGTGGTCTCTCGGCCGCATGTGCAGCCTATGACCAGTTGGTGGAGAGTCAGCGTCACTGTCTTTGGGACTGTCCCTCAGCCCAGCAGGTGTGGCTACGAGTTCTTCGGCTGATGCCTGCCCTCTCCACGGCTCGACAGTACACTTGGGGGGCAGTGGCTTGGTCCACCCTCACGGGCCCGGCACTTTAGTTTGAGTTATCTTCCACCAGCAGGATGATAGTGATGCAGGGGGGGCGACCTACTCTCCAACCTGCTACAGATCTTACTCCACAAGAGTGGTGCAATGAGAGAGAGGAGTGTTGGGAGCTCATCAGCAGCCTAGCTCTCTGGTTCATCTGGCGGGCTCGCTGTTTTTGCATCTTTGAGGCTCGCCCTGTGCCACCAGTAGAGACTGTTCGTGACTTTTGGCTAGAGCTGATCCATACTCTTAGAGGATAGTTTGAGGGACTATAGGGCAGCTCCCACCGCATGCGGGAGCGCCGCGAGGCTTTCCTTCGACTATGGCGCCCTAGGCCTTTCTACACCATTGTCCAGGGGATGCCCAGATGGCACTACTGTCCACTTGTGTGGCTCTTCCCTCCTCCCATCTCTTGATTTAGCCTCATTGTATATATGTTGTTTTTTCATTGGGAGAGTCTCCCCATCATGCTTGTTGTAGCCCTCTCCTGCAGAGGTGGATGTAGCCCTATGGGCAGTTTTCATTAACTAATAGAAGGATCTTAACTACATCGAGGTTGTTAAGATTTTGTTGGAGGATGTTGTTTCTTTGCATTTGTTGCCACTTGTGGAATTGCTGGCTTGGGTATCCATATTTACATAGGGTTGTTGGCTTGGGTATCCATATATGCATAGGGTTATTGGCCATGATTGACTTCTTCACCCATACATGCCTTGTGGTTTGTCCATTGAAGTGTTGTATAGGTGTAGGTGGAATCATTGGCTGCTGCAGCTCCATGACAATAGGCTTTGGACTTCCACATGTGATCACTTTGTGCCAATGGAGTGACATAAGATGTTTCATTAAGTTGGAACTTTAAAGTATCCTCTTGTCAATGTGGAAGTGCTTTGTAAGTTTGCCTCCGAGGAACACCTAGGACAAGTGCTTTGTTAAGAACTGTGTCTGCCATGACATGAAATTGTTGTGGGCCTTGATGGCGTCGATATTGATTGATAGGTTGGCTTGACCTAAGCTGATCATCTTTACTCAAGTTGTAACTTTGAGCTCTATTTGATTTGTTGTTAATGGTGCATCTTTCATGTAGAGTACTTACTGGCATTCGCTTGAGCTCCAATATCCACGAGTGCTCAGTCTCGATCAATTTGGAAGCTATATATTGATGTGTACATCCATGCCTCTAAAAGAAAATTTTACTATGTCTGAATTCCATCAATTTGAGGAGGTGTTGGTGCGGGTTGTGGTAGAATTTGTACATTGTTCTGGTGTTCCTTGCGCTTTAAAATTTGCAACTTAGCTTCCTCCTGGGCCTGTGCTTGATTAGCTTGGTCTTGCTTCTTCCTTCCAACTGCTTTGTGGATCTTCTCCAACATTTTTGTCGTTAGTGGTAGATGTTACTTCTTCAACATGCATCCACTAATCTAGTTGGGCATCTCTTCTCCCTCTAATGTCACAAGATGGTGGCTCCACTTGATGATATGTCGTGAATCATGAATGGGCTTTTTTTTTTGCTTTTTTAATTTCTTGGAGTGTTGTTTTAATGTGTAGACTAATACATACTCGCCCTTTTAAACTCCTTGTTGGTTATATGTTTCTTGTGAAACTCTTTCATGTGTCTTTTTGGACATCGATACCTATGACAGCTTGTAAGCATGTCTCATCTACTCGTTCGAGAACATGTAGCCTTTTTGATAGCTCATGGCATGTCCACTCTATGTCCTTGGCTACTTGAAGTGTGGGAATTAAGAAATTTGTGGACAATATAGCATTAAGTCCAAACATTAAGTTGAAAAGTGTCATTCCAATTGATGTTTTGTAAGCTACTCGGTATGCCCATAAAGCTGATTGTAGCTTTTGGTCCCAATCCGCTCTTAACTTGTTCCCTATCCTTGTGAGCACCGTACATAGGATTTTGTTTGTTCTCTCCACTTATCCATTATCGTGAGGGCGGTAAGGTGCCAATTTACAATGAATTACCATGAACTTCTCTAGCAAGAATTCAATCATTTCATTTAGGAATTGAGCTCCTTTGTCACTAACTATCTCAATCGGTAGCCCATATCTTGTAAATACATTTTCATAGAAGAATTACGCTATTGTTTCTCACAATGTTCTTATATGTAGCTTTTGTTTCAATCCATTTGGTTAGATAGTTTGTGTCCACTATGATATATTGAGCATGTGTACAATATGCGGGGGGTACTATTGGCCCTACAAAATTGATGTCCCACTTGGCAAATGCTCTTGTTCCCATCAACGATCATAAACGAATTACATCTCTCCACATAGGTAACGTCATAAAATCTAATATCTAACCAACCCAAATTATTTTCTCATATTAAACTGACCATGTAATGTGGGAGAATAAACGAGAACAAGGGTTAGAATATAGACGTGTACTTATGGATGTATCTCAAACGAGACCAAGGTTAAAGGGGTCCAAATGAGAGATGGCTGTCAAAGAGTAAGGCTAGCTAATGGAGCTTAAAGACCTTAGGGTTAGCTTCATTAAAGACCTCCAAAGGTTAATGTTAAAAGTTCTTTGACCTTAGGCAATCTAGGGTTGTGCTTGAGGTGGGAACCCGTCCCAAGCTTGAGGTGCTTGTAGTGCTTGCTGACTAAGGTGCTTGAGGCGCTTAATGACTGAGGTGCTAAGGTGCTCCATGACTAAGGTGCTTAAGGGGTTCAAGGTGTTCCCAAAAGTAACAAGATCCCTACTCAATGGGGGGCAAGCCCTCATTGAAGGAGCTAGAGAGAGAACACACACACACTCACACAAGTCAAGTCTTGTCTAATGAAGCAACAGGGACACATGTCAAGTTCATCTCCATGTTGCCCTCATAAGGTGCCTAAAGCCTATTGGTTGGCCTCTCAAGGGGTCCAATGATAATTTAGCTAATTTAATTCATTGTGTATGCATTTATCAAGTCCTCTCTCTCAAAGGGAAAAGGGGGACACTTATCCCAAGGATAGCATTTATCAAGTCCTCTCTCTCAAAGGGAAAAGGGGGACACTTGTCCCAAGGCTAGCATGGTTACTTGATATGCAGTCTGCATGTGATTGCCTAGGCTTGAAGGGGTCCAATGAGCTTCCACCATGAGCTAGAAGAGGGGGTCGACCCAAACAAGGAGAGGGCCTGCTTGCAAGGTATAATCTCCCACACACACACACACTCATTGTGTGAGGTGCAAAGTACAGGAGCTCCATCTCCTTCTCCAAGCTTGTTGAGAAGTTGAGAGCCTACACCAACACTCTTGGCTATGGAATGCAAATCCAACCAAGAGCCATGCTCCAATGCTTAATCTTGCCATCTTCTTCATCATTAGTATGCTATTATGCTATGCTATGCAAGAAGAGTGATGATAAGTGAGGAACTATCTCTTTCTCGTATGTTACTTCTTCTTCCTCTTCCCTACCCTCATTCCCCGCTAGCTCTCTCCACCTTTGAAGGTGTTTGAGGCCTTGGGATTGAGGCCGGGGATGGTTAATGCTTTTATAAAGTTTATGTTATCCTCATGATGCATGAAGCTTTCCATCTTCATTGCATCACCTAGGTCATAAAGAACACAAATATTGTATTGTACCACGTCTCTCTGTACGGGAGAATATATAACACAAAAGCCTATTGGAGGGGGGACCGGCTTCACATAATTCCGGTCCTCAATTGTTGTCATGATCTCTAATTCTCTCAGTTGTAAAAGTATTGTTCATGCCAAGTTAATTAAGTATTATTGGTATGTTGCTCCCGCTAATTAAGTTCAGTCTCTATGTTCTCAAAGTAGTCACATAAAAATGCTCACTCTAGTTCTCTTAATTCTGCTATTCTCAAAGTTCATAGGCCATTTTCATTACATTGGTATTAGAGCTATTGGTTTCTCTTTTCTTGCTTAAGAAGAGAGGTCATTAAGTTGTCCATGAAAGGTTGGGCATGTTCATTGCAATAGGGTAAGTGGGACAAGGATCTATTATCTTGGTTGAGAAGGACTTAGTTTGAGGTACGCCGTTGGGAACTATAGTCTTAATAATGGAGTCTCTCGAGGCTTGCCTTTTGCTTAACCATTATTGATCTACGAGCAAGCTCAGCAGGAACCATAATCAACGAGCAATGTTAGACTCTCTCCGCTAGTCTTTGCAATCAATAGACTCTAAACAACGGGTGTGGCTACTTGACGACTAATTTTCTAAGATAAAGAAGAGTAGCAACTAAGGTTTTTGAGGGTACCAAAGCACAAAGTAATCTTTACATAAGTTTAATTAGTATGGTTAACAATAAACAAGAGAGTAGAATGAACATTGATAACTTTAATCTTGCACATGAAGGTGCTAATGATGATGCCCCCATGTTTATTAATTACCTTGTTACTAGGTTGCAGCAAGTTATGGGCAAGCCTGCTTTGCAAGCCAAAGTTACTCAACGTCTTTGTGCTTATGGGATTTCCTTTTCTCTCCAAGAGGAGAGAGAGCTTAGGAGGCCTCTTAATGAGACTCCCAAAAGAAGGATCTCTCCTATAAGAGAGGAGGAATCTAATAAACAAGAAAGAAGAAAATCCCTAAGTTCCTTTGAATATGTGGCTCCACGAAGACAACGGTCTGGATGGTCACCAACTCTTCCCAAGAGGAAATGGTCAACCCATAGTCCTTCTCCTTGTCACTCCGAAAGGGAAAGAGAAAACAAAGGAAGAAAAATGCAAGAAAGAGGTCACCCTCTTCTCCTTCGTCTTCACCTTCCTCTTCTTACGATGAAAGGAGCGGATATTCTCCTAGAGAATACAAGTGGAGAGGACATCCAAATCCTACCTTGCGTGGAGAAGGTCCCAAAAACTAAAGAAATTCAAAGAGGGAGGAAAGAGTATCTCTTTTCTCACCTATGATGGCACCTTTGGTGGCACCGACAAAATATTGGCCTTCATCCAGCAGTTTGATGCGGCCTTTGGAGACGAGGGCTTTACAGAGTCCTCCAAGCTATGCCATGGAGCTATGCACTCTCAAAAATCTGCTCGTCAATGGTGGGCTAGCATTCATGGCAATGGTGAAGCCCAAAGACATGGAAAATTCTACGAGTTTCCATCATGAAGCAATTCCTTGCAAGTGATGGAAAGGACAACGTGCTTACCAAATGGCAAAGTTTGAAGCTGCTCTCCAAAGAGTCTATCGACAAATATGTGGACATGTTTTGGGCTTTACATCTCAAATCTATTGTCTTTCAAAAGATAGACTTCCCCGAGAAAAAGCAACAATTCTGTTTGGGATTACTTGAAGAAAGGGCCGAGTACGTCAACTTTCAACGGCTTGGTTCTATCACACCAAAGTGGAGAACTCTCTGAGTTGGTGGGAAATCAAACAAGCGATGAAGGAAAGATACTTACCTCCTGCCCATGAAGCAATAAAGATGAATGAGTTCTTTAGCTACAATACAGTTTATCCTTGGAAGAGTACTACTCAAAGTTTGTAAGACTTAGACATTACGCACCATCAATGACCATAGAGTAGCAGGTAGCTTGCTTTTGCCAAGATTTAAGAGAACCAATTAGCTCGCGATTGGAAGCCCTGAAGCCTATCACTGTACAAGATGCTTTACTACGAGCTAAACCTTTGATGAAGGAACAAGGGATTACAAGAAGAACTGAACAGAATCAAAGGTTCAACGATAGACAACCACAAAGAGCTTATGCCGCTAATACGCAAGATTCTCGACGCTTGAATATTCGATGCTTTGAATGTGGAGAGTTGGGACATTATCAGAACACTTGTCCACAACTGACTAATGGAGCAGCAGTAGCAAGTGAAGCAGACTAAACACATCACCCTTTTTGACATAATGATGGTTGCTAGTAATTAAAGTAGGAGTATCCTCACTTTTCCTCGAGATGAGGACATCTCGAATCCCTAAGTTGGGGAGATTGTAATGTACCCAACATTTTTTAATAAATGTATTTCATTTACTTTGCAAATATTTGAGGTTTGCATTTTATTAAGTCAAAGAGCATTTTAATGAATTGATCGGATCAAAAATCGAACTTTAGAACTCTTAATTATGACCCTTATTCACTTGAAAACAATAAGGTTGATGGGAAACTTAAGCCTCAAGATTGTATTTAGAGATAAGAGTTGACTCTTGGGAAAGAAGGAGCAATTTTAGGAAAGGAGGAGTATGTTTAGGAAAGAAAGAGGAGGGAGTTAAGTTTAGAGTTCTTGTTTTGGAAGCCAAGCTTCTTCTAAAATTGGAAAACTGAAATCGTGCATCAAATTCCGTGTCCATAAAAAAAAACTCTTTTTTTTTTGGAGCAGCGAATGTACGCGAACTTATCCCTCTATTCTTAGCTGACCTTGAGAGCCTATTAAAGACCCCTCTTCCCTCACTTTGAAGCGACAGACACACTCTCAGAAGCGGAAGCTCTCTTGCCTTGACGTCGGAGTTATCTTCTCTCCCTTAACCTCTCTCCCTCGAGCTCTTACCTTCAAGCGATCTCCATCTCCAAGTCTTTCTCTACCATCATGTGTTGCCCTTGGAATTCTGGAGTTCTCTTCTCTCTTTCCCTCTTCTCTACATCGATACAATGGACCCGAAGCGAGTTACTCGAAGCTCGAAGGACGCTCATGTCCCTCCACCTCCAAGGAAGGTGCAAAAGAAGATATCATCTACTCCAAACGTTGCTGAGCGGATGTATTGGTCACGGAAGAAGTCGAAGCCGTCCAACCTCAAACACGGGAGGTAATCGAACATATCATTGATCCGATGAGACAAATTTATAATTCTGCATTGTTATTCATGTTGACTTGGGAAGCTAAGCATAGGGAACCCCTTAAACTGTCCAAGAAACATTAATCGATCACAAAAAACAAGCATATGTTTTCATAGATTAGTGAAAGAATTGTTTGATAAATTGTCACTGTTTGTTGAATTGTTATTGCTTAACAAATTGTTATTGTTTGATAAGTGGATTCTGATTGATATGAAGAATTGGTTGAACATGTTTGAAGAATCATTTAAAGAGAAGATTTGTTGAAAGAATATCTTTTGTTCCTCTTGGGTAGCGAGATGATTCCGCGGTTAGGGAGATTAAGTTGAGGTTATCGGCTCTCTTTTGTTCCTCGTGGTTAGCGGGATGCCTGGCGGTTATCAAGATGCCTTGTGGGTAGCGGGATGCCTGGCGGTTAGCAAGATGCTTTGTGATTAGCGGGATGCCTCGCAGTTAGCGAGATGGAAAGGTTGCATAATTCACGGTTAGCGAATAAATCCTTTGCAAAGGCTTTGTTGGTTAAATAGAGGAAGTCCGCGGGTAGCGGCAAACTCATAAGAAATTGAAAAACTTGTTTTTGTTGAATAATAGGGATGTCTTCATTAGGCCTTGTTTGAATTGTTTGGTATTGTTTGAAGGGCTGTATAAACAAACGTGTGTTTGGAATTAATTAAGGAACACTGTTTGTAGCGTGCTAAAAAGTGTGAGTGTGGGGTGGAAAGTGGGGGCTGGCTCAAGTTGCCAGTCAAGGATAGGTGGTCTCGATTAGTCAAGAAACTCTCCACTCCCTCTTATTAAGAGAAGTGAAACTAGAGACTTATTGTGCCAAGAGTCAAGATGGCCCAAATCTACGTGACACAAGATTACTATTTAGTTTAGACTAAGTTTCATTTCATATTTATGGTTTATGGATGGCGGCCGTGCCTCTTAAACGTGGGGAAAAGGCGTTGCTTATGGATTCTAAATATGTCAATGGGATTTTATCTTTATGTTAGGAAATATCTTTATTAGAATCCTAGATTTATCGACCTGGCTTGTGGCGTATGACCCTTATAACCACGTAAACAATGGATAGTGGACTTCCTCTCTTCTGTTGCTCGTATCTCTACTTTGTGGAAACAGAGTAGGGTGTCGTCAATGGAAAATGAGAATAAAGGAAGGCCATCTATCAAGTTTCCCCAATCTTTTTCGGGGTTGGGGACCTCACAATATGTCAATCTCACTCAAGCAGGTAATTGTGGCTACTATAAGAGATAACTATCCCCTACCAATTACTAATCATGTGATAGAGTGGTTGCAGGCAAGGAACCTTATAGCTTTATTGATATCTTTTCAGGTTACAATCAGCTTTCTATCAAGCCAGAGGATCCACCTTTGAGTCTTTGTTTCTCAACTTCAAGATGTGGATATGTTAGACACCTCTACTCCAATGTCAGATTGATTTTCAATTTGGCTGCATTTACAAGAGTCTCTAAAGGTTCTAGCCCTTTATCTACCAGGATTGAACCTCTCAATGTTATTTTTTAGATGATGCGGTTCCTTTTGTTTGTTCCTTATTTTCCTTCTCATGTTTCAGCAGCTCTCTAGCTTGTTGAAGCTCAGTTTCTAAGGGATTTTTCTCTTTTAGCCTCTTTGCTTTCATTTTGTCTCATTTTTCCTTCCACAATTCTCTTTGAGTCCTTACCAATAAGCTCTCAAATTCCATTTAAACAAGCAGTTTGTTTTTATCCTCGACCTCTAGGTTTTTGGCAGTCTATTGAGCTTGATCTCTAGTCACCACATTTACAAGAATGTAGGCTCAAGTTTATTAGATCCAGTTGAGCATGGAAAAATCCCAAATGATGTTCATTGTTGTTTTATCCTTGTAATCAAGATTCTTGGGATAATTCAAAAGAACATGGTCAAATCCACATCCGTCATAGAATCCAAAAATCTTCTTACGCTCACCCTTGTGTGGAAAAAATCTTGCTCAGTGATCACCAAGGACCTTTCGATTGGGATGCTTGTGGTGTCCCCATTGGCTATCATGTCCTAAGAGGATAGCCTCTAGGTTTATAATTTTGATTTTCTATGAACATGAGTGTGTTTTCATCCATTGTATAGTGATTCTTCATCCATTGTGCAACATATTATGGTTTTGTAGCTTCATCTGTACTTATCAACAAAAGATGGTCTTCGTCAACATATAAAATTCTCTTAGGCTCTCTCTCATAGGTCTTGCTTGGTTCTTTGTAATATGAAGTTGATGGCAACACTCTTCGGTTCACAAGTGTTTCTACCAGCCGTGTATGTCTAACAATTGCTCGGTTCTCTTGAGGTAAAAGAGGTTGCTAACCCAACACTGGTTGAGGCTTGTCTCCCCCTTGAGCTATGTTATTTGGGTCTATCTGTTGGTACCTTGATGGCGGTGGAAATGGTTGCACCCCAAGTGATCTATATGGATTTTCCCTCATATAGTTTCTATTGTTAAAACATTCATTCAACTCATCGTTGGTCTACTTTTGCTTGATTTCACACCACTTCAAGACGCATGGTGCATTTGCTGCTACTGGTGGTTGTCGTACATTCGAGTTCAGTCTATTGCTTTGGTTCATCCTCTTGATCACTTCTTTGACCATTTGATCAACATTCATCACGACTAAAGTTTGAACATTTTGCTTCATTGTGGATTCACTCATAGTTGATGAGGCACTACTAGTCACATTGTCTGCATCTTAAGTCACCTCCTTGTAAACTTTTATAGTTGTCCACTAGATACAAACTTCTCTAGTGACTTCTCAAATGTGGTGCACGCTTTTAAGTGGAGGTACTTTTTGGAGTCTCGGTCTTCAAGTCCTCTATAAAGAGAAGTGTCAGTCTCTCATCTCGTGGTACTTCTTGTATAGGACATTTCTCTATGTATCGTTTGAAGTGAAGCAAAGCTTTCTTCACTTTCTCGTTCTCTTTTTCCTTGAAAGCGTAGATTTTGAACATAGTATTGTGCTTGATTCCCCCTTTTGAGAATTCCTCACCAAATTTGCATATAAGTTGCTCTATGTTTGGAAAATCTTTGGTATTTAGAGGTTGGAACCAGGTTAAGGTTGTTCCTTCCAATTTTAGCCCAAATCCTTCATACTCTGAGTGTGGAAATCTGCCAGCTGTTTGGCTCTCAACAATTGTTTGAAGAGTGAAACATGATCATATGGATCTCTCAACCCATTGTACTTCTTGGAAACACACGTAGCTACCTGTGATGGTTGCATTCATTGCGTCTTTGCAACCATGCTCACAACTCTTGGCTCTCTTGCTAGGACATATCTAGCCTTGTAACCTCCACTAGGAACTCACGATGAGCATCATGCATGGGCACGACGTGAGTAACACAAGGCAAGAGAGAGGGGGTTGAGTTAGGAAAGTGGTCCGATAGTGTAAGGGGGTAGGGCAGTGGATAGCGGATCCGGGGCGAGATGGATGGGGTTAGGGGAGGGTGAGGGTTAAGATAAGGGAGGTGGCAAGAGATTAGGGTTGGGTGGGCTAAGGCAAGGGATACATGGTGATAGTAGGAGAGAGAGAGGGTGTGGAAGGGGTAGATGGGCTAGCAATAAGAGAGAGAGAGAGAGAGAGAGAGAGAGAGACAGAGAGAGAGAGAGTCTAGGGAAGGGGGGGTAGTCCCTAGTGAGGAAAGCGAGCTCCTCGGATGGTTAGAAGAAGCCCCCAACCCTCACTGTTTTGCAGTCCTCACAAGAATTAAACAAGACACAGAGTAAGAAGTAGTGTCTGCCACCCTACATCTAGCTCACTAGCACCTACCCATGCATTGCCTCCTCTTCACCCTACCTCTCACCCTACTCAATGATCTCTCACTTATGTGTCCTCTATCCCATCCCCTCACCTAGCCCTCACTCTATCATCTCGGCTAACCACGCTAATCTCTCTCAACCCTTTCCCCTCTGTAAGACCCCTAATTGATGCAATTTGTTGCCTCACCACCCTACCGTCTCCCCCTAGACTTGTCATCCGTCCATTCTCTCTTTACCAACCCGCCCCTTCCCTATACTGATGAGTACTCTCTCTCTTGTAGTGCTTGCCCATCCGCTGTCTTTTCCATGTACTTTCCAGTACTCTCACTCTCCTTCTCAACTAGTTGGAGTTCTCTCTGTGGCTGTTTTCTTTGGGTTCACATCTCTTGCTTCTGTCAAGGTTTTTAGAACTCTCATTGTATAGATCGTACCAGGAGCTTTTCTTCCCCTATAGGTAGTCATTGGAACCCTGAAATCCAAGGATCCCATCGGTCTAGGCGTTGAAAATTGCAATTGACTCATTGAGTCTTCAATTCTCATTCTATATTTTGGTCTTTGACACAAGAGGTCTGAACATGCTAGGAGTGACATAGTACTAATGGAGTGGGCCTCCAAAGTATGTATAACTCTCTAGTTCTCTCCAGTCTATTGCCAAGTACCTTCACACATACTTGTCAAGCATGATTATGTGGGTGTCTTTGCCTTCATAGTATTCAATTCTCATTCTGTCAGGAGTCCTTCTTGTTTTTAGTCTAATCTTCAACAGTAGGTCTCTGAACGTTCTAGGAGTTACATAATATTGATGGAGTGCGCATCCATAGTATGTTTACCTCTCTAGTTCTCTCTGGTCTACTATCAAGTACCTTCGCCCATACTTGTCAAGCATGATTATGTGGGTGTCATTGCCCTTGATGCATGTAAAGACATACAATCATTTGTGCTTTGAGATCTCTCCTAGCTAGCGATCGTCGCACTTGTAATAGAGTATTTTCTCACCATTATCGTATTTGTACAACCCCACATGGGTGTTCTCAATGTTGACTCGTGTCACTTCCTTTACTCGTCTCAGTTTTGCATTTCGAATGTCCAACTTATGCGGCTTATCCTCAGGTTCTACGTCAAATATGTCTATTGTGCCTGTCATTCCCCTTTTTTCCACAATATGTAGACTCTGCACAACAAGATACATTATTCCCTTATCATCAAAATATCGATCGCTAGTGTAGTCTACATGCACTAGATCCTTGAACTCACTAGGTCTCTCCTCTAATTTTATGCAGTAGTGATCCATACCATCTTTCTAACATTTTACACTCTAGTTGTTTTTGAATTGGTAAATCAAGTGGAACAATTTCATTGTGGGTGCTAGTTGGGATGGTCCTGCTCCCATGTTTTTCCCTCTTTAAGTCTCACTCTATTGAATCCCTCAACCATGTAGGTATAAGATCTCTCTTATGAAGTGTCAGATAGATTTTCCTCAATGATCGGATCTAAGGGAGCCAATGGTCATTGATTCACACTCTCTTCAATGGAAATATTGCTAACTTGGTCTACTACAATAGGGTTTCTAATAAGATAGAATCTACTTGATCTCAAACACATCAAGAAACAATTTCTCTTGCAAAACCTTGACCCGCTACCTCCTTGGCTGCTTCCAAATCCTTGACTCAAAATCACTTAAATTTGCACTACTCTAGCCCTTGCAACCTACACAACAAACACTCTATGAGTTTACAATTACCCTATTAGTCATTTTTTTTAAATTGACAAAACAATCATGCTTTTGGCACAAAACATACTCTAGCTTGCAAACTCCTCAATTGATGTCCAATTTCAATTCTGAAAAGACCACTAGGTTTTTTGTGAGTAGATATAGCTATGGTACAATTCTGATCTCGATCTGTGATAGGGGGACATGGATCATGATATATGTATCTCACTGGCAGAATGTGATGAAATTTCATACATAGCTTGCCCTTGTACCCTGACACCAGTATATACTTTTTGAATAGTTTAGACTTGATTAGGTCAGATGAAAGTCAAACCCTAGGTTCAACTTTTTAGTTTTTTACCTTGAAATATTTTTGCCCCTTTTAATCTTCTTCTGGAATTCTTTACAATCTTGATTTGGGAAGTATTATTTCTAATGTCTCTACTACAAATTGGAGAAGTCTCTGCCCAATTTGTCATATGGGGACATGAATCACCCTCACTTCTAGACTTGGGATTTGGTGAGCTAATAGACTATGGTGTTTGTAACCTACCCCCAAAAGCTTTTTGAATTTGAACAGGTTGAGATCAGCCAAAAGTGAAATCTTGGGTTTATTCTAGCAGTTTTTGGCTCTTTTGATCACACCTTTTCAACTTTTTTTGCAAGCATGTCTTTGGGAAGTTGTTTCTTTAAGTCCCAACCACTCACCATTCAATTTTCAGTCAAAATCTCTAATGAGGTGGTACATGGTTTTCGATCCATGTTCAACCTCCTTTTGACATGAAATTTTGTAAGCTTGTAGTCTCTGCTATTTGGAAGCTATTCCCAAAATCTTTTCGCATTTGGATCACAAAAAGTTGGAAATACCCAAATTCTGGTCAGATTGACTAACTTTAGGTGATTTTTCACAATTTCCTTTATTTGTGTGATATTGGTTTTATCTTGACCCCAAACTTTTGTTTCAATTGCTTGAAGTCAGCAGGCCTCAATTGGTCCCAATTTTGGTTCAATCTATCTATGGGAGACATTGATCAAAATTCATGTTCCACCACAAAATCTGTTGAAACTTATCAGTTTGCTTCTTGAGGCCCTTGGGCACCAACTTTTTGAGTTTTGGTCAGCTTATAAGTGTAATGTAAATGGCCTATGAACTTTGAGGATAGTGGAATTAAGAGAACTAGAGTGAGCATTTTTATAAGACTACTTTGAAAACATGAGGGTGAACTTACTTAGCGATAGCAACATAACCATTAGAATTAATTAACTTGTCATGAACAATACTTTTGCAAGAGAGAGAATTAGAGAACATGACAATAGTTGAGAACCGGATTTATGTGGAGCTGGTCCCCCCTCCAATAGGCTTTTGTATTATGAATTCTCCCTTCAAGAGAGACTTGGTAGAATACAATTTTTGTGTTCCTTGTGACCTAGGTGATGCAATGAAGATGGAAATCTTCATACATCACGAGCATAACATAATCCTTTGTAAAAGCATTAACCATCCCTAGCCTCAGTCCCAACGCCTCAAACACCTTCGGAGGTGGAGAGAGCTAGCAAGGAATGAGGGTAGGGAAGAGGAAGAAGAAGTAACATGCGAGAAAGTGATAGTTCCTCACTTATCATTACTCTTCTTGCATAGCATAGCATAATAGCATAATAATGATGATGAAGAAGATGGCAAGCTAAAGCATTGAAGCTTGGCTCTTGGTTGGATTTGCATTCCATAGCCAAGAGTGTTGGTTTAGGCTTTTAACTTCTCAACAAGCTTGGAGAAGGAGACGAAGCTCTTGCACTTTGTACCTCACACAATGAGAGAGAGAGAGAGAGAGAGAGAGAGAGAGAGAGAGAGAGAGAGAAGGCTAGTATACACTATGAGGGCAACCTAGCTAGGGGCTTGACATCTGTCCCATTTGTCTCTTCAAGCAAGGGGTGTCCTTTGGGTGAAGAAGGAGTTAGTCAACACCCCCCCCACTCTTGGGGCTCGCCCCCTCTCTAGTAGGCTCATGCTTGACTTTTTGGAACACTGTAATCCCCTCTAGAACCTTGGTCATCAAGCACCTCAGTCATTAAGCACCTCAGGCAACAAGCACGACAACAAGCACCTCAAGCTTGGGCTGGGTTCCCACCTCAAGCGCAACCCTAGCTTGCCTAAGGTCTAAGTACTTTTAACACTAACCTTTGGAGGTCTTTAATGAAACTAACCCTAAGGTCTTTAAGCTTCATTAGTTAGCCTTGCTCTTTGACAAACCATCTCTCATTTGGACCCCTTTAACCTTGGCCCCGTGTTGAGATAAATCCATAAGCACGTGTCTATATTCTAACCCTTGTTCCCTTTTATTCTCCCAAATTCAATGATCACTTTAATATGAGAAAATCATTTGGGTTGGTTAGATATTAGATTTATGACATTACCTCTCTCTTGAAACCATAGTCACCCTCGACTATGAGGTAGAAGAGATAAAGCCTTAGTCATTAGTCGATGTTTCTTAGCAAGTAGAGGATCCATTTTATCCTACGACATCATTCCAAGGTGGATGACTAATCCATTGGTGCTTGGGAGACGTAGCCGCTGCAATCATGTCTGCTCTTTAGTCCATTTCATTCTCCCAAAGTAGAGTGACAATTCTACTTGGTGTTTGAGAGACATCGTCATCACAAACATGATTCTAAGCATGCATACTATTTGAATTTTTTCACAATAAAAAGGGGATTAGTCTTATAAGAACAAAACATTGATCATTTAAAAGAAACACGTACATTTGCTTACTCGAATGTAGCATTGTAAGCATTGACAAGGTTCATACTAAAGCGGTATTCCTTACATCCATCTAGCATCTTCAAAAGGATAATCTTTGAACTTAATAAGATACCATTATATAATTTTACCATGTCGTAGTACCTTGTCTTCATGCCGAAGGATACCTTCTGGTTGTAGCACCTCTTCTTGGTCTTCAATTTTTGGAGGGTCTTCAATAATTGGTTCTCTTGGTGCTCTCCTTTGTAGGGCTTAAGTAGGCTCACATGAAAAGCATTGTGTATGAGCCAATGGTTGGGCAACTTGAGTTGATAATCCATCTCATTGATTGGCTTCAAGATTTGAAAAGGACCATACTATCTTTTTGCTAGTTTAGCATAATACTTTTGATGGCCCATCGGATTTTTGCACGTCGTTTGCCTTAATCGAACCTTGGGAAACTTGAGTAAGACACAATCATTTTATTTGAATGTTAAGGCCCTTCTGTGCTTATCAAGAGCATCAAATTTTTGCCTTTGATGAGAGATGGATATAGCCTCCTTAATCTTTTGGAAAGATTCTTGTAGATAACGGCTATACTCATCAGCAGCAAAGATCTTCCCATGTACTTTAAGTAGCAAGGGACTTTTAGGTCTTCCCTCTGAGAGGCGAAAGTGCAAAATAGACTCGGTGGCCTCTACACCAAGACTATGCATAATATCCTCATCATGGGAGGTACACAATATGGGCACCACCTAGCTTGAAATGCGGCTAGGATGCATGGTAGGGGGGGTTGACACATAGCACAAGGAAGATGTGAGAGAAGGAGAGAGAGGGAGAGGAAGAGATCATTAGAGTTTCATTAATATAGGCTTCATAGACACCATACAAACATTTACGAGAGGAATTGCACATAATCAACATCTCACAAACTCATGTGTGCATGCTAACTCTAACCTCTTGGCCATTAAGAAACCAGAACAAAGGACCATAGCCAATATTAGGCCATAGTAGAACTATTTGTGCAGGGTAGGGAAAAGCCAAATAAAATCCCCCTGACCCAACAAGAAATAAATGAAATATGAGGGCGCCTGGACAAGGTGGGCGGCCGGCCTAGAACTGGGTGGCCGGACAATGAAATCTATATGCATATGCAAAGGATAGCCAGCCTGGAGGCACACTAGCCATACATGTATGCCCTAGACCTGTGAAGCAGCAGAGTGGTGTAAGTCTAACATACGGATTGTTGCAAAACTTTTCGTTGCACGAAGGGCGGGAGAGAGGGATAGAAAGAGGGGGCGGGGGGGGGGGGGGGGGGGGGGGGGTTTGTGGGTGGAGTGGACGGAGCCACAATGTGGGTGATGAAGCCTCGACAAATCTCATCCTACCTACAATCATTGTGGCTATTGTGTTGAGCTTCCATATTCACATAATAAGGATATTGAATAATAGAATGACTAGTAATAGGTGTTAGTGGGTGATTAGCCAAGTCCTTGAAATTGGATGCATGTCTAAAGCTTTTGATCTTCAATGGCATGACCACCATACAAGAATTGGCTTAATTGACAAAGTACCAAATTAGCTTTATCAAGATCGAACCCAAAATCTTAAGATAATAAGAAACCATCCAATTCTTGTCTAAGATTGTTAACTAAGCGAAGTCAGTTAACAGAAGCTCCTAAAGGCCCAAGCCTTACAAATACACATCAAGGGAAAATACAAAGAAGTAGTAAATATTGGAGTTTTTTACATTTTCCCAAAATGGTCATGTATTGTAATTTCTCAATTTATTTCAAGCCATTGTAATAATTGTAATGTGTTATGGGCTCAATGTGAGTTCCAAGCTGTAAAGAATAGGTCAATTAGTGTACATAGGTTGCAGATTCAGTAAGTTGTGGAGCCCTAAAGACCTTGTCCGCGTCTATAGCACGTGTCAATGCAAGGGACTTACCGATACACTGTGTGAGAGCCACAAATGGCTCCAAGCACGCAACTAGCCTAAACTAGTCACGGGGGATTCACCATGGAAAACTTACCGCACCACGTAAGTGCAAGGGAGGGGTTTTTTTTAACAAGTTACATAAGCGTATAAGTTAGGGATGGACCCCCGATAATTTATCTCCCAAGCTTAAAAATAAGGGAGGGGGTATCATATTTATTGGTTGGGGGAAGGGGAAGTGAGAAAAGGGAAAAATGAGAGGACGTTTTTGTGTTTCAAAATCATGGCTTCCCAAAAGAGTTTACCCTTGGACTTTTGAGTCAATAGCTACAAAGATCCATGCAAGAATTAACACTTCTTTGTATCAATTGCTTGTTTTGTGATCATAGTTCATTTGAGGAATCGATGCAAATTTACACAAAGAACCTAGCACAACTATATGACAATGTTTTTTGAGTAATTGATGGGGCAGAATTGGATGAGTAGATAGAGTGCAAGCTAAACGAGTACATAGTTTGAAAGTCAAACTAAGACACATTGAGGGTACACTTAGTTATCAACATAAGTGGTTCCTTAGTAAGTTGTCAGTCACTATGCTACACGCTCTTTTAGATCATGTGAGACCTAAATTCTATATGTAAGATAGGGGTATGATAATTTTTTGCATTGATTATCGTATAAGCGTAGAAAGGGGGGTCATATTCCCTAATATGAGTCATATATAGGGGTTTTATCAAAGTTGTCCGCTTGCACGTGGCGTCCCGTTTTATATATAGAGTGAATCCCTCGAGAAACTAGTAACTCAAAGATGGTGATGGTGTGTCACTCACCGCTCTATGCTTGCTGTCGTGGAGGATCCCTCCTCGCAAAGAAGAAGGAGCCGCCGCTACGCGGCGCTCAACCGCTTCACTGCTGTTGTGCCATCATCGCAATGCTCGATCGCACTCTCTCTCTCTCTCTCTCCCTCTCTCTCTCTCTCTCTCTCTCTCTCTCTCTCTCTCTCTCTCTCTCTCTCTCTCTCTCTCTCTCTCTCTCTCTCGCATACACACACACACACAAGGAGATCAAGAAGAAGAAGATGGAGATGGAGCAAGAGCACTCTTCAATTGCACCAATGAGAGAATGAGTGAATTTTAGGTTTAGTTGACTTTCATATGAGCTCGCCCCATTCGCACTTGGGTACCCATGATTAGCCAACTAATCCCTTGAATGTTCCAGTTAGAGTGCGCCTCTCATCGACGATACTCTTACCCTTTTCCTATTGGATTGACAAGCCCGGTAGCTGACTCTACTAAATAAATAATACGGTGTCCGTCCTAGGTGATAGGAATGTGCGTGAGGGTTAACATGCCCCCCTTCCTGATGTAGATTTCATCCTCGGAAGCTATTGAGTTGAAGCTCGTTCGTCGAGGTGGAAGAGCCTTTGAGATGAGTGTCCTTAGCCTTCTTCAGTCACTCCAAACTCAAATAACATTGGCATAGTAATTGCATTCTCATATACAATTAAAAAGCATATGCAGTTGTAGACAGACAATTTGATTGGTAACAGAATTTTAAACCATTTGTCAGCAATAAACATTAAATTGCAATATAATCAAACACATAAACAGTTGTAAAGATAAAAAATTAAACAAGTCTGGGGTCGCTAATTCAAAGGGGTCGAAAGGCACTAAAGATCGATTGTTAATACCATGGGCAAGCTTCTCAATTTTCTCTGGTCATTTAAGTTGTTTAATCGCGAGAGCCAAGTATTTCATGTCCGAGGGCTGCTGACTAGAGATTATACCTAGAAGACCTTGTAGCTAAGCTACGATAAAAGGAATTGCTCATGAAATCATCGCCTTACTTATTTCCTTTTCTTTGACCCCCCAAAGTCTTTTCACATTGTTTCAATTTTGATGTGTGTGCTTATTTTGTATGCTTTGGGTTTTTTGCTTTTCAAGGAAAAGCGCCCACACTGTGAACCTCTAGGGCTCTAGTACCATAGGCGATACATGTGAGTGAAGTACCAAATCAAGCTGAGATTTCTCTTCCAGCTTAAGATTTTACATTGTGGCACTTTGATTTATTTTGTTGTACTTTTTAGCATTTTAATTTTGTAACTTTGGGGGGTCATATAACACTGTTACCCTCCCCCAGGCTCATCACATTAGTAAACTCCCTTTATAATACTTAAGCTAAAGGTCAATAGGGACTAAGCCCACTAGAAAGCCCTAGTACATTTCACACAATGCTGCCTAAATCGGATTAAGAACCTAAGTAACCATTGATTATTAGGAAGGCATTTCCCATGGTATTAAGAGAAGATCTCTAACGCCTAGCTTGGTCAAACTAGCTTAGTCGAACTGCTTGATTTATAAACCTACACAAGTGATTATGACAAAAAATTACATTGAATTTAATGTTTGATACTAAGCAAATGTGCTGGATATTATGCTACCAATCACAATTAAAGCAGACAAACCTGGATGCAAGAAGATAAGGGGCAATGCTAATAGACAAGAAACACCTGTTTGTGTTGATGGTCGCGCTTGATTTGAAGTGTGAACGAGAGAAAGATTCCATGAAGGTCCAAATCCTAACAATAGCAACACGTTCCTGTACACACTAGGAAACACAAAGAATACCTCTAGGAGGCACATCAATGGAAAAAGGTACCAACACTTATTGAACACAATTAAAAAACATAAGGAACCCTAACCTAATTATTTGCACTCCCTCTAGAGAGTCAAGGGAATAGGATATTGTAGAGATTGGGGGGAAACCCTAAGGCTAAACCCCTATCCTCGTCGTCGAGAAAAACAAAGTCATCATCCGTGAGACCATATGTGCCATCCCTGTAGTCATGTAAATCTTCTTCTTCATCAGAGGCACCAATGTTTACTAAGAAGGTCACTAGACGCCTATAGTCATCTTGGTCAAAAGGGTAAGCTTGTACAATGGGAGAAACTCTCTCTACTAAGTATGGATCAATCGTGGTCAAGAGACGTATCAGCCATTCTAACTCCTCAAAATTCCTCTCACATGCTAGCATACCTGCCAAATCCCATTCACAGGCAAGCACCGGAAAGACCATGTGAAATATTTGTGAAAAGTAATGAGGGTACCTCTCACCCAAGGCAGGAGTGGATGACTCTAGCCTACTAGCCATATTTGTACACACAAATAGATTATGGTTAGAGTGAAATATTACAAGGATCGTGTTCTTGTGCATAATGTGTTTTTATGATTTTGTGTTATGGCTCTTGCTCTTTTACTTTTTTATCTTGTTTTCGTGAGTATAAGGCTTTATATATACATTCCCTAAGATTGGAGATTGAGAGGTCAGGGAGGAAGGTTGAGAGGGAAGCAATTGAATGATGGATGTCAGCAAACACTCCTCCCTCACTTGGGTAGATCATACCTTTTGGAATGATGTCGTCACTTTTTGAAACCAATTGTTCCAAGTTGTTATGGGTGAAGGCTTTAACCAATAGTTTTTGACCACCCTATGCGTTTCATCTAGTTGCAAGGGTGGTAAGGTACTCTCCCATGATTTTATTTGCAACGTTGTTGTAGGTGGTGAACTTACAAAGGGAGGTGCAAACTCTTTCTTGCTTGTATGGAAATGTACAATGGTAGGTGGAGGTTGTGTCAAAGCTTCTATTTCCATATAGGAATTACATGAAGAGCAAGAAGCTTCATTTGACTTCCCTGTTCTTGAGCTAGGTGGAACAAATCGTTCTTTCTTTGGTACCCAAACTAGCTCTGGAGTGGGTGTGTAGCATTCCGTGATTTTTTCCTTTCCACGATCTTCAATTCGTTTTGGAGCCACAGGATTGGGCTCATATGGGCCCGGTGACAAGTAAGAACACAATCTACATTTTGGCACCCATATTTGATCAACTCCTTGATAGTAGCCTTAGGCTTCCAATAGTCGTTTAGGAATCCAACGCCACGTTTCGTTACATTTCTTGGAGCGAGTGGGACGTCTCTTACCAGGATCCCGTCTTTTAGCACTAGCTATGGTCGCTAAAGAAGCTTTAGGGACCCACTTGTATGTTTTCTTTGTTATATTGGGATGGGTCTTGTGTGTCTCAAGCTTTATTTCAACTACATCAGTTGAAGCTCCATAGATTTGATCAACTCCTTGATAGTAGCCTTAGGCTTCCAATAGTCGTTTAGGAATCCAACGCCACGTTTCGTTACATTTCTTGGAGCGAGTGGGACGTCTCTTACCAGGATCCCGTCTTTTAGCACTAGCTATGGTCGCTAAAGAAGCTTTAGGGACCCACTTGTATGTTTTCTTTGTTATATTGGGATGGGTCTTGTGTGTCTCAAGCTTTATTTCAACTACATCAGTTGAAGCTCCATATAGTTGGGCTATGGGGACATATGGTTCAACCTCTTGGACACGCAATGTTTTGGGTTTTATTTCCTTAAGAGGCGATATCTCATGGACTATGGCTTGAGTGGCAGGGCCAAGAGTTGGTTTCTGTGTTGTGACACCCCCTGTCCTCCAATCAATAGTGCATTTGGTGGCTATCATCCACGTGCATCCTAGGTTTATATTACCCTCCATAGTTCCAACACACATGACCAAAAAGTCTTGAGCTACAACCCCATTGTCATAACTGACAGAAGTACACCAGATTCCAAAAATCGCAGTTGTTTTCTTGTTGACATCCTTGACTTGGATAATACTCTCAGATAGAGGTGGCTTCCCTAACTGACACCACACCCCATATGATAGCAGATTATATTTAGCACCCATGTCCAATAAGGCGTTATATAGCACTTTTCCATAGGTGCTGTTTAGCTCAATAGGGTATCGTAGAGGTGTGTCAAAGTCCAATCAATCCTCGTCAGTTTCAACGTGGAATGCATGTGTAACTCCAAGGTTAGCCTCTCATTTTTGTCTTATGCGTTGTTGTCGCTCCTTAGCCTTAGCTTGAGCTTGTATCTTCTTCAATTCTATTTGTGCCTTGGCTGCCTTTTTTGTGTGGATGGCACGTAACTCCTCTTGGCTTAAAGGATCATAGTATCTTTTAAATTTGCTCCCATTGAGGAATCCAATGGTTTCAAATCCATCAAGAGTCTCCACACGAATGGTTCCTTGTGGGGTGATCTCACATACTCTATATGGTCCTTTTCCCGCATATTTCAACTTTTTCTTTTCGTTACGCACTCCATACATAAGGACTTTATCACCAACATTGATATCTTTGTTCTTTAGATGACGGTCAAACCATTTCTTCCTCCTATCTTTCTCCATAAGTGCATTTTGCACAGCTAACTGCCTCTCTTCATCTAGCCTTTCAAGGATATATAATCACTCAACTAAGGGGTTACCATCTCAACCTTCTTGAGAAGCTACACGAAGACTAGGAACAACAAACTCCCATGGCATAACCACTTCTTGGCCATACACCATCTTAAACGTGTGCAGTTAATGGCAACTTTGTACGCAGTACGATAAGCCCATAGAGCTGATGTAAGCTTTAAATCCCAATCTGTGCGATGAGCTTCCACCGTTTTGGTCAAGATAGAGATTAAGGTCTTGTTGGTGCTCTCAGCTTGGCCATTTGCTTGTGGATAATAAGGTGTGGACTTATGGTGAGCTATCATAAAGTTGTTAGTGAGTACTTTTATTACTCCATTTATAAAATGAGTACCATTGTCACTCACAATCTCAAAGGGACAACCAAATCTTGTAATAATGTTCTGAAAGAGAAGCTTGGCAGTTGACCTCCCATCGGCCTTACTTGTCGCCCTGGCTTCTGCCCACTTTGTCACATAGTCAGTGGCAACGATAATATATCGAGATTGAGTGCTACGAGTTGCCGGACTAATTGGGCCTACAAAGTCCAAACCCCATTTTTCAAATGGTTGAGTCACTTTAACAGGATGTAAAGGCATCTTATCCTTTCGTTGTGTGATCTTGTAACGTTGGCATTCATCACATCCTTTTGCAAAGAGTGATGCATCCTTGAATAAGGTTGGCCACCAATAGCCTGATTGCAACACCTTTCTAACTGTTAGTTGCCCTGAGAAATGTCCTGTGGCTATACCCATGTGGGTTTCTCGCAGTATGTATAAACACTCATCCTCACGGGTACAACGTCTAAGAATATCATCCTTCCCTAGCCTGTAGAGAGTTCCTGCAATGAGAGAGAGGTTCACATTCTTTTAACAGTTTTCGAGCTATGTCTTTACGAAGCTCTTTGGGTGGAACACCACTAACTAGAAAGTTCACAATCTTCTCACTCCATTCAGGTATGGTTTTGACTAGGAATAGAGAAGTATCGGGCAACTCATCATCGACTCCAGTAGGGGCTTCACCATTGGGTATGCGAGACAAATGATTTGCCATGACATGTCTTTTACCAGGTCTTACCACAACGGTAAAATCAAACTCAAGGAGAATTAATAACCATCGTGTAATTCTTCCCGTGGAACAAGGTTTATTTACTAGATACAACAAAGCTTGATGATCAACATAGAAAACAAACTTGTTGGTCAGAAGATAGTAGCAAAATTTCTTCACTGCATAAATCATACCTAAACCTTCTCGCTCTGTAGTGGTGTAGTTTCTCTCGGCATCATTCAGTTGATGACTTGCAAAGCTAATGGGTAGTCCAGTTTATGTTCTCCTGGTTGAGTTAGAACACACCCAATAGCAAAGTTCGATGCATCAATATACACATGGAAAATTACATTCCAATCAGGCACTCATAGAATAAGAGCGCTAATCAAGGTCTTTTTCAATGACTCATAAGCATGGTCACACTCCGCGGTCCATTGGAGCTCAATAAGAAGCTTGTACAAAGGACGAGCTATCTTGACAAAGTTTAAAAAAAACCGTCGGTAATAACCAACATGGCCCATGAACCTTTGAACTCCTTTATAGTTTGTAGGAGGTGGCAATTCAGCAATGGCTTTAATTTTGCTCTCATCTGTGGAAATCCCATTTTTGGACACTATATGCCCTAAAATGACTCCATGTTTAACCCAAAATTGGCATTTGAAAGGGTTTAAGGAGATGCGATACAATCTGCACTTCTCAAACACTTTTCGTAAGCATGATAGATGTTCTTTCCAAGAAGAATAAACACAAAGGTCATCTTAGAAAGCTTCGCAAAACTCCCTCAAATATTCTCTAAAAGCAGTGTTTATTAATCTTTGAAAGGTAGTAGGGACATTGGTTAAGCCAAAAGCCATAACATGAAATGCAAACACTCCAAATTCAGTTATAAAGGCTAATTTAGCTTGGTCCTCTAGCGCAATTGTGATTTGATTGTAGCCAGAGTACCCATCTAAAAATCTATAAGCTCCCTTCCTTGCAACTCTTTCAAGCACATGTTCTAAATATGGCAAGGGGTAATGGTCCCTCCTAGTGGTAGCATTGACCTTCTTGAGATCCACGTACACTTCAAGTTTCCCATTCTTTTTTGGCACAATCACTATTGGAGACACCCATTCTGAGTGCTCAATAGGGTATATGAATCCGCATTCCACAAGCTTTTCAATCTCTTCTTGAACGATCTTCGCATATTTAGGATTCATTGGGTAGGGTCGTTGCTGAAGTGGTTTAGCCATGCTATTCATGGGGATTGTGTGTCGCACCACGAAAGGTGGAACACCTTTCATATCATGATATGTCCAAGCAAATATATCCCTGAATTCCTTGAGAAGTTCTCTAAGTACACACTCCTCCGTCTCGGTCAGATCTTGGGCAATGAAGACAGGTTTGGACTCTTCTCCTGGGTATGCTAACTCTATTTCCTTAACTATCGTTGGACCATCATAGACTCCATTGCTTCCATCGATAGGTTTTCTTTGAGCCTTTGTATACACAACCTTACGTTCCTTTGTGGTGTAGGATTTGAAATGTTCAGGTGCAGGTGTAAGTCTGTGGAGTCCTGTTGTTCTGTGGACTGTGATTTCACTTCCGATTTCTTTTATTGTTGAGCTAACTCTCGATTTTGTTGTCTCCTTACGGTACGGCTCAAATTTGGCTTCTCTGTAGCCTCTAGTTGTGCGATGTGAATGGGTTGTGGACTAAACCACATAACACTTTGAAGGTATTCACCCCAGCTATCTACCAACTTCTGATGAGCATCACATGCCCCTATATAATTAAGCCATTCTGCGATAGATTTCTTTTCTCTTGTCTAATTTTCAATTGCGGCCGATCTCTAGTGAAGAGTCACTAGAGGAATTGCTACTTGTGTCTTCTGCTCCCTTGGATAGATTGTCATCTAGGGTACCACTGGGCCCTGAACGGTTTGTCCCCACATTTGCACTAAGATTTAACTCAGATTCTTCGTCCTCAGAGTCAATTTCAATTGATGATTCTGACCCCAAATCGTGTGGGCTATAGTCTTGTGAGGCGCTACTGGTTCCATTGCCAGTCAAACCCTCATCTTATAGGTCATCAAAAGCTATATGCATTGCTTCTAGCATATTTAAGGGTACAAGTATTTCATCCCCCTCAGGTGTTACCCATGTCGTCCCATGTTTCCCCAAGTGTCTATGGTTGCTGCTAGGTGGACCCAATCCACATTGTCAGACTCAGTCATCCCAAGTAGAACATCCATATAAGGAGAATCTTCCCCAACATCAGTGTCCGCTTTACACGTGTAACAATATTGCAATGGGGCCGAGTGAACTGTGGTGTCATATCTATGATCAATTATGAACCTATTTCCTAGAGGATGTGCTCGACCAGTTACAAGATCTACTCAAATAATAGAATCTTGGAACTGCAAGTAGACATGGTTTTTAAACCAGTCATGCACCATTTTTGCTTAAGATCATCTCAGATGACATAGTGTTCTTGGAGAAATCCATAACAATGAAGGTAACTCTTATTTTATGTCCAAAGACCTTGATCTTGAGATCTTCTAGCATCCCAATAGGTTTAACAATAGACCCATTGGCTATCTTCACTACTATGGTTGTGGTCGCAAGGTGAGGTCTTCCCATAGTTTCCCATCAATTTTTAGTCACAATGCTAACCCCAGCGCCACCATCAAGGATTCCCTTCACAATTAATCCCTTAGTAGTGATTGGTATGGTTGCATTGGATTCATCACCCTCAAAGTATTGTCCCAACTTGTTAACAGGTATTTCTATAACAAAGTTCTCATCTAGGTTGGGTTGTGGATCTAAGTGTTCCTCCTCTATTGGCATCTCCCCAGATCCATCCATCTGTGCAAATTATGATAGCCCAAACTTTAGTTCTCCATTGAGGAAAGCTCGAAGAGCTGAGACTAGCTCAGGGTCTTTAGATGGGATCTCCATTTCTTTCATAGGATCAGGTGGTCCCTCTGTAAACAGTCTTTCCATCAAGAAGTGAGTACGCCCACTTTCCCATGACTTTAAGTCACTTTCTTCTTGGATGACACTAGGTATGGCTAAGGGTCTATGGACTTGGTGAGGTTGTTGTTGCATAGGGAACACGGTGTCTGCAATCTGGATCTACCTAGGTGCTGGTTCTAGATCCCTTTGGGTATCTTCTACCAAACTCCTGAATTGCTTGACTCGCTCAATATCCTCTTTAGGGTTTGGATAAGTTCCTATCTTCTTCTTGGATCCTGGCCATTGTGGCTCATGAAGATATTCCTTGTTGGTTTCTATCTTAGTGGTCGTTTTGGCCTCCATGGTTTCACCTGAATCAGAATCCTCTTCAGCGTCGCTCATATATACAGGGTGGTCACTAGTCCCTATGTTGGTCTTTGACCTGGGGTCTGACTTCGTTGCTTTTTGCAATCTCTTCCTTCGTGTTTTCTTCTTTTTCTAAGATTGGGCAATTGATGTCGTGTATCTTTCCTCAAGAATATAATTTTTTTTTTGGAGCATCGATTGTGTGAGTACGTTTACTGGTACCACATGTGTACTTTGTGAGGGCTCCTCAGTAACCTCAATCAAGTTTAATGGCATGATCTTCTGTGCATTTGGATTATTTGGACATTGGGCAATCAAATGATCTATGCCACATCGATTACACATGAGTATCGGCATTGTAGACGTGCTTGCTTGATTGGTTTGCATTAGTGTGGCGTTCTTTTGTAGCCTAATAGGACACTCGGCCACACGATGTGGACCTCCACACTCATAGCATTGAAGAGGTGGTCTCTTAGCAGTGTAATTGATATTTTGGGCTCTTGCAGCAAGAGCAGCTACTTGATAGACAGGTTTGACTTGTCCCCAATAGTCCTCCATGTAGTATTGTGGACTTTCTTCAAGCGCATCCATCCCATAGGCAATATTAGGGTCTATATCTTCCTCACAACCTTCCAAAAAAGCAATGGATGACTCACAACCCACTTGATTCACAGAAGTGATTCTTGGATGTGGTGGTTGCGGTCCTAGCACTGGAGGTGGTAAGGGTGTTGTTTGAACAACATTTTGGGCCCTAGGGACCATGTGTTGTGCTATTTGTTCAAGAGGTGGAGCCGGCATCAATGCAAGCACTCGAGGTGTGTCTGTCCATGCTAAGGTTGGTCTATTGGCCATCGCACGCTTAAATACTATGCAATCCTTAGCTTGATGACCATACCTCCCACAGGCATTGCAGTTCCCATTGAATTGTACTTTAAAAGTAGGGCATTCACTGGTACTATACGGTCCATAGCATACTGAGCACCATTGTTGCTCCCTTCTTGGATACATATGATTGTTTTGTTGAGCACGATTGTCTCTAAGACTCTCTTGAATAGCCTTGGTGAGATCTGTTAAAGTCATCTAAGATATCTTTTGCTCCTTAGCAATAGGCTTTAGGGTCATTGGCTGATGCCCCGATGCTTGCGAGCTAGTAGATTTAGGCTCAAGAGACACTCTTTCTCCTTGAATCATTAAATTATCCTCCAATTGGATCGCATTGGTGGTGACTGCTTCCCAAGTGGTGATACCTCTAATGACTAGGCCATTGTAGATATCCTCATGTCGTAATCCCCTAATTAATCTATCAAGAAATTGATTATTATTGAAGCGCTCATTTTGATTACAACGAGAATTCAAATGCTTTAAGCGACTAATGAAGTCTCTCACCGACTCTCCTTCCTCTTGTTGGGCTTTCTGGAGTTGAGAGGCTACACCCCAAAGCACTACCTCTCATATGTATTCTTTCAAGAACAGTCTCCTAAGAGTAGGGTAAATTGTTTTTTCTTCCACCCTTAGGGTTCTATACCAATCCCCAACCTTCCCACTTAAGGTTAGGCTTAAAGCATTACTCTTATGCAGGTCATTGTGTTCTCCTAGAGAATCGCATATTTGTTCAAACACTTTGATATGCTTTCTCACATCCCCGTCTCCACTAAATTTTTGTGTGAGCTTGGCTATTTGTACTACCTTACTTCT
This sequence comes from Adiantum capillus-veneris, assembly GCF_014529385.1. Taxonomy (NCBI): domain Eukaryota; kingdom Viridiplantae; phylum Streptophyta; class Polypodiopsida; order Polypodiales; family Pteridaceae; genus Adiantum; species Adiantum capillus-veneris. The sequence goes on from NC_140955.1 coordinate 42,772,062, forward strand.
AGGTTCTCTATCAGGCGTGCTACGCATATTCTCAGCAATAGATCGACCGATAGCTTGAGCAAATGTTGCCAAGTCACCTAAGTGAGCAAGAACCGTGGGTGGAGGTGCTCCAGAGACTACATGTGGAGTAGGTATTGGCATTGGGCTTGGCGCATAGGAAGCCCTTGGGTTCCACGTTTGGTACGGTGTTGTGCCATGTGGTGGTCCAAAGTTCATATGTGTGGCCCTAGGCATAGCAGACGTTGGATGTGACATGCTAATGCTAGCCGATATGGTCCCATGGAAATAAGAGCTTGGGTGTTGTGGTTGTGGAGAATAGGTAGTTGAAACAATGGGAGGGGTAGGGGCTACATGAGTGCGATGATCCATAGGTGCATATGATTGGTACACACTTGTAGATACTGTTGCAGGCATTGAGCTACCATGTAGTGGTGCTTTACTAACAAATGAGGTCCATGGCATGTTTCTTGGCATGCCCATCATTGGGGTAGGCATGGTAGCCGTGGTGTCATCAAGAGAAAGATGAGCTAAACTTGGAAAAGTAAAGCTATCACTTATAGGCTCAGATTGCACTGAGACCCCTGGCGAAACAACATATGGAGGATCCATCGGACTTACCGAGGGAGTCTTCATTTGCGATAAAGTCGGTTGTTTAGCCTTCCATGTATCCAAGAATCTCATGAGACCGTTGAAGGCATGTGGATCCCCTTGTTCGGTCTCTCTAGCTCAAAAACCCTATGGATGATCTCACAAACTCTTTGTTGTTGATCCCTAGTAGCACCCGTTGTGGATTTTAGGACATCTAACCAACCCACGTGATAGGTGTGACCTGTGTATAGGTCAGTTAGAGTTTTCGTTTGTAGTTCGTACTCCCAATTCTCATTTAGGAACGCTCCATCTAAGCTTGAGGTGCTAGGGGTGTCCTTTGAGCTAGATGCAATGTTGCTTTGTATGGGTTGACCCTTAGTGGTCGCTAATTCATGAGCACTCGATTGCTCTCTTCGTTGCTCCGCCTTGCGTAAGCTCTCAATTTTCTTTTCCCTAGCCACGATGATATATCGCTCAACCTCTTGCACTTCGGCAAGGCTTCTACCATCAGGTAATATGATCTCGAAGGAGAATAACTCTGAAGAGTCAAGGGGTGCAGTGAATGGAGTATTCACATGCACACTCTTTAAGAGCATAGGGTCTACGTTGGTCATGAATGGCAAATTTACTTCCCCATCCCCCTCATTCACATTGTTAGCTCCATGTTCGGAGCGAGTGGCTCTACTAAAGGTTTCCTTCAAGCAGCTAAGCACACTCGGCCTGGACCGTGGACCCATGGCATGCATGTCTTGGCTTGAGCTATCGGGATTAGGCATTGGGAAACCCTCCATGACGTCGTAGTCTGAGGAAGAGTCACCAGCCGCTATGTTTGGATTTTGGTTTGTACTACCTTGGGTCCCCGCCGAGGAAGAGTCACTAGCCGCTATGTTTGGGTCTTGGTTTGTACTACCTTAGGTCCCCGTCGAGGGCCCGGAACCTAAGGTAGGTGGATATTGAGAATTCGCGTAAGTCGAAATGCTCTCTAGTTGCTCGGCCTCTAGCGCACGACCAGAGCGCAGATGCATGTGCCTTTGGCACCCTACAAGCATCGATGAATAACCTCGAAGGTTAATCGCTTACATTTTTAGGCGTCTGTTTTCACTCGTTTTTTGATGTTTTTTAATGATCGGTTTTTTTTATTAAAGTGTGTGATAGCTCGAAACGAGCGTATCACTTAGAGGGTCGCAGTGTGCTTTACAGCACAACGTTCGGTCACCTAAAGCTCCGTTGGTCCTCAAAAATGTCGATTTTTAGCTAAATACGAGGCTAAAATACGTAATTTTAAAGGGCGACTGAGGTCTGAGCTTGAGTGTGAGCTTGGGCTTGGGTTTGGACTTAGGTCTGGGAGATATTCTTGATTCCGATCCTACCTTTAAACTCTAAATTTTTTATTTTTTTATTTTTTTGGGGATAAGGTCGCCGCGGCCGCGCTGTGCGTGCGAGCACACACACACACACCTGACCTACCTACTTACAACTAATACAACTACTGCTACACACTAACACACTACTACAGTAACTCATTAGCTCTAACAGATCTACTTACTGCTTATTGTACTTTACACAGAACTAGTATTATGGATCTACCACCTTAATCCTAACACCTTATCACAAAAAAAAGCATAGTACCTTTCAATTCTTTATTAACAAAGCAATACACAGCAGCAAAACAAACTCCTTCTCAACACACACACCTTCCTTCTCTACCTTTTCTACAATGAAATTGCACCACAAAGAAGCACAGAGTGCCATTCAAACTTAGTGTATGGCATTTCCCCGACAGGGGCGCCAAAAATGTGCGCATCTATAGCACGTGTCAATGCAGAGACTTGCCGATACACTGTGTGCGAGCCACAAATGTCTCCAAGCACGCAACTAGCCTGACGATGGTGTGTCACTCACCGCTCTACGCTTGTTGTCGTGGAGGATTCCTCACCGTGAAGAAGAAGGAGCCGCCGCTACGCCGCGCTCAACCGCTTCGCCGCCGTCGTGCCGTCGTCGCAATGCTCGATCGCACTCTCTCTCTCTCTCTCTCTCTCTCTCTCTCTCTCTCATACACACACACACACAAGGAGATCAAGAAGAAGAAGATGGAGATGGAACAAGAACACTTTTCAATTGCACAAAGGAGAGAATGAGTGAATTTTAGGTTTAGCTGACTTTTATATGAGCTCTCCTCATTTACTTGGGCGCCCATGCTTAGCCAACTAATCCCTTGAATGTTCCAGTTAGAGTGCGCCTCTCATCGACGATCACTCTTACCCTTTTCCTATTGGACCGACAAGCTCGGTACTTGACTCTACCAAATAAATAATACGACGTCCGTCTTAGGTGATAGGAATGTGTGTGAGGGTTAACAGACCTTGAGCGCTCGAACATTGCATATTATTACCTTAGGTATATAAGGCAGTGTGTAAATGGAATTAGGGTTCTCAACCTCATTTGTTGAGACCATTGTATAGTGAGAGCTCACGAGGTGTGTGACTATGGAGTCCTTGAGCTTCTCCTTTCTCATGTGACTTGATTAACACTAATCAATGCTTAATTCTCTTTCACTATGGCTCTCTCATACTCTCTATGATTGTCTATGATGCTTTGATTAGCTAGATCATAACTAATTAGTGATTAATCTCGCTCTAATCTTGTGTGATTTCCCCATGTTCTTTGTGTGTGCATGTAGGTTTGATTTAAGTGTGGATGCTCAATAGATCTATGTGTGTGCTCTTGTGATTAGTGTGTTGCATGATGGGATTAGTGATGTGTGCGTCACTGCAACCGTTAGTGTGTGTGATTGGGTTGATTTGAGGTGAAGAGAAGTGGATGTGGAGATTGCCAATCATTGTTGCTTAGCTCCTCCATAGGCTGAGAAGCCCAACTCATAGAGTCATCGTTCATGTTGCCATGATTAGCTCACTAATCGGGTGAGATTTTCCATGCCCTAGTCAGGTAGTTCATCACCCCGGATTGAAAATTATAAATCATAAAATTCAAAAATTTCACGAAAATTAATAAAATTAAAAAAGAGGGGAGGTTATAAAAGAAAGACAAAAAAACAAAAATGTACGAAGGAATTCACATCGCAAGCAAAAAAGACGTGTGAGCCGAGCACAAAAGATGGATAGAAAGAAAAAGCGACAAAATAGTTGAATTGAGGCAAAACGATCGAGACAAGCAAGCCTTGCTCCAGTCGAAAGTTTCCCTTCTCGGTCTACGTAGCGTGCATATGAATTATGTGTGCCATACAATGTTAACTTAATGCGAACAGCATTCTCTTTTATGTGTCCCTTAGACTTGTGAATGATTGCACACTAGTGGTAGTGGATGAATCATTTGTAAACCTTTTTAACCTTCGGTGATAGCTAGACACTCTAACTAAATTCACGCACGAATTTATTGTTGAACGTTCCAATTTAAGCTTTTCAGGTGTCTATGCATCTTTATGCAACTTGACTTTGTAGTGCTTTTACTGGTGCTTGACTTGGGAAACCATTTGTCATGTTTCACGGAGGTACATAGGTAACTATATAGAAGGTTTGTATATGCAAAACATTGACAATGCTACACATAGTGTGCCTTCACAGTCCCAAAAGGTGAGATCAAACTAGAAATCTATTGTGTCAATGTGCATTATTGCTTGTGTGCAACCAATAGATTACCCTTTTCTAAACATCCCCTATCCCAAGCGCTTCCCGTGCAGTTTTATTGTTGCTTTATTGATCCATGTACTTAGCTATGGTGAATGGGTTCGAAAAGGACAATTTGAAAGGAATAAAAAGAGATGTCCATCAATTTCCATGGCAAACATACATTTGTTATTAACTATCACAAGAATTTATGGATCCACTTGAGGATGCAAACAAGGCATTTAATTTTTTGTTTTACGTTGCAGGGAGCATCATTAAACCAGGGTATCTAAAGCTAGAGGCCAACAAGCTCAACACGTTGATGTAAGGTATTTGAGGCGAAGTCTCCACCTCCACCCTGGTCTGAACCCACCAATGCTCACATATCCCGGTTTGCAGTGTGAATTTCCCAGCTGAAAATGAAAAATGTTGGATGTTCATCAATCAAACCTTGAGTTTCAAGGTAGAAAATCAAGCACTCAAGTTCTAAACCCCGACAAAAACCCTAGATTTTGGCATAAATCCATTTGTCTGACTAGTTTGCCCTTAAAAAACATGGCCAAAAAATGGTTACTTCGTTAGCGAAGTGGCCAGTTTTCGATGCTTGGCCCCTCAGCAACCCACGTGGCTGCACCACATCTCTTTTTTTTAAAAAGCGTCGACGCTGTGAAGCTCTAAAAAAAGCAGCGTCGTCAGCTCTAAAAAGCGCCGTCAAACGCAGCAAACAAGCATTAAAAAAAAAAAGAAAAACGCAGGCCTGTCTTCTCCACATGCAGTTTGAAGCATCAAGCGACACAAGAAAAACAGACAAAACGACACGAGCAGGTTCTCTCTCTCTCTCTCTCTCTCTCTCTCTCTCTCTCTCTCTCTCTCTCTCTCTCTCTCTCTCTCTCTCTCTCTCTCTCTCATCCAATAAACCTTACGATGCTTGCTCGTCAACTTTGAGACCGCATTAATTTGATGGGGTCTGGTTTTAGCACGGCCTACTGGATTCAAGTAGAGGGCAGATCTATCTCAGGATGCTTGCTCATCGACTTTCAAGCCGCATTAATTTGATGATAAGCAAGGGGTCTACTTTTAGCAGGCCTGTTGGATTCAAGTAGAGGGCAACTCTCTCTCTCTCTCTCTCTCTCTCTCTCTCTCTCTCTCTCTCTCTCTCTCTCTCTCTCTCTCTCTCTCTCTCTCTCTCTCTCTCTCTCTCTCTCTCTCTCTCACACACACACACACACACACACACACACACACACACACACACACACATTTTCGAGCTTTCCCACACACTTTCTCTCCTCTCATGATCACGAATGAGAGAGGGAAGTCCCTTCAATCAAGATTCGAACCTTCAAATGAAATCAAGCAAGAAGGTAGCAAAGGACCCGCGAGCGTGTGGTAGGTCACCGTGAGCGAGCCCACCGCTGGTAACGAGAGCAACGGACCATTAACCTGTCGTGCAGGAAAGAATGTTTTGAAAGAAACACACAGTCGCCCTCGTGTAGGACCCTGTAGGTTGTGTGTAGGCGCAGCTATGGCGGAGCTCCTGCCAGGCTTGAACGACAAGGTGGCTTTGCTTTGCCTCACCAGGGTTCCTCGCATCTATCACACAACTCTAAGAACTGTTAACCAAGGCGCTTGGCAAGATTTGAACGTGCGGCCAAGAGCTTCTGCTAATGCAGCGTGTAGCGCTGAAGAGAGGTTGTGGTGTGCTCTACCATGTCAAGTGCGCAGGGGGACCCACCAAACCGGAGCTTGATGTCACTGTTGGCCAAAGAGCCGGTCATGCTTGTTGCCTTTTCATCAAAGCAGCATAATATGCCTTTGCATACTCTTCCTGCCAATATAGCCTATAGACCTTGTGTGAAACAACGAACAATCTGGAATTTTCAAAAGAGCACGAGACTCCACAGAGGTAGTTTACACACCTCATTTTTAAGCTTATCCCTGACATGACCCCAACGGTATGACCATGATGAAGCTCCTCTTCTTCATCGGTAGCAAGCGACTCAGTCCGCCTCAACTTCATTAATCGTTCATCGGAATCTATGTGCTTCAAAACCTTTTTGACTGTATTTCGAGTCCCGCAAATGCTTCCATTGATGCCTTCACTACAAGTATGATACCTCCTGAGACACTCTGTTCATATCAATCATAACTTTGTAAACAATCAAAACGGGAAACGTATCAAGACAGCTTATATATTCGACCTCCCAGATACTGATCACTCAAGGTAAGAGATGACAACTAGAGCCTCATGAGACCAAGTCTGACTGATACCACAAGTCTTCTAAACGTAATTATAGAAAACCCCACCTCTTAGCCCTGAAATCTTCAAGCATCAATACCATAGATTCTGTAGGCCAAGCTCCTCCCTATTCATTCCAGCAGTAGAAGGTCGACAATGTCACTGTTTGGCTCGTCGCCATGTTCAAATTCACCTTCACCTGCAGTAAAGCCTCTACGCCTTCCCGGCCTAGCAATCATAGCAGCTATGTGTGTATGTCCACCTTCAACTACCTTACTCAGCTCGTTTGTGTAGCCACAAGTACTTATGGCCTAACTCTACCGTGTTTCACTACAGACAGATCAAGAGGAAACTTGGACACAACTCCTCTACATTTGCAACAGCGACATATTCCAACGTGCGGTGAGTAAGAAGTGCCACATTTTTATCTTGAACACTGAGGACACAGTAAAAAGGAACACACTGAAAATTGCATGCTGCCGTGGGAATGGCACGTTCCCTCGTATTATAAAAATTGGGGAGGACTGTGCAAACTCCCCCGTGCAGGGACACTAGCACGTTTTCTTTTTTTTCTATACCATAAGAGATAAAGAACACATACAAATAATGAGATTACTCTTAAAACCTTCAGCATTGTGCGCTCACTTTTCTAACTCTTCGTACTTATTCTTTGCAAGGGGACATTCAAGAAATCAGCTATTGCTTGCCTCTTCTCGGTCTGACACCCCACAACAGCACAATCCAGCACCAGGTACATAGTTGTTTCAAATGCTTGAACTGTTCGTTGCTTAGCCGCCGTGACTAGTAACTAAATATCACAAGGTTCTGATCGCATTGAACCATTAAGATTGAGTCCGACTGAAGCATTCAATGGACCATCACCGAAAGCATAGGATACACCTCAGTAGATTGAAAGCGAGACATCGCACTTCAAGCAAGAATAAGGCTAGATTTCTACCATGCTCACAATCATGGATTGATATCGTCAATTTAGTACACCGATGGAGTTCAGAAATAGCAACGACATTCAGACCTTTAAGCATATGCTTTGTTTGTGGTGTAGTTTTCATCCAAAGAAGTGCCTCTTTTCATTGTACTTGAGCTCCAGACGAGACATCGATTGCAATGTTTGCTAGCAGTCTACTGGTATCCAGCTTAGAGGCTACACAAATAGGAACGCAATGGGTGCAGTGCTTCGCTTGTGAGAACTCAAGCGCACGTCGCAGATATTGTGTGCCCTTACTTCCATACTACACCAGAAGAATATTGACCGAAAATCAGCTTCACATTCAGCTACTGAGCGTCATCGACATATCTGTCAACGCCATCTCAACAGTGACAACAATTGCACGAGGTACACTAGACAAACATTCAATATTAGATAATCCTCTGCTATCATGGAGTAAAGAGCATAGAACAACCTTCACAGAGCAAGATCTAGCTACATCACAAGTGGCAGACATACTTGCATTCAATCTTGAGAACAACTTCGTACTACAAAAGTACATGTCGATGGTTGAACGGCCGAATAAGAAGCTTGGCCTCTGCATACTAAGTCAAGATAGTGTGAGCAAGATCATTCAACAACAACAAGACAACGCACCTTTTGCACTGATGGCGCAACTGGACACGAGTTTGATGTTTGGTATCATTGAAAACATCGTTGAACCGGCCAGGAGAAGAGCATTCACTGCTAGCAATACTTACGAATTTGCTTCTTTGCAGCTCCATGGCCGTCAACAATTGCTAGAGAGAACAGTTACTTTCAAGCCCAACGGCATGCCTGCCGCATCAAGCTCCGTGAATGACCTCACAATAGAGACAGCAGCGTTTCCATTCCTGTTCCCTTTTGGGAAAGGCCAGTATGATGGTAAAATCAACTTCAGTATATATGTAAAGATACGTGCAGCGACTCTATTCTCCGTTTACACCTTGTACAAGCCATACCTGCTCATAATGTACCAACTAAAGCAGGCTCTTATGTTGGCTAACAATACACACACGAGCTTGTTGCAAAGGGACATTGACAAGTACAAGAAGGCCAATCGTACGGCAACTGACAAGGATACTGTGAGACATGTGCTTCAGTATAGCACCCCTTCCAGCATGCCAGGCTCCTGCTCGTGGCACCGCAAGAACCTAAAGGACTTGATAGCAATGGTGGATGAATGGGGAATGCCTGATTTCTTCTTGACTTTCACTGTCGATGAGGTCACACACACAAGATGGCCTGAGATTGACACGATCGAGCTAATTGCACGTCATTTGAACGCCTCCTTCACTTGGACAGACTGTCCAGTTGAATGCGCCCTCACCTTCCACACTAAGTTCCAAATGCTCATGTCCAAATATATACTTGCGAAAGGTGTGTTGGGACGTGTGCAACACCACTTGGTTAGATATGAGGTCCAAAATAGAGGATCACTGCATGCTCATGTCATATTGTGGATGCATGAAGAAGACAAAGAGCAACTATCTGCTGAGATAACTGCATACATCCCGCCAGAAACTAGCACTGTTGTTTTGCCAGAAGTCAGCCGCCTTCGACAACTCGTACTCAGGAAACAACTTCACAAGTGCCGTACAAGTTGCTACCACGGTCAAAGAGATGGAGTATGTAAACACGGTTTTCCATTTCATGCGCAGCCTAATCCAAACCCAGTCTTCAACGAACAAAATCACAGATGGCAATACTTCAGGCCCCGACATGAAGACAGAAATGTCGTACCGTACCACCCTACACTGCTTCTGCTATGGGGTGCACATATGAATATACAGCGGGTCACCAATTCATCATTGTCCTACTACCTCCTGAAGTATCTCAAAACTGAACCAATGGGCCATCTCAACATCCGCTCAGAAGATGCAGAGCATTTAGGCCTAGGTGGCCTTGACATTGTGAAATTGAAGCTGATCTCAGCCTCTTTACTATCGAAGCCTATCTCAGCAACAGAAGTGGCATTAAATTGTTTGCAAATCCCAATCATTTCAAAGAGTGACACCGTCCAATACGTCGACTCATCACCCCCGACACTACGACAACGAATAATTTCTCACAACAATGATGTCGTGCTGCACCCTGTCGATTTGTACTGTGCACGACCACAAAGTCTGGAGAATCTTACGTTCTACGACTTCCACAAGAATTACACAGTGATGAAGGGAAAAAAAGGGAAAAACTTCATTGATTGAAATGCTTTTTCTTTTCAGTTTAGAATGGGTAGGCCGATTCCAGTTGATCTGATTGAGCAGTAGTCAGAATTTCAGACTGCAATGTACATGTTGCAAGAGCAGGTCCTCAGACACTACATGCATAAATGGAGTGAGTTCATTCCATGGCCAGTTCAGTCACCTACCCCATGGCATCCACATTACATCACTTGGTATACACTCGGTCGACAAATCACCATCGACATCGCCGTGCTAGCTGGTTGCTCCACAAAACACCATTGTATGTTGTTCGTTCAGATTGCGGACGTGCTCGGCCTACTCGAGACTATATAATTAAATTACTCTAACGTGGTCCCCAGCCACCTTCAGTCAGCTAAACAATTCGTTTCGCGCTATTTTTCTGTCAACCAGTTTCCCACACGCGCAACTCTGAAGAGCATCTTACCGATATAGCCCTATCTTCCTGCATCAAAAACTCCCACTGATATGTGTTGTTACCTAGTCCTCCTCCTCTTCTCCACATAACTTCTGTCCATTTCATTTTAAAGAAGTCATTGCATGCTACATTAAAAGCCTTCTCAACTCTCGTTCGCTTGGTTCCATTCTTAACGCGTCAACTTTTTGGCATGCTATTTACATCAAATCGTTTCAGTGACTTCCACTCACTTAGCGTAACAACATTTCTGCAAAGCAAATAATAAGCGCTCTATCCCTCTCCCCCTCTCTCTCTCTCCGTCTCTCTCTCACCTTTCATTTCTTCATTCTCCTTTACGGATGTATACTCCTGTTCAGTGCACGTTCGAGTGACTTCTACTCCCTTACGCTAAAAAGATTTGTCAGGAAAAAAAAAAACAACCTCCCTCTCTCTCTCTCCCTCTTAGCTTTCACTTCTATGTCCTTTTCACTAATATATACTCTTCTTCAATGCCTCGATGCTTCAACCACTCCGATTATGCAGGCTGACGAAGCACTCTAGTTTTTTTTTCGGGCATTGGAACCCACGCTTAGCTGAGGTTCGAGGTTGGAAGCGAAAGTCCATGGAGCTAGGCTCTAGATTAGATTAGATTGCCACTAGCTAGATGGTCACCTTCAGGATGGTGAAAGTGCATCGTGAGGATAGTGAACTGTGAAAGTGAAAGGGGCTTCCAAAAGAATTTAAAGCACAAGTAGAAAGCATCTACTTATTTCAGATTACAGACAAGACACCCGTCTGACTCACACACACACACACTCTCTCTCTCTCTCTCTCTCGACCTTCGAGTCCGAAGTGCACGTACTGCCGCTGAACCACAAGGCAGCTTTGGAGAGCTGAAGCCTGAAGCTTCTGCTGCTGCGACTGCTAGCCTAAATATTCCACCACTCGAAAGCCTGCTGCCTAGCTACTCACAGCTCTAAAGCTTGTTTATTTGCTCTCTCTCTCTCTCTCTCTCTCTCTCTCACACACACACACACACACACGGACTCGCTCTCGCTGACTCACAGTGAGCTCATGGACTCCGGCGATCCTTCCTTATCGTCCCCTTCTGGGTCTTCCGTTCTTCGCAAGCAATTTAGCAGAGTCTCCCTCTGTGACTCCGAAGATGAAGAACATCCCGAGGCCTCTTTTGCTGTCCATGATGAGGAGTTTGTACCCAGTCCTTTGGTACCTCTCAAACAGCAGTTAGAACTGGATAAGGTACTCCTCCATCCCCTGCATTCTATTCATTGTTCAAGGTCTGTCAATGCGAGACCCAGAATATTAGGTATTGTAACACGAACTCTTGAAGGTTTAAGACTGAAGTGCTGTAAAATACTTGACCTGGGCAGTCAGAGGCGACTCATACCTCTAGTTACAAGAACCTCTCCATATTTCAAACGGTGGATGTATGTCATGGTATGACATGCCCAGTCTCGAGCTTCACCCATGACACAATAAGCTGTACTTGCAAGGAGAGCCCTTCCCTCTCCCAAAATCCAAGCACTTTAGAGGAGTCTACTTTGGCTCATTAGGTGGCTTGGAAATGTTGAAGACTTCATTACACTCAGTCGATGATCATTGCAAGCTCTTATTTTAAGAGACTTTATAGATATGTAGCATCACATCAAAGCAAGCAAAGCAATATCTTGATCTTGCTCATGTGTTTGCAATTATGCTGTAAATATCTCTTGAAGGAGCTATTCCACATCGAATCACCTTTTTCTCATATCGATAGGAGATTGAAGTGCAAGTTGTACTCCAACTTTGACTCAGTGGAGAGTTTGTAGTGATGCCGTAAGGAGTGTACTGAATATGGTGTTGATCTGTATTGGTGCACATGAGGAGAGGGACATATAATAAAATGAAACAAGAAATAATCTGTAACATTGGGAGAGAGAGTAAACATTCATTTTTTGGAGTTTGTTGGTTGCCCATTGAGTCTAGTTTGTTTTGCATGGGTCTAAGAGGTAGGTACTGCCACTTTAATCATACCTTTGGCTTGGTTGTTTCCCTTTTTTTGGGCATGATTACTTGCGCTAGTTTTGTTGCACAATGCAGTTGATTATGGGCCATGACATTATTGATATAGCTGAAAATCCCATGTATTGTAGAAACACTAGGTTTATTGATTAGACGGAAAATTATCATTCACAGTCAATAAAGGCTTTATATACCATCCCATAGCGTGGGATGATGTAAGATCTACACATTCTAGTGGTCATCATTCTTCTAATTCGTAAGTTAAACTTTTTTTATCGTATGGACGTATATTTGACTTGACGATCTCATGGATACTTACAAGTCACCTCCAAGTGGAGAATGTTGATCTTTGTTGGTGTTAGGAGCAGAAATCACCTATCACACTATTCCAAACTCCCCTTATTTACGTGGTTGTGCAACTATTTGGTTCGTTGCTCAAGGATCTTCACACACACACACAGGGAGAATCTCGTATAGATTCAATCTTCATGCTTAGGGGGGGATCTCTCATTTTTCTTCTTTGACAATGCATTAGTTTGATGTCCATGTGTAGATACTATCACAACTTGGTGATGTGGAGTTGTCATGTGCACATGGCTCTTTGTACCACATGGACATGCTTCATCGACTTCCAAAGCCAATTTTCCACTTATCCCTAGATAGGAGTGTCTAGAATCCTAGGAGGATTAGTACCAGCAATTTTGTGAGCCTACTCGTAGGACCTCCATGTCCGGACGAGTTCATGAGAGTAGGTTTTCTAGTTTTGGAATGCTCTTGCATAAATGGTTTGTACAAGTGTTTTGATAGATGTTACACTACGGTGGGCATCTGGCATGACGTGCATGTAGTTCTAGGTTAGAGGAACGTGTCGGTCCAATCGGTTCGTCAAATGGCTCACCAAGCATGGAGTTATCACCTGTATACGCACATTTTTGCACATTTTTCCCGACCTAATGGTTTGTACAAGTGTTTTGACAGATGTTACACTAGAGTGGGCATCTGGTATGAAGTGCATGTAGTTCTAGGTTAGAGGAACGTGTCGGTCCAATCGGTTCGTCAAATGGCTCACCAAGCAGGGAGTCATCACCTGTATACGCACATTTTGCACATTTTTCCAGACCTTGACCTAAATTTCCCGACTTGCCTCAAAAGTTGTATAAAAGCAACAGATCAGCTAGCGTTTTCATTCATGAGAGCTAGCGTCAGCAAAGACCAGCAGCCCCAGTGTTTTTGCAAATCAGCCCTTGGCGTTTTTGTGCCTTCATCACGAGCAACCTCCTGGAATTGCAAATCAGCCCAGCGTTTTCAGTTTTAAGCCTTTTCCCTCGCTAGAACCGGCCCGGATCTACCGACGTGAGCCTCTCTGCTGCAGCCCGGTACTTCGGCAGCCCATTGAGCCTCTTCTCGGCCATTCTCTTGGCGCATCGAGTGCTCCCATTGCTATCCATCATCAGCTCCATCATCATCTGCATTTTCAGCCCTGCTATGCGCAACAGATCTGCTGTGTTTTTGCAGTCAGATCTGCGTTTTTGCAGCCAGATTTCAGCCCTTGTTTCCTCTCACATCAAGAGCGCAAATCAGCTCCAGATTTACCTCTTGGTGGCCATCAGCAACCCTCATCGAGACAGATCCAAAGGTGCGTCAAATCAGCCCCAGAGATGTTTCATCTTGAAGAGTTACCGCGGCGACATTCCCCCATCGAGTCTCTAGTTTGCATTGAGGTATGCATGTGTGTACATTCCATTTACGCAATTAAAAAGCAAATACCACATCGGCAACGGTGTGGGGGGCGAAGGTTGGTTGGGAACCCATCGGGTCTCTCTCTCTCTCTCTCTCTCTCTCTCTCTCTCTCTCTCTCTCTCTCTCTCTCTACCTAACAATTTGATTTTGAGGGTTCATTCACTTAAAAGTAGTGAATTGGAGCATAATGCTTGGCGATGGAGTGCGAGAGGGTAGTTAACTTGGTGTGTGCACTCGACTACCTCGACGTAAAGATATCCTAGCATGGATATTTGCAGTCATAACTTCTTCGAGATGACAGATCGCATCATTGAAGACATGCATTGGAAACATGATGATATTGATTGCGAGTATCAGGATATGTTAGCGGCCTATGAGGACAAAAGAAGGCGCCATCCAGATCAACCTGTTAGCTTTGGAGTCTTGGCATTGTTTGAACAACCATCTCTTCCATCTGCTTGGAGAATTCTATCAATCCAGAAGAGGCATTGCATCGTCATCAATCTGTGCACATCTTTGGCAGCACATCGGGTCCACAATCTGTATCTTCTTAGCAATCGGTAGCCATCAATCTGGAGCCAAAGGGTTCCAACACAAGGCAACCACCGCAAGAGTTCGTAGGTATCGTGAGTCTACATTCGCAACCACATCCGGACGAGGATTCGTCTAGAGCTTCCATCATACATGAATCTAGTCGAAGCCCCAAGAGGAGCCTTCATCTTTGAGGAGTTACTTGGCGGTTTCATGAGACATCATACAGAGGACTTGCCATGGTTTGTGGGCATTCCAAAGGACATATCCATCTTCATCTCCCACTTAGCATTGCTCTCGCCAATCTTTCCGCGTAGGGGCAGCATAGGTTGGACGGTAACTTTTGTGGACATCGGCGTTTGCATATCCTACCATTCGCTCTATGAGATCAATCTCGGGTTTGCAGTTTGGTTCACATCATCCGAGTTGAGGCAGCAAAGGTTATTGTTTGCCGGTAACCAACAAGGGCATTGTTTATTCAAGACGCGGGCCATTGTTTATTCAAGAGGCAGGCCATTGTTTGCGAGTAGATGCATCATCATCATCCTTGTGTTTTGAACAATTCCACATCACCCAGGGGAGCCTCTCTCTCAAAAGTCATCGTGGAGGACATTATCTATAAGGAACTTTGTCCGAGACCATCTTATGGCGTGCATGGAGTTCGGTACAAGTACCTCACCTTAAGCAGGAGGGGATGTCATGTGCACATGGCTCTCTGTGTCACAGGGACATGCTTCATCGACTTTTAGAGCCAATTTTCCAATTTTGGAACCCTCTTGGATCGTACAAGCGTTCTGATAGATGTTATTACACCTCGGTGGGCATCTGGCATGCGGAGTATGTAGGTCTTAGTTAGAGGAACATGCTGGTCCAATCGGTTCGTCAAATGCTTCACCGAGCAATGAGTTGTCGCCCGTGTGCACTCATTTGCACATTTTTCACTTGACCTAAGTTTTTCGACCTGGCCAAAAGTCATATAAAAGGAGCAACTATGCTAGCATTTTCAGTCATTGAGAGCTAGCGCCAGCAAGAGCTCAGTGTTTTGCATGTGCTCCTGAGCCTAGCGTTTTTGGCCTCAATCCTCGCAAGCAAGTTCCAGATCAGCATCTCAGCCCAGCATTTTCAGATTTCAGCCCCTTCCCTCACCGGAAACTATCCAGATCTGCAAACTCTACGTCATTTGCAGCCATTGAGCTTTTGGCAGCACATTGAGGCTCTCTCCCAGCCATTCTCGCACCGCATCGAGTGCTCACATTGCTGTCTATCATCTGCTATGTCATCAGCTGCATCTTTGGCCGTGTTTCTCACGACGGACCGATTGCGTTTTGCGTGCCAGAACTACTTGTTTGCAGTCACCTTTCAGCCCTTCATTCCCCTCACATTGGGAGCACAATTCAACCCTTTCTACCCCTTGGTGCCCATCAGCAATCCCACATCAAGATAGATCCAAAGGTGCATCAAATCAGCCCCGGAGGTGCTTTATTTTGAAGAGTTACCGTGGTGACATTCACCATTTTTCACTGCCAACAGGTTCGAGCCATCATCACCCCAACATCAGAGGAACAATGCACCACGAACATTGGGTTGTCTCCCCCTCTCAAGGCACTCGATGATGGAGATACTAGGTTGAGAGGGGACTCTTTCCATTTGATGCTATATGCCGTACAACAGTAGACAGCCTACACAGCCCACGGCACTATCTCACACAAGCATGGGGGGAGGGGTTCAACGATTGAGAGCATGAGAGCCACCCGATACACATTTGTATATTTGGGTCTAACTTGTAAATTCGGGTCAGCATTGTTAGAGTGTGCAGCGGAAGGTGATAGAGAAAGAGACAATGGCACGAGAGAAAGAGAAGAGACATGACATGAGGCAGATGGTGGAAAGGCTAGCAACCCAATAACTCCAGATGGCTACATGCTGTGAGACAATACAATGAGAAAGAGGGTGTCCCCCCTCCTCTATATAGGAGAATAGGGGCTGGTTGGGCAATAATTCTCAATATAGCCCAATGACCTTAAAATATGACCCTCCAATATAAATGGGGAAATATGTGACCAAAACAGGTCCAAAGTGGGAAATGTACTGAACAACCCTAAGTGTGCCTGAGATCCGTGTCCAGCAGGTGTACGGGTGGCCAACCCATAGGTCTAAAGTGGGAAATGTGTTGAACAACCCAAAGTGTGCTTGAGATCCGTGTCCAGCAGGTGTACGGGTTGTTGGGGTATAGGCGTTTGTGCCTTGCCCGGCCGCCCAGAGTCTGGGCGCCCACTGACTTGTATACCTTATACATAGCATAAGTGTATAGGGGGCTGCTCACTCTTTTGAGTCTCCCCACCCATATTTGTGTGTCTCCTTCTCTCTCTCTCACTCTCCATTGAGTGGTGCTCCCCGATCCCCTTCAATTGGTATCGGAGCGTAGGTGTGGAGGGAGCATGTGTGTGCACAGTCACGACGACAGTGGAGAGCTAGTTTCATTCCCGAAATCGCGTCCATGCGCGCGCGCACTTTCAAGAGCGCAAACAGGGTTTCGACTGCGGCATCGGCAAATTCAGCTTTCCGAGAGCGTTTCCATTAGGTGTCCTGGTGTTTTACCCCCCTTTCGAAGCCATTCGAGCCATCAAAAACTTCATTCGAGCTACGGTTGAGGAGCTGCATTTTTCAGTCCTCTTTTGGCAGTTTATGCTGCGTTTTTGGGTCGAAACGGAGGTTTTTTGGCATAGCTTTCACACCCGGACTCGGATACATGTGATCCAGGAGTCTACCTTGGGGTTTTGGCACGCTCCGGACGCGCTCGTCATATCAGAATTTTAAAATTCTGAACGCTGAATTTTCTGCAGCAGCAGTTGTTTATTGTGTGTCGAGGATTCCACACATGGTTTGCTCTTAGATGTGAGAGTGACATTTGCTGCAAGATTCCTCACAGGTGGGAGGATACGATGTATGCCTTATGTGGTTTGATGCTTAGGGAGACTAATATGATTGCATTTTGAGCTTGGCAATGTATGCCTCGAGCATGTTTTTTGGCAGTCACAGGTAGAGCAGATATTTGTGTACTAGATTTGCAGGTGTTTGCAATGATGTATGCAAAGTGTGGAGATTGGTGCATGCATTTGGAGTGCGGTTTGATGCGCTTTGGTTGCTCATGGTTTTGAGCGTGCAGACAGTTTGGTTACTGGTTTTGTGGCCGTTTTACTGACGAAACTCTAGCGAAATTTTCCCAGGAGTTTTATGCGTATCATTTATGCGATCTAGGTAGAGATTGCGGGTTGCACTCAGTATTTGCGTGCGGTGTTCTCTGCAGGTGGGAGACTTGTGCGTGTGTATGCATCGATACCGCAGAGTGTGGGCTTCATGATTAGCTCACAGATTGCAGTGTGATACTAGAGCATGCGAGGCTTGTATTGACATTGCGAGAGCTCTATTTTGGAGTGTGTCTCATAGGTTTTACATTGTGTTTCTGGCCATATTGGTAGACAGTTTCCAGGTATTGTTGGTGAGGTGGTTTTGCTTTCTAGTTTGCTACATTGTGCTCATGGCAGAGACAGGTGATCGCTCAGATTATGATCTCTCCGAAATGTGCATATTTGATGGGTCAGACTTTGCAGCATGGAGAGAGTGTATGCTTGATGCATTGACACAGCGAGGGTTGCATCGACCATTGAGTGGTGATGTAGGTAGACCTTCTTTACGTAAAAATAAGACAATTTACCATAAGAAACCTATGCTTTGGCGAAGGCATCCCAAACCCGAGTTAGTTCTCCCTTCAAGTCAGTTTAAAAGAATTTGGATTCCTAAAGGTTCTCGTTCAGATCCGCCTTCTATCCCTGAAATCAATCCAGTTGTTTTGCACAACACTATTTCTAGTAGAGTACAAGGTCTCCCTAGGGCTTCAATCTCTAGAATTGAGAGTGATGACCCTTCTAACCATAGAATTTTTGCTTATAGAGATTTCAAACGGAGATTGATTTACTTATCTAGCGCCATGGAATTGGGTTCTTTTTCTTATAAAATATTTGAAAGGTATAATATAAGGATCCTATTTAAGCTCTTGTATACCCTTGAGAACTACTCTTATGAAGATTTGGAGCTAAGAGAGTCTCACAGCACTCAACTTCGAGTACTGTTAGGCAAATTTCTGAAGTCCAAATGTCCTAGTCTGAAAAGTCCCTTGGTTGGAAAGAAAGATTTGTTGATAACTATCTTTACCTCCCCTGACTTAGACAAGATTGGATTAAGCTCTATTTTGAGATCTCAAGAAGCTTTGGATGCTCTCCCTCCTTGTGTGAGAAAGGTATGGAACCATCCTGTCGTAGCTTTCAAATATGTGAAAACTTTAGGACAAAAAGCTTTCAACTATAGTGACATAGGACGTAATCTTAAAAAGCAAGAGAGGCTTGCAATCTCACGTATTGATTGCCCTTGTAGTAAAACTGCCTTTTCTTCTTACGTAAATGGAGCTTTGGGTCATGTAGTTACTGCCGATTGTTCTATCCTTCCTTCGGATTCTTTGAAAGACCTTTTCTCAAGAGGTACTAAATATAGGCTCCCTTCCTCAAACGACTCTTGCCTTCTCAAAGCCATAGAAAAAGGAATTTCTAGTTTCGTAGTAAAGTTTGAGGAGTCTTTAGGAGTTCAAGGTATTTTTACCCATTGGAAGTCTGTAATCCTCAAGAAAGCTTCTTTGAAATTAGCATCTTGCTCTCGGAACGTTTCTTCAGGAAGGAATAGCTTATCTTCTTCTGATCGTGATGCTCTTAGGAAATTTCATCGTGATTTTGTAATCTCTTATGTAGATAAGTGCTCTAATAACTTTGTTGTTACGTGCAAAAAGTTCTATTTAGAATGCTTGTTAGGTGAAGTAAATTCTCAGACTTACAGTGATTGTGATCTTTCAATGCAAGAGGTTATCTTGAAACATGAAGACTTTTGTAAGTCTTTTGGTTTTAAGTGCCAGCCTAAATTACCTTTTTTATATACCGTTTGGAAGTTCCACAAGAACCCTATAAAGCCTAGATTTATAGCTGCTTCTTGTAACACCTCTTTGACCGAGGTTTCCAAATGGCTTAGTTATTGTTTCAAAGCCATTTTACCTAGCGTAAATGAATTGTGGAATAATATGCTAAAGGAAGCAGACGTACCTACCGATTCAAGTTGGATTTTAAATGATTCAGTAGTTGTGATTCCTGTTTTAAAGTTTTTGAACTCTTCAAGAAGCCTTAAGGAGAAATCTTCTTCTTTATGTCTCCAAACTTTTGACTTTACAACGCTATACACGAAGCTAAATTTGGAGGACCTTAAATTTAGAGTCAAGTCTCTTATTTCAAAAGTTTTTGCGTACAAGCTTGAGAAGGATAGGTACAAGGCATTGCTAGTAGAAAAGTCAGCCTTGAACTTTGACTTCTTATGGCTGAAAAATAAGAATGTAGATGTAGACAAAGGAAGAAAGAGATTCACCAGGATTGTAGATGACATTGACATTATATCTTGGTTAGATTTTCTTTTGGACAATTTATATATAACCATCGGCGACTCTCTTTTCAAGCAAACAATTGGTATCCCTATGGGTACCAATTGTGCTGTTTTTCTTGCTAATTTCTATCTTTTTACTTATGAGTTTGATTTTATGGAGCGTCTTGTCCTTGCTAACACTTGCCCAATATTTTTGCACAAGTTATGCAATGTAAGACGCTTTGTAGATGATCTTTTTGTCCCTGACGTTCCTTCTTTTCAAGATTTTATGTACTTGAATTCGAGTTCTGTAGGCGGAGGGATTTATCCCAAGGAGTTTTGTGAACTTAACTGTACCACAAATAGTGATTATTGTGCCCTTTTAGACCTTAAGATTTTTCAGACTCCCTTGGGATTAGAAGTAGATATCTATGATAAGCTCCTTGAACCAGAATATGCCAATCTAAAAATCATCCGCATGCCTCACATTTTTTCGAACATTTCTCTTTTAGCTAAGTACGGTGTCATTTGCTCTCAACTATTTAGATTTTCTCGTCTTTGTTCTAGTAAATCTACTTTTGTTGTTCAATCTTGCCATCTTATTTCTTTACTAGTTGAAAAAGGATACTCATTCAAAAGAATCATGAAAGAAGTTCGTTCATTTTTGCATCGTAGTAAGTTTATTTTTAGTGTTTCTTCCTTTGGAATGTTCAAGATAATCAGTAGTAAATTCAATAGAAGTGGGGAGCTAAAAAGCCGACTTATTGTTTGACTTAATAACACCTTATGTTGTTGTTTTGATCTTTAGCGTTTCTAGTATTTTCACTATAGCTTGACAATTGCTAGCCTTTATCATGGCTGAGTATGCCCATCACCTCCGGAGGGTGATAGAAACTCAGCTCGTTGGTTTTGTAGAGTACGTTCAAAGCATGAATGACCTCTATATAAACCTGCACCTACTCTTGGGCACTGACGACGTGAGTAGGGATGTCATAGCTGTTGTCCAAGCTATGCATGATAAAGGTGATAATCTTATTCTTCCTGTTTGGACAAGCAGTGAAGTTGAGATCACATATTGTCAAGTTTGGTTCTTTGCTCTTCGTAGGTTTGTAGTAGTATTCATTTTTCGATTTCATATTTAGCTTACCTGAGGACTTAAGAATGTGTTCCGTTATAGGTTGTTGTGTGAAGTTTGATTTCGAGGATTAAGTTTTTAAGATGTCTTATCCTTTTTTTTTTCTTTTTCTTTTTTTTCTTAAAGTTGAGTACTTGTTTTAAGCCAAGTAAGTTGCGTCAACTTATTTTACACATACCTTTTTTGAAAACATTTTTAAGTTAATAATGTTTTGTTTTATCTAGTTTTGTTTCGAAGCAATCAAAGTGATTTAGTTAGTTAGTTTGTTTGTTTTTGTTTTTCTTTTCTTTTCGTGTGTCCCTTGCTTTTATAGTTTTATGAGTGCTTTATTCCCTCTTATAATTTGTGAGTTCATACTATTCTGAACTTATGAAGGTATATATGTAGGTAGACCTTCAAACATGTCTGACGATCAGTGGCAGGAGCTAGAGGAGATGGCACTATCTACACTCTCTTTGCACCTTGCGGAATTTGTATATGCTCTTGTTATGTATGAGACTACTTCGAGAGCACTTTGGCGCAGATTACATGAAATGTATGATAGATATGAGTCATCACGGACTCGTGTGAGACATGTACATTCACGAGCACGCCGACAGGTGACATGTTGGTATTGTGGTCATTCTGGACACGTTAGACGACGCTGTTTTCGTCGTATGCGACATCGTAGGAGACATGGCAGTCTCAGAGATGTATGTAGTGATACCATGGACTCAGTTGCTTTGACAGTTGAGACACGTTTAGTGTCGGAGTATACTAGTGACGGGGATGTCACTTTTACCTCGAGCTATGCACGAGATGCTATACATGTGGATAGTGCACTCCCTTCGTAGTGGTTGCTAGGCGCAGATGCTATGTTTCATATCACGTCGCATCGTGAATGGTTTTGTAGCTATTCTAGCGGGATGCTTGGCAGTGTACGTTTGACCGATGGATCGGTGCATGCGATAGCAGGTGCAGGAGATGTGAGACTGTCATTACCGAGTGGTGCATCTTACTTGTTACGACATGTGCGCTATGTACCAGATTTGACAGTGAGTTTGATCTCGATTGGTCAGCTTAGAGATTGTGGATGTCAGATTTCGTTACGAGAGCGAGATTTTGTGATGCATTTGGGTTCGCTAGTGATTGCAAGAGGTGCCAGGAGTGGTACAGGTTACCCATTGCATGTGGATCTGTGATCATGCAGCCAATTAGACAGCGAGAGAGTAGACGAGTCTCTTTTGCTTATGGGTTGCAGGATGCTTTGCATGGAGTGCAGAGTAGTGAGCTCGTTGTGCACACAGTTGGGGCACGACTTGAGCAGTCACACAGAGAGGTGACAGAGTCAGACATGCATGCTTTGCTAGTGACTGAGCAAAGCAGAGACTCAGTTGTGCGAGATACTTCTATGCGAGATACTTCTATGCAGGATAGACAGGTAGAGCGGTCTTGCTCTAGTGAGTCACGACAGGAGGACGTTGTGCAAGAGTCTATGCATACGGAGTTAGAGCATGAGAGCTCTAGTGAGTCACAGCAGATTGAGTGGTCATGTTTGCAGTGGATGATTGCAGAGGAGGCTGAGATGTCAGCAATTATGCAGTCATTCCTTTCTATGCTCGACAGTGAGCATGGGGATATAGTTGTGCAGGATATGTCTTCCAGCAGACACCTAGAGCAACTGGTTTGCTCTGAGGTTGCACGACAGGTTGATGCGTCTTTTGTGGACAGTTAGGAGATGCATATGGCTGACACGCCTTGTCAGTCAGAGATGCCTATTGCCAGGGATATATATGTTGATGCATGCTCCGTAGAGCTAGCAGGGCCCGCTAGCATTGCATCGGCATTCGGTGGTCTCATGTATGAGATGTTGATCTTGAGACCAGATATTGTAGCTACAGTGGGAGCATTTGCAGTTGGGGTTATCATTCGTTTGTTGACTGATGATGGCATAGTGCACGAGGGAGATATGTAGGTATTGCGTACATACTTGAAGTACGTGTGCGGTACGTCTGGTGGTGTATGGACTTACACATGAGCAGGACATCCGGATGCACATGATCACAGCCAGCCAGTGGGTATCGGTTGGGAGCGGTTTTCTCTCACCTTTTGTATTCTTTAGACTAGGTTCCCTTGCTTAAAGGCACAGTCGCCTTTAAGTAGGAGGTTGTTGGGATATAGACGTCTGTGCCTTGCCCGGCCGCCCAGAGTCTGGGCGCCCACTGACTTGTATACCTTATACATAGCATAAGTGTATAGGGGGCTGCTCACTCTTTTGAGTCTCCCCACCCATATCTGTGTGTGTGTCTCCTTCTCTCTCTCACACTCTCCATTGAGTGGTACTCCCCGATCCCCTTCACGGGTGGCCAACCCACAACCAAGGGCCAGTGCATGTTGTCGTGCTGTGACACGTACATAGTGGGAACGCATGCTACAAGAGTTATCTTGTAATTTTTTAGATACATAATTATCTTTCCTATAATGTACATATGCATATTTAAGTATAATAATAAGCCTTCTATCTCATCCTATTATTTTTCTCAAGGGTAACCTATTCTTACTTTACCATCAGAAAATACTATGGGAAAAGCATCAATAGCTCCGTCTCTTTAACTTGGGGCAAAAAGCATTGATTCTTTATTTCTACTATCTCATTATCATCTCACACCCTAGTTAGATCCTATATCTAGGGTAAACTCCAATATATATATATTCTATGTATTTTTTATACTTTTCTTATATTTCTTTTTAAATAGCTACTAGGAGGGAATCAAATCCTAGTGGGACACTAGGTGGCATGATTTCAAAGATACACTTATTTTAATGCATTATTGCAAGCATGATTACAAAACTTTGTCAAGGAGCAATGTCATGCTTTTATATGGCATGAGGTGTCCTTTGGAATTAAATGAAAGTTTAAGCTAAGGGGACCACGGGAAGACTTTTGCTGCCAGAAATGGATCCTATTTTGATGAATTTTTTACACAAGGTTCCAATCCGAATTGGAAAATGATTTTAAAATGAAAATCGTAGCTAATGAGCTGAAGTTTCTGCCCATATTTTTACTTTTTTATTTGGAGCCACGGTTGAGGAGATATGATCAAAATACTGGACCCCAGTCTGCCCACAGCATGCAGGGACAACTCATTTCCAACTTTTCCAATTCCTATTCACACTGGCTCCTCTCTTCTTGTGTAAACCCTTGGGGGTTCCCTTCACCTATAAAAGGGGACCTCTTCTTCTTTGAAAAGGAACTCAAGCA
Organism: Adiantum capillus-veneris; assembly: GCF_014529385.1. Classification (NCBI taxonomy): domain Eukaryota; kingdom Viridiplantae; phylum Streptophyta; class Polypodiopsida; order Polypodiales; family Pteridaceae; genus Adiantum; species Adiantum capillus-veneris. The sequence goes on from NC_140955.1 coordinate 42,796,221, forward strand.
TTCAAGCCATTGATGAGAGGAATTCTTGAGGGAGTGAGTAGTAATGCCTAATTGTACTTAGCCATTAACATAAGCCCAAGCCTACACTTTCTCCTAGAGGAAGACTAGCCATTCTTGTACGCTATCCTTGGAAAATCAACTCTAATAAAAAAAGGTCTTGCACTTGGCGTATCAATCAAAGTGGAGTTCTCCCCTCTTCTTCTCTCTCCATCAATAATGGTGTCGAAGGGTTTGTCAAGTAAGATGTGTTTTACTTTGATGTTTTCTTGATTTCTTGTTGTTTTCTTTTTCATCTCTAATCAAACATATATATATATCTAATCTAATCTCTTTAACCAAATCTATCTCTCCCACTCTTAGTAATTCATCCTCTCTACAAATTTTAGGTTCTCCTTGCTAAAGGTGTGCTAAGCATCTAAAGATGAAGAATCTAACACCCCTCCTCAACCACCGATACGGAGAAGCTGTCGAGGAGACTGCAACACGCTTGGTAAATCTAGAGAAGATGTAAATCCCGGGAGAAAAGGATGAGGAGTGCCTGCCAAACAACACGACAATCCGTACAGCACCACTGTGATGATGACCAAGGGTGAGGAAACTCCGATCAAGTCGCACAAGGAAGCTGATTGAGTGGCAAGCTGTAGAATAAGTCGTTGAAGAGGATTCATATGAGGAAGTAACCTAAGATGAGCGTCCAATAGCCCATCGGTGATGATCACTATTGGGATGGAGGGACCCAATGTAGCAGCAGGAGACACAGGAGACAAGAAATGGGGACCCCCCCGAAGAGGAACACTCTGACCACGAGGAGAGGAAAACTGCCGAGGTGGGAAACCGGTAGCATATCCAAGTCAAAGAAGCTCGAGCAGAAGAGGGAGGAAGAGCAAGAAGAAGCGGCTCAATAGGGAAGGCATCGTCCACCATAGTAGACAAGATGATAGGATAAGCAATCCATCCATGTCGAGACCGCAATATTTGTAGTCTTCCGAGAGAAGAGTCATCTTGGGGGTATAAGCTGCAAAATGATCTTTCATTCCATGGCAGACACACAATATCGGACAAAAGAGTTGGAGGAGATCCTGGGAAAAGTCAACCTGTGGGAGCACATCCACCACCAAGGTCTGGACAAAATATCCAAGAGAGAGTCTGCAAGTGCAAGTTCTGAAGACACGCGACATAGGAGAACCCCCCCCCCCCCCCGAGAAAGTGATGGAATGTGGTGAGGTAAAGGACGGCTGAGAGGATGCATCGGGAAGAATGACCGGTGTTGTAGAAGTCATAGCCTTGGCAAAGCAAAGAACATCCATGAGGTCTTCACCATGTAAGTAGTGCATAGGTACATCCAAACTGCAAGTGGAGGAGCCACACGACCAAGCAGAAACAAGGAAGAAGCTCTACCAAGTAGAGGCAATGCAAAAGAGCCACCATGGAGCAATGTGCCGGAAGAAACTTTGCAGACATCCAAATGCTAAAGGATACTCACATCTAGAAGAACATGTCCAAAAGAAGCGTCTGGCGTGCCAAGAGGCACGGGTCTGTCGTACAGTGAACCAATGGAGGAGGTGGATAGGGCAATCCCGAATAGAGAGACAATAGTTAAGGGAGAGGGAGGGAGGGTTACTGAAGAATAAGTAGCGGTGGAAAACACAAGCCACGTCCACATAAGTACCTGTACCAATCCAGTCTTGTATCTTCCCGGGGGCAAGAGAGCCTCGAGGAGGGAAGATCTTAATGTCGAGGGAGATCCGTCCGTTGTGTCAGAACCTATATCCGAGTCCACGTCTTAATGTCGAAGAAGGAGCAAAGCTGAAATGCGATCTGAAAACACACCGTGTAAGCGCCACACCGGTGCAGGTAGGGGGTAAAGACCTGTGAATCAGGAAGGGTAACTGAAGGGAACTTGACGAGGCAAAGGGGAAGGTGCTGTCTATGCCGGAAAATGCAGCAAAGGGGGTTGGAATGCTGCTGTAAACAGAGCATTGAGCCATCCTCAGAGTGTCGGGGACATTAGGTGCTGAAGGTTGGGGCACGAGGACGGGTGGGGCACAAACTCCCGGCTGAAAATCAGGGAAAACAGTCCCGAATCTTAATGTGGAAGGTCCATGAGTCGGTGCAGGCAGCAATGGAAGAAAATGTCGGGTGGTCGAGGAGGGAAAACTCCGGCCGGAAGAGGACTCCAATGGGCAGCACAAAACCTGAAATCGCTGGTGTATGAAGAACCCTCTGCTTGCCAAAAACACTGGCCAGCAAAAAATGTTGAGGCGTAAGCAAAAACGCTAGTAGATGGGTGTAGGAGAGGAGGCGCTGGGGGGAGGAGAAAAAGGGTGATGGAGAGAGAGAGAGCAGAATATCCCTAACCCACAAAAAACGGAGCCCTATATGAAAAACACTGTTGCCAGGAAAACGCTGGTGGAGAGGGAAGTATTCTTCGCGATGGAACTCTCCGAAAGGTCCTCCTTGCTGACGGCGGTGGCAGATCTGCATCCTGGTGCTTTGACACCATGTCAGAGTGTGCAGCGGAAGGTGAGAGAGGGAAAGAGACAATGGCACGAGAGAAAGAGAAGAGACATCACATGAGACAGATGGTGGAAAGGTTGGCAGCCCAATAACTCCAGATGGCTACATGGTGTGAGACAATACAATGAGAAAGAGGGTGTCCCCCCCTCCTTGTCACGTAACACATCCAACCCTATGTGTTTGTGGACAAGCTACAGCTTGATCAGGGTTCAGTCAGTCAAGTCAGTCTAGAATAGGAAGTGATCTGACACTCTTGTGAGTCTGTTCGCAGACCGTGCATGACCAATCACGTAGAGTAGATGCATATCCTCCGGTTGCACACAGCATGCTCATCAGCATTCCCATCAGAATCCATCAGGGGAATTTTCCAGTGCATTAAACCTATTTTCCCTATTTTTGGCTTTTTTCACTTATTTATTAAGTGACTTTTGTTGGAAAGTAGGTAGGGCAATTTTGCTAAGTTCGTATATAAGCAAACCTAGCGCTAGCACTTTCTGGCAGAAGAGGCAGCAGGAGCACATGCTCAACAGGCACCTTCTCAGTAGGACCCCCAACAGCAAGCCTAGCGTTTTTGATCTTGCAGATTCCTGGCGACAGCAAGAAGCAGAAGACTCCTAGCGTTAGCAGATTTGCACAGCAGTAGCAGATCAGCCCTAGCGTTAGCAAATTTCCACCGCAAGTTAGATTTTCAGCCGTAGCGTTTTTGCATCTGCCAGGCATTTCAGCATTTTGCAGATCTACTGCGATGGAACCAACACAAGCACCAGCATTTTCAGTTTTCAGCACTTAGACATCGCAGAACAAGTCCCGAACCTTGCAGATCTCACCTTCCCGCAGCAGATCCTCGCTGCACGGTGAAATCAGCGAAGTTTATAGATTCAGCCCGGAAAACGCAGATTTCAGCATCTGCGTTTTCAGCACGTCGTCGTCGCGTCGTCGCCATCAACATCGTCATCGACATAGAGTCAGAATTCAGCTAATAGAAGATTTGCAGATTTCAGCCCTTAGCATTTTCAGATTTCAGCCCACCTCGTCGTCGTCCTCATCGTCGTCGACATCGTCGGCAAGTCCAAGCAATTGTAGAGATTTGTGCAATCATAAGTAGACCGCTCTCGCCATAGAGAGTGGGGCCTTCAGAGGAGGGTTTTACAACGTCTCTGGTGTCGTATTCTTCTCTCTCTATCTCTCAGTCTCATTCACCTTCATTCACAGTGCCATTCACTTTGTTTGTGATCATTTGCACTCTCTCATTAAAAGAACGGAAGGCTCTTCCTTCCTTAAGTAAAAGGAATCCTTGAGCACACTCCAGAGCACTCATCTTGAGCAAAGTTCAACATTCACTTCTGTTGCACCTTACATTGGTATCAGAGCTTTGGCAGTGTTCTGTATCACTCAAGGAAAGAACCACAGAATTTTTTTTGCTTGTTGCGATCGCACAAACCCAAGTTCACTTGGGCGTGTCAATTCCTAATCATGTTTTCGAAGAGTGATAGGAACCCAAGAAAGAAGGGCTTGTCCAGCCTCCCCTTGTGCCTCTTTTCGCTCGTTGAGAGCGGACCGTGCACTTAGCGGCCGGCCAATCGACGTGAGGTGGGAAAAAGCAACCTTGGTGTGAGCGCAAGGCCGCCAAGGGGTGCGCCCGCGGAAAAGAGCAGAACTCAGGTAAAGAGAAGATTCTTCTCTAATACAGATTGCAAGCTAAAGAAGAACCTCCAGACCCTCAAGAACATCAAGACCCTCAAGAACATCAAGACCCTCAAGAACCTCAAGACCCCAAGTTCCTCGTGAACTTAAGAACCCAAGACTTCAATGGATGGTCATCATTCGAAGCGGAATGGATACTTTGCTTGGAGGTGGTGAGCATGGGAGTGCCGAAGAAGAATTTTCCTCACCAGGAGGTTTTTCCGACCCTTTCCCATCTACGACAAGGATTGCACTAACTCCTATGGAGGCTTTCAATAAGATGGTGATGGACATGAAGTTAGAACGCGAAGCACGAAAAGCAGAAAGAAAGGCATAACACAAAGAAAGAATGGCAGCCATAGAGCGTGAGCACGAGCAAGCGTGCTTGGAACCCGAAGAAAGAAAAGTAGAATTTGATTGAGAGACCAAAGCAAGAAAAGCAATGAACGACCGACACATGAAAGAGATGTTGCGACTCTTTTCTCAAGTGCAGGCACAGATGCAAGAGATTCGGGAAAAGGAGACTCTCTTAGTCTCTTCTTCTCCAAAGCATGACACACAGGATTTGCATGATGGTTTGAATGATAATGGCAAGCATGAAGAATTGCATGACAATGACAAGCATGATGATTTGCATGATGATCAAGATGTGATTTCTCACAAGCATGATGATTTACATGACGATGATGTGATTGTTCACCAGGATGATGGTTTAGTTGATATTTTCTCTAGTGAAGCTAACCTCATTGCAGATTCGATCAATCACGAAGAACCGATCTTGGCTCTCGAGTCTAGGTCCAAAGAACCTTTACAGGAAGTACTATGTGTTCGAATGATTCGTCAGCACGCATTGTACGAGTGTTTTATACGTGATCGTTTCCTGTATTTTAATCAGCGTCTTTATGTGAACCCTTTTCCTAGGCATGACATATTGTACGTCGAGCACGTTTCCCTCATGAATGAGCACGGATGTATGCGGATTATTCATGAAAAGCTCAATAGTATGCATTCAAGGAAGTCACATTCCATGTCTCTTCCGTGGCACGACACAATCGTAGAAAGAGCACAAGAACGATTGAGCATCAAGAATAGGCATTTCGGTTGTGAATTGCCACAGTTGATTGATTTAGATCAGTAAGACAAGATTCGATCTCATTGTTTGCGTGTGTGTGGTGAACGGCTTGGCACTCCGTCTATTTGTTCATCTACATTGCATGCACAGTCTTTTAGGAAGACGAGATTTTTTCCATTCACTTTACATGGAATAAGTATATTCATGTTTTTGTGTTGGAAGTGGTTTCAGGAATTTTCAGCCATGGAGATTCTTGAAGAAGAAGAAGCATTAATCTCGACGAAGTTGAAGCATCGAAGGAGCCACAGAAGACTTTGTATCGCTTTCGACGCAGCCCAAAGAAGCAAGCGTTGCAGACCTTTATAAAGTTCAAGTACCGCACGACCTACACATCAGAGTGGGCCGGTGAAGAGTCCCTTCTAGGATTCTGGATGCTATTGGCGATCTCCCTCGACGCCACACAGTTCGGTAACAGTACCTCACTTTGAAAAGGAGGGGATGTCACGTGACACATCCAACCCTATGTGTTCGTAGACAAGCTACAACATGATCAAGGTTCAGTCAGTCAAGTCAGTCTAGAATAGGAAGTGATCTGGCACTTTTGTGAGTCTGCTCGCAGACCGTGCATGACCAATCACGTAGAGTAGATGCATATCCTCCGGTTGCACACAGCATGATTATCAGCATTCCCATCAGAATCCATCAGGGGAATTTTCCAGTGCATTAACCTATTTTTGGCATTTTTCACTTATTTATTAAGTGACTTTTGTTGGAAAGTAGGTAGGGCAATTTTGCTAAGTTCGTATATAAGCAAACCTAGCGCTAGCACTTTCTGGCAGAAGAGGCAGCAGGAGCACAATCAACAGGCACCTTCTCAACAGGACCCCAACAGAAGGCCTATCGTTTTTGCAACTCAGCATCAACCAGCGTTTTTGATCTTGCAGATTCCTTGCGACAGCAAGAAGCAAAAGACTCCTAGCGTTAGCAGATTTGCACAACGACAGCAGATCAGCCCTAGCGTTAGCAGATTTCCACCGCAAGTCAAATTTTCAGCCCTAGCGTTTTTGCATTTGCCAGGCATTTCAACATTTTGCAAATCTACCGCGACGGACCCAATACAAACACCAGCGTTTTCAGTTTTCAGCACTTAGACATCGCAAAACAAGTCCTGAACCTCACAAGTCTCACCTTCCCATAGCAGATCCTCGCCGCACGGTGAAATCAGCGAAGTTTACAGATTCAGCCCGGAAAACGCAGATTTCAGCATCTGCGTTTTCAGCGCGTCGTCGTCGCGTCGTCGCCATCAACATCGTCATCGACATAGAGTCAGAATTCAGCTAATAGAAGATTTGCAGATTTCAGCCCTTATCATTTTCAGATTTCAGCCCGCTTCGTCGTCGTCCTCGTCATCGTCGGCAAGTCCAAGCATTGTAGAGATTTGTGCAATCATAAGTAGACCGCTCCGCCATGGAGAGTGGGGCCTTCGGAGGAGGGTTTTACAACGTCTCTGGTGTCGTATTCTTCTCTCTCTCTCTCTCAGTCTCATTCACCTTCAATCACAGTGTCATTCACTTTGTTTGTGATCATTTGCACTCTCTCATTAAAGGAACGGAAGGCTCTCCCTTCGTTAAGTAAAAGGAATCCTTGAGCACACTTCGGAGCACTCATCTTGAGCAAAGTTCAATGTTCACTTCCGCTGCACCTTACACTCCTATACATAGGAGAATAGGGGCTGGTCGGGCAATAATCCTCAATATAGCCCAATGACCTTAAAATATGACCCTCCAATATAAATGGAGAAATTTGTGACCAAAACAGGTCTAAAGTGGGAAATGTGCTGAACAACCCTAAGTGTGCCTGAGATCCGTGTCCAGCAGGTGTACGGGTGGCCAACCCACAACCAAGGGTTAGTGCACGTGATGTGTGTGAAGCTTGTATACAGTGTGCGAAGCATCTAGAGATGAAGAATCTAACAAGCACACCCCCCCATCCCCAAACCCTCCTCCCCCCCCAACTCCAAGAACTGACCCAGGGATGTTACCCTTGGGAGCACGGTGCCCTAACTACTATGCAATTTTTGAAAAATATGCAAGTGGGTTTGATGTCGTAAATGCAGGTCGATGTAAATTAGGGAATATAGAAAATGCGGGGTTCGGGCAGCATTTTTTTGTAAATACGGGGCGGCAAATCTATTGGCGCGATGTTGCCTGCGGCACCCAAAAGCGTGCTTGCCCTAGATCCCCTCCCCCCATGCCTGTGTGATATAGAGAGGAGGGTCTCTATCCTGGAGTCATGAGGAGTTGATTTAGTGATGATACTTATATTTCTGTAACATTCTATAATGAGACATGATCATCAATTATACCTTGATTGGTCTCATGGACCAAAGTGCTGTCTTTGTGCAACCATTGCATATATAATCTCTATCTGTTGTTCAGAGGATCTTACTTTATTTATTTATAATTTATATATATGTATCCATATATCTATGTCTCTATACGTATACCTGCTGGCCTTGCAGTTGGCACTTGGATATGAAAGTTGGTGCAAGGATATCACAGTATTTAGCCAATATTACACATGTTTGGTAGTTGGTTATGTTACATTGTGGATGAGTACCAGGGGTGTGTAACTTGGACTTGCCTTTTAAGTTGAGTCCTGGTTTTCCTGGATCCTTAAAACATATAGGATCCTATTTGTCAATGTTGTCGTTGGTGGGTGCGAGAGTTGCCCAAGCACTGCCTTTGGAACTGTTTGGGGCTGCAAACGATTTGGCGTCCTGTGCGTCCTGTTTGTGTTCTGCTGGCTGGAGTGTGTCTTCATGGTGGATTTGTTCATGGGGAGCAATATCTTGGCTTTCACATGCTTTTATATCTTATTTGAGGGGGGAAGATGTGAAAGTATGAAGGTGACACTTTTTTTTACTGATTGCATAAACAGATACACAGCCAAAGATCAGATCTTTTCCACTCTAATTAGTCATACTTCTTGGTGCATTTGGAAGGTGAATTGACTGCACATTACAAGTGCAGAGCCTTTCTCTATTGCAGAGATGCTAGCTAGAATTTGGTCCAAGCTGATCCATACTGTATGAACGTTGATAACGTATCTGGAGCAGCAACATTTTTGTTTCACCAAACCCTCGGGTGGAATTCCATGTATCTTAGACTCATCAACAGGGAGTCCTGGTGGCAAGCTTACTGGTGTGACCTCTGTATACAGCTCGGTTTTTCCTACCAAAAGAAAAAAGAGGCAGCATGTTCTTTCCAATTATTTTCCAGTTCTGGATATCATGCATATGAGCATGTGGATGCTTGTATGTCATTTCTTGCAAAGTTTTCTTTGCGATTTTAACTTGGTTGTCTTGCTCATGACCTTTTTCACAAGTGCATGCTACAATTGATTTATTCCATTTAATTGAACTTTTGATGCACATCAGATGTGTCAGGCTGCTATTGTAGGATGTTTAGCAAACTGCTCATCGGTCAAGTGTACATCGTCTTTTGAAAAGGCGGCAAGAGTTATTCATGTTGCTATTTTTATTAGGTGCTTTGCAATCTTCTGCCATGATTTCTTAGTCATTAACAGAGTCCTGTCGGATCAGAAACTCCGTTTCCAAAGTCACCCGCTTCTCGTTTCCTTTGTGTTTTTTGTGCTGTTTCATAATGAAATTATGAAGGTTACATACAAAATTTTACTATAAGAAGCTGTATCTAATCAGTTCCATTGCAAAGAACAAGCGGTTTTCGTCTTCGATGGCCTTGCTGGTCTCGTTTCTGTTTCCTGTTTTATGGAACTATACACATCAATTCAAAAAGAATGGTCGATTGTTATGAGTAACAGTCAAGTTGTCTTTGTAGTTGGACAGCGGGCCAGTAAGAACAATAAATTTTGTATGCAGTCATCCGTCTATGCTGCCAATTCTTCTGGCATGCTGAATACAAAACTATCTCAAGCTTTATGGGGAAAATCCGTAGACAAAGGAACATGTTCCAAAAATTTCAGTTTTGTAAGGTGGTCCCGGGGCCCTGCTTACATTTTCCATTCTGATATAGCACTGCAAAGTGCATTTGAATTGTCGCACCCTAGTAGGATATAGTTGTGTGTAGCTAAAGTAGTTCAATTTCTCACTGTATCAACAATAGGTTTACATGAACCAAAGTTTATGATTTGACTTCTCATACTTCCAAGCTAAACAAGTGTGCTTATGAACAATCTGCAGGAAGATGAAAGTCTTCGAAGATGGAAGGAGCAGTTGCTTGGTGGAATTGATTTGGATCAAAGTGACGGTAAGCTTAGATTTGATGGCATTCACACATGCTTCACTTTGCCATGTGGTTGGTCTCTTGTCTCAATTTCACATAGTTACCCACTTAAGTTAATATTTTACAAGAGTGGTGACATGGCTTTATTTCAGAAAAGGTGGATGCTGAGGTTGAATTTGTTAGCTTGAGCATTCTTGCAAGAGGAAGAGCAGAACTTAACATTTCGCTTCCACTACCCTGCAATAAAGCAGAAGTAGCTTTTGCACTGAAGGAAGGTAGCAGTTACAACCTCAAGTTCACATTCACAGTGCGGCACAACCTCGTCTCTGGTTTGACATACTTGAATACCGTCTGGAGATGTGGTGTTCAAGGTAAAGACTTGTAGCATTCAAGACCAGTCAACATTTTTATCCCTTTAAGGGCACTGCCATTGTCAAGTTGGGTTTTATGCTGCATGATAACAATACATATTTTAGCCAACCACCTATCCGCCAGATTACATCAAGAGAAGCACCCAAAGGGTAGATGATTTAGGCCCCCATTTTAGATGAGTATTCCTTTGCAAGAAATATGTGCATGCTTTCTCAGATGGTTTAAGGCAGAAAGTGTTGACAGAGTGTCACAATCCTTCTTCTGTTGGGCACAAGGGCATAGATCCAATCCTTAACAGGGATGTGATACATACTTCTATCGGCCGCAGCTCAAAAGGATGTGGATGAGTTTGTGCGTACTTGTTTAGTAGGTCAGAAAGTGCCTCTTTGAGTGTAAGAAGCCTCTGAGCTTGTTGCTCTGCTTGTAGGTTACTTTTCCTCGATCAAAAAGCATATTTCCAACTTACCTAGGCAGCTGAACCAGACCTAGAGAGCTTTGTGTGTTTCATGTTGCTTCTTCCCTTGTTTGAGAGCCACCCACTTTGTTCTTTATGTAATAGTTGAATGCAAGGAACGGTTGGAAAACCTAGGTTTTATGAGCTTTAGTTAACTCTTCACTTTTCTCATATTGCCATCTGTCTTTGTGTGTAGGAAGCTTCTTACATTTTTCTTCTGGCCTAATGGGTGCGTTTCTTACTTCCCTGTGGAATGCAGTTGATCAGACTCATATTATGCTTGGGTCCTTTAGTCCTCGGAAGGAGCCTTATGTGCAAGTACTGGATGAAGAGACTACTCCCACAGGAATTGTGGCTCAGGGAGTTTATTCTGCAAAGACCAAGGTTTGTCTTGTTCTCTGTAAGCATGATTCGGACATGAGTTTGTTCGTTTCCCATTGCTCAATAGCATCTCTTTTCACAATTTCCATGGGGGACTGTTTGTGCTTACAGCTGTAGTATAACATGTGTGCTCATATACAAGTAATGCCCATGTATGCATGCACCTACACTCACCTTCAGATGCACATTTTGTGCACGCGTGTGTGTATGCGTGTGCATGCATGCACGTTTGTGTGTGAACCAAAAGCTGAACTCGTGATTGTGATGCACCAAAATTGAAGCGTTTAAACTTGACGATCAGATAAAGGTTTTCCTTGAATCCAACCCCTGCTTTGTGTTTGTTATGAAAGCCCAAGTGAGCAATCTGCCTAGATCATTAGAGAATGGCTGATATGCACAGTGGAAGGCTCTCTGTATCCTCTCCTACTCTCTCAACTCAAGACTCTATGTGTGCAGTTTGTGGATGATGATGGAAGATGCTATTTGGAGGCAGATTATTCATTCGAAATTCGTAAGGATTGGTAGCACAGAGCAGGGCCTTCTTACAAGTGGAATCCCCCTTTTTATATTTAAGATTGTTTGCCGGAATCCCCGTTTATATTTAAGATTGTTTGCTGCATTTGCAAGCGCTTTTAGGTGCAGATCTTCGAGCTGGGTTGAAGGTTTCATGAACGGCAGGCAACTTGTGGTGTGCACATGAGTGCAAAGCTTCTTTACAAGCAGTCTGGATTCCAGAAAAAAGAGGACTGTCAGTGTAATCTTTTCATAAGGAAATTTTGCATTTTGCCCTTGAAAGGAGCTCAATGCTGTTGATAATGCAAAAGCTTTTTGTGATGGCTTGGTGAAAAAGGGTCTTTTGTGATTTACTAACATGATCAAATGGCAAAAATGAGCCCTTGATGTCCATGTCTATGTTTAGAGATGATGGAAAACAAAGGCTTACAGAAATGACAATGAAATTTTAAACCATTGTATGCAGAGCTTTCCAAAAGTAGGACGTGTACAAGTCGACCCAATAAAGTGGACTAACGCCTTTTGTGGCATGTGGGATTTCATTAGCATCAGTAGGATTCCCTTTTTAGGGATGCATTAATGTCAACTGCAAAAAAGGGGTTTGTCATATCTGACTACAACAGTGAGCAGAGCTGATCGAAGAAAGTACAGATGCCAAAGTAGAAAGTGAGCTCTTTGTGCACATGAAAGAGCTTCTGAGGGTGATTGAAGCATCTCCATACAAGATTCTCATGTTAGCTTCTGATAGGTTATAATAACGGATACTAAGAGATAAGCTTTGGGTTTATTGGATACTGATAGGTATGATCAAGGAAAGATCTCATGATGGCTTATTGAAAAATTGAAAAACTTTTAAAGAGAGACAGAGTATGTTTGGGTCTCTAAATGGCCTATGAGACCAAACCAATTCATACAATGAAGAAAATCTCTAATGAGAAATAGAATTGGTAAGGCATAGTTGAAACATGCAATGAACCACTAAAATACCCGCTCTCTCTTGTGGGAAGATAGTTGATGTGTGTGACTATGCCATGACATCTTCTTCTGACGGTGCTCAATGATAGCACTCATCTATTTGTGGTATGGGCACATCGATCGCCATGATGGACATGGTCATTTCAAGTTAGTTCTAAGGTAGCAGCTCAAAGATGGAAGGCCCCCAATGATGTGTCTACATTGGAGTCAAAGCAAGAGGTATTAGTTGTGCCCGCACTCAGCTAATTAGCAAAAAAGAAGTCAATAACAGGTGGTGGGTGCACTATGCCTACAGAATGCGATTCCACGTGTCTTAGCTGCAAGACAAAAACTTCCAAACATCTCTGGTCCTCAATTGCATCTCTAGGGATCCAAACCCCTGCTGAAATAAACTCTCCCTGGAATGTCATAATACACTATATATTTGCAACTGTGATGCTACTCTAGCTTTCTTCAGTTGGCAAAATCCGATCCTCCACTTCATCAACCCACCTACCTGTCACCATCCTCGACTGGTGTGACTGCAAAGTTAATCAATAGTTGTATGTCAACTACCTATCGACAGCTTGCCAGATGCCAGATGACGATGTCATGTGGAGTTGGCCCGGAGTGTGTTGCTAATGTGTCTTTCCACATCCATGAGTGAAATTGGGTCTAATTCATTTCCTCTACGTTATGTTTCAATATGCCTGAGGCCATTTAAGCTCTGTAGCCAAGTTTGTTTGTCAAGCATTTCACACTAAATTTGGAAGCTATTATGCAAGCTTGCCGAAGTGCTCTAGGCATACCACCCCATCATTTATCTACCGCTAGCACACGGAGAAAAGAAAGTGCACTTGTCTCGAATGTATAGAGATGATCCATGATTTTTCAAAGCAGAATCCTCAAAGGCAAAAAGATGTACGTTTATAAGTTACCAATTTTGCCTTCTGTCGAGTTTTTGCTAGATATAGATCACTTATTTTTAATGGGCAAGAAGAGAGCTTTGTCCCTGCACAAGGGACTTGAAGGTGCTAATAGACTTGTGATACTAGATACATACTAAATTGGTTCTCTTATCATCTCAAGGCACCACTATTAGGAGCCAACCTATAAAACGTGCATTCGCGAGTTCTTTAAAATCTCTCTGATAAATCATTGACATGAATACATTTGACCCGTATTTTAGTATGAAGAGGTAATTTTCCAAAATGGACTTCATACGACCCTTCCTATCAATATTTCTCTATTAAATTCCCTAACTTTCAAATTTTCAAAAATAACAAACCCCTCTATTCAACTCCGTGGTAGGATAACCCGATTATACAGTGGAACCCCCAGATCTACCATATGGGTAAATAGGTGCAATGAAAAGGCATATATTTTACAGTAACAATCCTGGTGTCCATGCATCTGGTGACGGTGGGAGATGAAATTCAACATAGATGGAAGTACACGTAGCTTTGCACTCTCGATATTATGCTCTTTGAAATGAAAACTGCACATTCAAAGCGCCAAACTTACGGAACATAGAAATGTTTATTCAGATATAGGGGTTTTACACAAATCTAGATTTTATGAAGAGGTTTGCTGCACTTCCTCTAGGTCAATAACCATTTGTCCAAATGTCGAATAACCTGATTCTTTAGCTACTCTTACAATGTGAACAGAGGGGCTCCCTTGAAAAATGAGCCCCAAATTAAGCCGCATATCTATGCACCTTTCCAAAGAAATTCTGCAATTCCCCATGACCCTCATTTCAATAAGAATGTGACTTCAATAATTGAGCTTCAAATCCAAATGCCATCTCTTCACGATCAGTAATCATAACCTGCAAAAAACATCAATTATCTCAATCACTTCATTCACATATCCATATAAACTTAAGGGTACGCCTGGGTTGCATTTTGATGGGCACATCACACCTTTTGGGGTATCTTTCCCGTTTTGAACAGGGAAAAATGTGACAAAAAATACACTACTATGAAATCTCTAAATTTTGACTGGTAAGGGTGCCCATCAAACATCAACCCCTTTGCCCGCCAAAAATCAACCCTTGGGTACACCAAGTGGGTCATAAAGCGTACCCGAATTGTCCATAGGGTTACCGGCTGGCGCAGACTCTGGCTCCTTTATATCCACGACCACCACATCAGAGGTAAGGAAGGTCTTGGCAACAGAGGCGGCGTGCTCGAGGCAACAGCGTACCACCTAGAATACCAGCACGACCAGTCACTCAATTCGGTAACTTGTGAGCAGTAGTCAAGGAAAGTTATGGGTTTAAAATGCTCTTGCCTTTGTGGGATCAATAATCCCTTCTGCAATCAAATCTCCGTATGTCCCTGTTGCAGCATTATATCCAAAGCTGGTGTTATCGTTCTTTAAAACTTTCTCAACAACCACACTGCCATTCACTCCAGCATTCTTTGCAATAAGCTTTAAAGGATAACTCAAAGCTCTCTTCACAATATCAGCTCCAACCTGGAGACAGAGGAAACAACCAGGAACAAAATAAGACTTTGTGATGTTCGTACAGAAAGATGTTAAAAAGTAAAGTTAAAGTAGAACCTGCTGCTCATAGTTGTCCAAACTAGCCTTGATACCATCCACTTTCGACGCCAATCTGAGCAACGCACAACCTCCCCCCACGACAATTCCTTCCTCAACTGCAGCCTGGCATTGAAATAGGATAATCAGAAGGCCACAAAATAATGTTTTTCTTTTTAATTCAACACATATCCTTACAATACACCAACACAATATTTGAAAATTCAGACACCAACAAAAAGCCAATTTCTTATGGCTATATGTCAATCCTGGCAAAAAGAAACTAAACTTCAAGAACATTACACAAACAACAGCACATCAGAATGTAAAAAATTACAAAATACCCTGAAATTAGGATCTTCGATGGTACTGTGAGCTCTCAAGATGAAATTGAACATTATTTTAAGACATATATGCCTCTATTTGTGAGCTCAGCAGTGAATAGATTTGTCTGAAGACACTTAAAGTTAGCTCTCTATTGCCAAAAAGACTAACTCATGCAACAATTGGGATACTCCATCCAAAATAACACAAGGACATCTTAAAATTATTTCTATTTGAGGGGTATATCCCCAAATTTCGGGGGGATTTTGGTAATTTTCCCTGAGACAAAATTCAAACCTAAAAAGTTGGCAAAAGCCTATTCCTAAGAACTATAGCTCGTTATTTCCAAGAAAAAAGCCAGCACACTTACAGCTGAAGCACCCTTAGGCACGTGCCTTCCTAAGGAACTTAATGCATGCGTCTCAAGATATGCTCATGAACATGATGCACACTCAAACTCAAATACAAAACCCATCACATCTAAGACTGAGCTAGCATGGCAGACTCTGGTTATGAGGATACTTCACTGATTCAATTCATCAGCACAGAAACTTTATGGACAAAAGCCTGAATTTGTCTTCTCATTGATGCATTATGATGGACATTTGATAGCTGAAAGTCTCCTAAGCCAGAAATGTTAAAAACGGACATATCCCGACGTTCAACAAAGTAATGTGTACTAACCTCACTGAACAGAATAACATGACAAATCGGAAACTTTTAATAATTAAAGACACACACACACACCTTTGTGGCATTCAATGCATCCTCCACCCTCAGCTTCTTTTCTTTGAGCTCTGTCTCTGTTTGTGCACCAACCTGTACAACACTCCACGATGAGTTAGCTCAGTAAGAGAAAAGGCAGCACTTGAAGCAGTTCTCATCGGAAACAAATCTAACCTGAATGATGGCAACACCACCAGAGAGCTTGGCAATTCTTTCACCCAATTTCTCCCTTTCGTAATCTTGTTCTGCAACCTAGACATCAACATTGACAGCAGGACCACACATATGGTGGTGATTCAAACAGCGACAGCGCCTCATTCTATGACGAAGTGTCTACTCATTGACAGAAACATACCTCGATTAAGTTCTTAATCTGAGCAACTCGCTTGGTTACTTCTTCTTGAGTCGTTCCATCACCTACTATGGTTGTAGAATCCTTGGTAAGCACCACTTTAGATGCGGATCCAAGAACTTCCCTTCCCACTTTGTCAAGAGAAAGACCCATTTCATCCCTCACCACAGTTCCTAATATCATGAACACAACCAGCATAAGAATAAGGATGCAAATTTGAGATGCAAAGTTCGAACATTAAAGCATGTGCAACTTACCTCCAGTAAGAATTGCAATGTCATCCAAATATTGACTCTTTCTTTCACCGAAACCGGGTGCTTTTAAGGCTGCAATTTTCAAGGCACCCCTCAACTTATTGACAACTAATGTGGCAAGAGCCTCCTGTTCAATATCCTCAGCGATTATGAGCAGGGGATATCCACCACGGATTGCATCTTCCAGGATGCTAATAATGTCTCTGGCTGTGGTAATCTTCTTGTCAACCAGGAGCAACTAATACAAAGAAAAAAGATGGGCAAAAGATATCAGTGCATAGTAGGGACGGTATATAACATAGAAGAGCCCATCGAATATCAGTGACTTTAGCATCTTACAAACCTTGCAGTTGCTGAACTCCACTGTCATCTTCTCAGTATCTGTAACAAAATAAGGAGAGATGTACCCTCGGTCAAACTGCATGCCCTCAACAACATGCAGGCTGTTCTCCGCACTCTTCCCTTCTTCAAGGGTTACCACACCTTTCCTACCAACTTTGCTCATGGCCTCTGCAATCATATTACCAACCTCATAGTTGTTTCCAGCACTGACAGCGGCCACATCTGCTAGCTCACTATCCTCTACCTAAAATAACATCAGATCAGTTATCAGAGGCTTCTCCCAAGTACACGACATAATTCAAAAAAGTCCGGCGACTCACATCTTTTGACATGATCTTCAATTCCTCTACTAGTGCCTTGACAGTTTTCTCAATTCCTCTTGTGATTTGAATCGGATTAGCGCCTGCAGCAACGACCTGTACGAAAACAATTCGCTCACTGCAACTCTCAACAAATGCATAAAATAAAACAAAAAAATCACTTGCCAAATGTACTACCTTAACACCTTCTGCTATAAGGCCTTGTGCAAGGACAACTGACGTTGTTGTTCCATCGCCAGCCAAATCATTGGTTTTTGCAGCAGCTTGCCTGACAAGCTTTGCTCCAATATTTTCAACAGGATCTTCAAGCTCCACCTATATAGGAAACATGTCACAAAGGCATTATTGGAAAACAGTTGACGGCTATGCGATAGGCACAACAGCAACAAGCTAGCAACCGGACATTATACACTGATTAGCAAGAGTGACAGTCAAACCTCCTTAGCCACAGTAACACCGTCATTGACAATCTTAGGAGCACCGTACTTGCTTTCTAAGACCACATTTCTTCCTTTGGGCCCTAATGTTACACCAACTAGGTCAGCTAGTTTGTTGACACCCGCCTGCATTTCACAAAGGAGTAGTCTGTTAGATACCATTCTAAGAGTTTCAAAGCGCACAAAAAAAAACAGGTAGATCTTCACACGTGCTTACTATTGCCTCAACAGACGCGCGAACAACATGAGAGCAAAAACACAATGGCTTCACACTGACTAAAAAATAACTAAAGTAAGAAAAGGGTGACCAAACCCTCTGCATGCAATCTGTATTTGTAAGGATTGCATATGACGAGGACTTCAATAGCTGACAGTATAGGCACCATGGCACAAGCAGTGACCTGGAGCAGATATTTATCTAAAGTTGAACTGCCTCTATGCAGACATCAGTATGCCCTAGAGCAGAATTTTGCTTAACATGCAGTGATTTCCATTATGCAGATTGGGCTGACTGTGCAACCACTAATCAAAGGTA
Source organism: Adiantum capillus-veneris (assembly GCF_014529385.1). Classification (NCBI taxonomy): domain Eukaryota; kingdom Viridiplantae; phylum Streptophyta; class Polypodiopsida; order Polypodiales; family Pteridaceae; genus Adiantum; species Adiantum capillus-veneris. The sequence goes on from NC_140955.1 coordinate 42,814,269, forward strand.
TATAGTCCTGTGATGACATTGAGATAGCATAGAAGCCACAATAATCACGTCATTGATTCATCTTTCATCACGTGAGGCTGTGAGCTCCATTACAACGAGCTAACCACTACGATGGGCGTAAAAACTTCTCCCCTGCAGAGAATGAAAGGCTACTAGCAAGCTGAGGGCTAGATGAGCCCATTGACCACCTGCTAATGCACAAATATCTCACGTATCCTCATGAGGTCAGAAAAGTGAACCAAAGAGAGACACATATTCATGGTTTGTGAAGCAATCCTTCACCCTAAGAGCACTGCGTGTGCGCAATCCATGTCCCACGTACGCATCTCCACATGAAATCCTGCTAAACAATCAAAATGGAACAAACCTGCAGCTTCTTCATGGTCGAGCCATCTTTGTTGAAGTAGAGTTCCTTCGCCATTGCCCTTGTCTGAACAAGGGGAGTTCTCTTAAGCTTGGCTCCTTTGCAGGACACAACGTCCTTCTGCGAAAAAGAAGCAAAGGAAGCAGACGAAGACAGGCCATGGAAGCTTCTTTCAGAGGGAAGGAAAGCCTTATCATTGCCACCGATGGAGCTCACAATTCCGGCCTTTGCCACAGCAGATACCCCAGCATATATGGCCGCCATTTCCACTGCAAAACCCTAGCGACTCGACTGCTGCTACCTAGAAGACGAGGACGCAGAGGTCGAGCTGGGAGGTTAGGGTTTTAATGGCCTGAGGTGAAGGAAACACAGCGAGGGACGTTAAGAGAAGCTTCTGTAGATATTTTATCCTCAAACCTTCATACCCATTTTGAGACTGTTAAAAGTAAAGTTTTGATGGGGTTAAATTGCCAGTAGAGTAAGGTGCAGGAACTCGGGAGTGGGGAGTGTATGTATGTACGTGTGGCTGAGTGAAGGCCAAAAAGTATCATGAAACACCCAACGATAGGGGACACCCAGACAAACAACTCTCTAAACTAGGTCATTGAAACGAGTATACCAATTGGCTAGGACATGCCATTCAAAAATGATGACAACATGCCTAAAAGAAGGGTGTATCTCAGATAGAATTGGATTTGTGTGTATTTTTTATGTTTGTAGTAGTATGCAGAGAGGATGTTGTTGACAGCAACATGCCTAAAAGAAGGGATGGTGCGTGTATCTTAGATAGAATTGGATCTATGTGTATTTGTATGTGTGCGGTGGTATGCAGAGAGGGTGCAACATCTTCCATGGCCTTGGCTATAGCCAACTGCATCCAAGGTCTAGTCTTGTAAACTTGTACTTGCTCAAAGACACTACTATCACTAGGTCTAAAGGGATTACCTCTAAGCAACTATTTCTAACATTTACCAAAAAAAATTGCCTCAAGTCACAAGGATATAGGAATTCATGGGATTCGCTTCTTCAATCTTTGCATAAATTTTTCTAATTCCTTGGAGAGGTTTTATGGGTTGTATATTCTATTGGTGTCATAAAAGATGTTGAGCAACAAGAAGGCTATGTCAAGTGAAACTTGGAACCCTAGCAATATGATCCTTGAAATGAAAAAACCTTGGAAATGTGATAAGTCTCTTGTGATATACACAAAGGGAGTAAAATAGGAGTCAAAACTAGGCACATTGTGTGTGTGTGTGTGTGTGTGTGTGTGTGTGCGCGCACACGCGCACGCACACACGTGTGATCCTAGATTTCCACAATTGTTCGCAATCACAGAATGTGTGAATAGGCTAAGAGGACACTAAAGGACACCCAAGGTTTAGGGCTATACCATGAGGATGTTAGCCTTAGGACTTTGGGAATGCACACACAAGAAGAAGAAGAGAAAGAAGAAGGAGAGGAAGACAAGGAAGATAAATTTTTGTGCTAAGTTCAAAGATGATGTTGCCATAAGGGGGTCTTCATATTTTTGGGAATCTAAATAGAATAATGGAAGAAGAATCTTAGATCAAAAATGATTTTGTGTGCCACATACAGAGATAAGGAAGCTAAGGGCAATGTGTGTGTTTTTATACTAACCAAAAAACCCCTCTTAGTGGGGTAAAAAGGCACCTTGACAATCTAATGTGTATGTTAACTACAAATACATATTGGTTGTGATGCAGGAAGAGCGTGAGTTGGCACTCTATGTATATAGGGTTGCCTATCATTAGGGATTTGTAATCTTTGTAAGCCCATCCATAGGGGAGTAAGCTCAAACCTTCACAATACAGCTTGTTCATAATATAAAGGCTTTGTGAATAGATTGAATAATTCCAAACCTTAACAATAAGCTCTCAGCTTTGTTCACAATGTAAAGGCTTTTGTGAATAGATTGAACTGTCCCACCAAACCTTCACAATAAGCTCTTAGCTCGTTCACAATGCAAAGGCTTTGTGATTGACGAGGTTATCTTACATTGGCACGTAATTTCGAGTTGATCTCAAAGGTAGGGAGTCTCTCTCCTCGACATTGTGTGGCCATCTGGCATACATAAGTATCCAAAGTTCCTTCGAGCTATGTAGAGCTACATGGACACCCCAACTTTGACCAAAGCATATCTTATCTTGAATTTTGGGTGAAGCGACAATTATTGCACAGTCAACATTTGTTTTATTTAAACAATTATTGGCTACATTTTTGTAAGATTTTGACCTTAGAATCTTAGGAACATATGTGGAACTTATCTTGCACTTAACAGGGGGTGTGATTGGTGTAGGAGTGTGGCTTCCCAGTGATGGTACTCCTTGTTTCTCATCATATCCCTCTATGTAGGAGTATGGCGACTTGCCATAGCTAGCTCTTGTGTCAATTTGTGGAGTATGCCATGTTATAGGGGTAGTAACTAACACAACTGATGAAACTATGGAGGGTGTTTAGGACTAACATTCATAATAGAAAAGTGATGACTTTATGTATGTAGTATGCCTTCTTATACATGCATTTAGATACAAGGATAGATAGGATTTTGCAGGCAATTTGTTAGAAGGGCTTGACCTTTTAGCCATGGAAAGCGAGTTATCGTATCTAAGAAGTTTCAACTAAAAAAGGAGACATGTTCAAAGGGAGATTTCCTATGCTTCAAAGGATGATAGAGATATGAGAGGGTTCACACAAAGAGAGACGGATAAGCTAAGCTTACCCAACAACCCTACCCTTAAGTAAGCCAAAGGGGGTTCTACAAAACATAGTGCCTCCCCTTAATAGGTGTATACTAGACATTTAGAGAGGTTTCCCCATTCGGGTGTAGGTGCAAAAACATATAGACCCAACAATTGTTTGAAAGAAGTACAAAATTTCATAGAATATCTCCATTAGAATCATAACAGAAATTTGTTCCGTCATCATCCTTCTTCTTCTTTGACCATAGTGGTTTTGTCTTCACCTTTGATTTTGTCGTGGTTGGATCTTCCTTGGTTGTTGATTTTGTCCTTTAGATAGTAATATGTTGATTAATAGTTGTTTTAATTCCACAGTGAACACACAAGGGCCGGCTTTATAACAATTCTTGACAAAATGGGTACCTTTGGCATGAATAGGGCACCTTTTCTTTCGGTATGTAGCAGTTGTTACCATATACATGTGGTAGTGATGTGTGTGAACACACTAGGACCACCGGGGCATTTTTTCCCTCTTTAGGAGGTTTTTTCTCCCATGCGTGTATATACGCCCATCACTCTAGGTCTATCTATCTTTCCATTGCACACTAAGTATTACACTCTCAGTTGTGTGCCTTGAGCTTCCTTCGTCTTCTCCAAGCTGTGTGTAGGACCGCCGGGGCATTTTTTCCCTCTTTAGGAGGTTTTTTCTCCCGTGCATTGTATATACGCCCATCACTCTAGGGCTATCTATCTTTCCATTGCACACTAAGTAATACACTCTCAGTTGTGTGCCTTGAGCTTCCTTCGTCTTCTCCAAGCTGTGTGTGTTTCTCTGCAACCCAATAGCTACATATGCTTCGCTCTTTGCTAGTGGTGTTATACTTTTTTTTGTCATTATGGGTTTTCTTTCTTCCTTTCTGCAAAGAGTTTATGACATTCTCAAGGGAATGATTGGGTCCTTCTCCTCAAGAAAAGTCAACATAGCAACTTATTCTTCATCTTCATCAACTTTGGCATCAATTTACAATAATTGGGTGCATGGGCTCTTAAGCCTATTGATTAGGTACTATTTATGGCTATTATGTTTTGAGATTTATATGCCAAAATCTGTTAAAACTCTGCTAAAATGTGGTCACGATTCTTGCCATTCTCTATGTCATTGTTTTGTCTATTTGTCTATAGTTTTGGTTGTGAAATAACAAAAATACTACCATAACTCTGCAAGTTTTTTTACATGATCTTACCCTAGCCTTGTGCTTGAATATTGTGGCATCTATGCTAGACAAAGATTTGTTTAGCATCAAGAAGTTTGATGATACAGTTGCAACTTCTTTTTATGGAAAGAGTAGATCCAAGTTGTTATTTATCCAAAAGAAGTAGTTGAAACCTTTCAAAGGTTTAGCAACTAAGTTGGTCACCATGTCTATCAAGGATTTGGATACAGTTGCAACTCCTTGTTATGGAAAGAGTAGATCCAAGTTGTTCTTTATCCAAAAGAAGTAGTTGAAACCTTTCAAAGATTAAGCAACTAAGTTGGCCACCATGTCTATCAAGGATTTGGATAGAGTTGGATGCATTAGCAAAATCTATGATTAGATTGCATCTTTCAGAGTCGCTTTACTTTATAGTCATTAATGAAAAGACCATAGAGTCTCTTTTGCATAAATTGTCCAATGTACGACCCATGTACGAGAAAGAGACAACATCTAACAAGGTGTACCCTATGAAGAAGCCATTTGATCTCTGCAAAAAGAAAAATAGCAATGTTGCCTTACATCTAAATGATTTCAATGTTCCTTTCAGCCAATTACAAGTTCAAAATCTGAATTCAAATAAGGAAGTGAAAGCTATTTGCTTGTTATTCTCTACATGCATCGTGGGGGACACTTTCGTCCCTGGCACAAGTACACTTAGTGATGCCCTAAACTTTGATGATGTGGCTAGTAGCTTGTTGTCTAAATGGATTAGATAAACTTCTATGGGTCAAATGTAACACTATCTATTGATAGAGGTAGAAGAAAATCCCATGAAATGAACAAGTCTCATGGCAATCATAGTAAGTTGAGAGACAAGAGAGAGCTTGAGTCTATTATTGCAAGAAGAAGGCACACATAAAACAAAACTACTAGCAATGAAATAAAGACAAGAAGAAGGAAAAGCGTGACGATGGTAAGGACGAGATGGCAAGGGTGGATGGATTTTTATTTTTTTAACTTTTTGGTCGTGTTGGGATAGGGGGAAAGGGGAACACATCCAACACTTATAAAATTTCCTCTCTATAGCCGAGGATACCCAATGCACCCCAATCCACTAGAGTTAACCTTCAAAACTCAACACCTCTGCATACATATCACCATCTGCACGCATACCAACTCACATACGCTTTGCACCAACAATTGACAACATGCCACACCAATCTTGGCTGTTTACATCAATCACACAATGCACATCACACAAAGGTCGAGGGAGGCACATGCATCTCACACACCGACACCAGACAATTTAAGCAGAGTAATTTATTAATGTAAAGTAGAGAGGCTATGGTTGGAGTAGACAAGGCTGCAAGTATAACTAGAGATGATTGGATTTGGGAAACATAAAAGGGGACAGTCATCAATGGTTAAACTTGAGGTACATAAGGTGGATTGGGAAATTGTGGTTGTACTTGGGGTGGGTAGATAGAAGGTTGCAAAGGCCATGGCTACAAAGATGGGGCATAAGAAATGGGTGGAGGTGAAAGCGATGAATGAGTAGGAATTGTGGTTTGAGTGGGATGGGATTTTAATCAAGGATAATGAGTGGTGGATTGATTCCCATATCTTGTTGGATCAGAAGTGTACAAAATGAATTTTCCACATTCATTCCCAAGGTAATAACAACATCCAAGTCTGCATGCATCTGAGCTCGCACTAAGATTTTAATATTATGATGCAAGCTCGTGAGAAAAGACTCCAAAATCATACATGGATTAATAGAAAAGATAGTGGAATAATGCTTGGCAAATCTCTTAAAACACTTGCTCCATTGCTCAACAGTCTCCATAAGGGAGTTATTTAAAAAATTGATTGTGCACCAAGTGTTTGATCCATGATGGGTTGGGTAAAGCTAGAGGTTGGGTTATTGGTTGAATAGGTGGCAAAGTTAAATGTGGGGATGACACTGACGTGCTAGATGTGGATTTTCAAATGAAGGGCTTATAGACCAATACTTCTCATGCTTTCTCTTTTCAGATTCCCTCTTCAAATATGTATGGGCTCTATCACTCTGTTTTAGATGCTCTTGAAACTCACGCGTTTGTTGCATAAACCTTTTTTAGAAGTAGGTTTGTGTCATAAACTGGAGGCTGAAGCTAGAGCCCCATTGGGCATGCCACTGTCTTAGAAATATGTGGAGATGAGGACAAAGCAAAACTTGAAGAGGGTTCATGTTGTTACAAGCACCGATGATGATGATATTGTGTTCACCTCTTTGTCAGCTACATGCTTCTTGATGAGCAAATATGGCTCTTTTATCCAAGATCGCGTCTTTAATTTGGGTGCATGAAATGGATCCACATAGTTTGATTGTGGCTCTCACACTTGTTTCGGAAATGGCTTGTGGGAAATTTGTGAGTGATATTTGGTCTTGGCTAGAGGAGATAAGCATGGAACCCTTTATCCATGATACGTGTCTATGGTTCAAGTTTGTGATGCAAACATAATAAAGCAACTAACCACTTCTTTGTGGCGTAGCCTATTTGGCCATTTGAGCCAAAATGGAATGAAAGCCTTATCTCATATGGGTTCTTTGCTTGTCTTCAATTTTTCAACTTTGAACTATGTGAACATTGTGTATATGGAAAATAAGCTAGATCAACTCATACTAGTTTACTAGGCAAGTGCAAGCATGCGAAGCTAGCCCTAGCGTATTCAGTGAAAGAGTGAGTGTATGTGTATGCGTGCGTGTGAGAGAGAGGAAGGAGAAGATGGAGATCGTCCCTATTCGTTTTTTGTTGGCATTTAGGAAGGCTGAAGGGCCGCGCAGTGATGCAAAAGCAGTGCGTATGTGCAATGTAGGAAGGGGGAGAACAAATAGACATTGTGTTGGGTGCAGGAGAGTGGCCAGAAGCCCTCACTCCTTACTCTTATATATGTACAAAGAACAAGGTTAGTGTAGTCAATGGACAACTGAGCATTGGACGTTTGGCCTGAGGCAAGGCACATGTTGCTCTTATCCCAATTTACTCCCACTTAAAGGCGAATGTATGGATAAGTGGGTCCTACTAGCTAAACTACTGGTATGTACAAAAACTGGCGAGAGACTCTCTCAGCCTACACCCATTGGCTTGCTCACTCAATCTCCATGCAGTCGTATCAGCTTTAGTGATAGGCAAGCATGTATATCCATGCTAGAGCCTGCATGTAAATCTCGCAAACATCCTTGTATGGTCTGCATAGCTCCATAATGCATCATGCTAGTGTCAATCATCATTTGATTGGAAATCCTTACTGCAAATGCTCCCACTATGGCTGTTGGTGGATCGGGCCTCAACACTAGCAATTTGAACATGAGGTGCTTGAACGTTGTCAAAATCTACACAAACCTGGTTGTACAAGACTCCTCAATGCTATTTGCATACATTGCATTATCAAGACTACTCATCACATATGGATGTGTCATCGTCGACACTAGGATGGCTACATCCCTTTCATAGGTGGAACTATGTGTCCTGGCATTGCCTCATCAACTTCTAGTATGAGCATATCAAAACTCCATGTCATCCATCTCTGTCTATGTCTCCAGGGAGCATACCCACTCTACCTCTGTCCGCATAGATTTCGAAGACACCTACTGTGCCTCACTAGACGTTGTCACTCTACCTATTTCTCTAAAGAAACTACTGGTGTCCTACACATCTAAATGCACTATCTCTTGAGCATAATGTGGCTCAATCATGAATGAGGCACATCTCATCTCTCGCTCATAACATGTCAATAACAAATCAAGACTATGTTGTCTTGTACCTCAGATACATGCATAAGATATACCAGGCCACTATGGGCTTCCCTGGCAATCACTAGTCATCTAGAGACATTGCTCTCTAAGCAATATCTTACACCCACATTCTACTAACTATCTCACTGAGATAAAACTCTGTGTCAATTAAGGATTATAGCGCACATTCCGTAGCGTATAGGATGCACCACTTAGGTAATGACAATAATATATCTCTTGCTTCTGCAATGTCAAATGCCAAACCACAGTCAAGTGCACAAGACCAAGCCTTCCACTAGAGAAGGTGTTAAACCACTCATGACATGATGTGACTCGGAGGATTGCACAATCATTTAGTAACCATTGAGAAGATGTGTCACATGTACAAGACATGTAAGCAAGAGGAACACTAAAGGTAAATATGATGTCATCGTCACCGACATACTTAGCCACCTCTCTAGCCACTATCAGAACCTTACGTGCATCATGCATATATCTCTGATGCTGCCTCATACGTTTGAAATAACGACACCTTATGTGCCTTGTGGGACCATAAAGCCAATATTGCATATATTGGCAACTACAAGACTGTCGTCTCTCACAAGTCATCACTGTCAACTCTATACTATCATTGATGATAGATGTCATATGAGTGAATAGCACATATACATAAAAGCAAGTGGGAGATCACTTTACCACTACACAATTATAACCTATCAACCGCATCAAACCGATGCTCTCATATGCGTAAAACGGCTCTACAATAGGTATACAATGTAAAATCCACAACTTAACACAAGTATACGGAGTAACCATGGATAAGGAAGCATTGACACGAGATCTGCAAGCATAAATAACATCACTAGACCAAGTGAGCCCAATTTGGGGACAAACAACTCTCAACCTAAAGCGCATAACCATATACACAAGTAGTGAGCAAGCATAGTGCTCAAAACAAATCCTCCAAAATTGTAAGCAATAATTTGACAACAGTGCAATATCCTGTAGAACTTGTGACTACTTGTAAGCTGTAGCCACTACTATGAGTATATGAAAATCTCACTCCTACGAGAGTTGATACAAGAACACTAATTTCATATCCAAATTGACAAAATCGAGAGTAAATCTTGACAACTAAAGCATTAGAGAATAAATGTGAATAGATGAAAAGTATGGTAGTAATTTGGGAAAAATCCGGTATAGTTTTCCATATAATTTATGCAAAATCTCAAAAAATCTACACAAAACTTGTGAAGCCAATGAGGCTATGCGCATAGACAAAGACTCGGGTTTCTCATCCAAAAATTGTCATACAATGTAACGGAAATGGACTATGAACATTGAGAATAGCGAAATTAAGAAAAATGTAGTGAGCAGTTTTATGAGAATACTTTGAGAAAATAGAGGGAGAACTTGATTAGAGTTAGCAACATAATCAATATACTTAATTAACTTGGCATGAATAATACTTTGCAAGAGAGAGAATTAGAGAACTTGACAAGAGTTGAGGACCAGATTTATGTGGAGCCGGTCCCCCCTCTGAAAGGCTTTTGTATTATAGCTTCTCCCATAAAGAGAGACTTGATACAATACAAGCTTTGTGTTCCTTGAGACCTTGATGGTGCAATGAAGATAGAGAGATTCATGCACCACAATTATGCCTGTAACTTAGCTAAATGAAAGCATTAACTTGTCCCCTGCCTCAATCCCAAGACCTCAAACACCGTCGAACGTGGAGAGAGCTAGCAGGGAATGAGGCTAGGGAAGAGGAAGAAGAAGTAACTTACAAGAAAGAAACAATCTCCTCACTTGTATTACTCTTTTAGCTTAGCATAGCATAGTAGCATAGTAATGGAGATGAAGAAGGTGGCAAGCTTGCACTTTGGAGCATGGATCTTGGTTGGATTTGCATTCCATAGCCAAAACTTGTTGGTGTAGGCTCTCAACTTCTCAAGCTTGGAGAAGGAGATGGAGTTCTTGCTCAACACACGATGAGAGTGAGTGTGTGTGTGTGTGTGAGTGTAAGAGAGAGAGTATATGGTCAAGCTACCCCCCTCCTTGCTTGGATCGACCCCACTTCCTAGCTCAAGCTTGGACCTTCTCTAGACTAGACAATCACGTGCATTAGACATATCAAGCAACCATGGTAGCATTTGGATAAGTGTCCTCCTTTCCCTCTAGAGAGAGAGAGAGAGAGAGAGAGAGGGCTTGAAAAATGCTTAAACAATTAATTAAATAAACTAAATTCTCATTAGACCCCTTTAGAGGTCAACCAATAGGCTTTAGGCACTATACGAGGGCAGCATGTGTAGGTGCTTGACATGTGTCCTTATTGCCTCTTAGGTCTTGGGCTTGCCTTGAGTGAGCAAGTGTGTGTGTTCTCTCTCATGCCCCTAGCTTTAGGGCTTGCCCCCCTTCTTGTAGGGATCATGTTGATTTTGGAACACCTCACCCCTTGAGCACCTTAGTCATGAATCCCCTCAAGCACCTTAGTCATAAAACATGACAAGCACCTCAAGCACCTTAATCATCAATCATGACAAGCACCTCAAGAACCTTAGTCAGCAAGCACGACAAGCACCTCAATGGCTTTGTAGCAAATTGAGCAGTGAAAGACCTTCAATAGGGCAACAAGCGCTGATTAGATCATTAATATTGAACTATATTGGGTATCGAGCGAAGGGGCAGAGCCCAAAATTGAAAAGCAATTGGGCAAGCTTGTGAGCAAGAAATCAAGCAATTGGAGGAGAATCAAGCACAATCGAGAAATGCATGTGAGCAAACAAAATCAGAAAGTAGCTCGTAATTGATCAAGCAGCAAATTGGGGCTTTGAAGTTGCAAATCAAAAGCAATTGAGTAACATCGTGTAATTTTTCTAAAAAGCACGGTGAGCTTTAGGTAGCGGGAAACTTTGTAGCGAGCAAAGCTTGGGAGCCAACGTGGAAAATTTATAGCCTTCTGCAACATTAAACCAAGTCAGAGTAGCAACATGGGAAAATCAAGAAAGAGTGCACGCACACACACACACACACACTCGCTATAGTCAGAAAGAGGAGCATATATTTATTTTTTTGTGAAATCAAAATAAATTAATCTCCATAGGCCCCCCTTCATGAAGTGGGAAGCGACTCAAGCAGAGGCAAGTAAGCCTAGGTATCTCCTGGTGTTAGAGAATCTAACACTTACTTTTAGATTCAGCGAAAGCCAACTATGAAAGGAGAGAGTTTTCCTTTGAGAGAGATAGCAAGAAAAACATAGGTTGCATGAAAAACACTTCAACCATGCACATAATTCAAAGAGAATAACCAATTAAAATTGACTACTCAACGAGGACCCGATTTACTTGGAGCCAGTCCCCCTCCAAACGAACTTGTATTGTAATCCTCTCAAAAGAGAGCTTTGTTACAATACATATTTGTGCTCTTGCAGAGCCTTGCTTGAATCAAGAAGATGGTGTCTTCAAGATTCCATGGTATAACCCTGCTTCCCAAACCCTAAACACCCCAGCGGGAAGAAAGGAACTACAAGGAAAGAGGAAGATGAAGGTGGAGAGAAGTATTTTGCAAGCAAGAGAATTGATATTCTACATACACTTGCTCATGGGCGAGCTCTTAGCATGGTTTGGTAATAGAGTAATAGAGATGGAGAAGAAGAAACTTTCGTTGGCTTGGATTTGCATCCATAGCCAAGAGCTTCAGTATAGAGTCTGTCTCTAGAGCTCCCGAGAGAGAGAGAGAGAGAGAGAGAGAGAGAGAGAGAGAGAGAGAGAGAGAGAGAGAGAGAGAGAGAGAGATTTCTTTGCCAATCTTGGGCACTTGAGAGAGTGTGCAAGAAGAGCAAGAGCTTAAAAAATGCAACGATCCCTCTCTTATATACCTATGCAAGTGTGCAACTAGACTTGAATTAGAATGCTTCACACTTGACCAATGAGGTGAGGACATCTCCTAATGCAACTCAAGCATGCCCAAAACTTGTCCTCTCTTTCCTTGCATGCTAGAACTTTCCCTCCCCCTTCCTGGGACTCATCTTGGCAAGTGGAAACACCATACACACTTCTTAAGTTCACTCAAAGCAATTTTTAACATGTAGATCGTGGGTCTGCGACGTCAAAAGCTATGATCTATCATGATTTGTTTACATCAATGCATAGAGCTCTTACCTGTGGTTGCAACGCAATAGACGACACTGCAATGAGTCAACAGACAAGGGAGATAGAAGCAGGAGAAGGAGAGAAGTGAGCATCGTAAGCTCACGCTGTGTATTTCTCATCCAAAAACTTAATAATGACTTTACAAAAGTAGCTTTTATACCTTAGCCAAGGTTTCTTTGGTAAAAAATTAATTATATGGGAGCTCTAACTAAGGATAAATTGATACAATCTGGAAGCTTATACCTCCGGCTCATAGATTACAATATCCACTTGTCAAATAAGAGTTACAACATTCCCGATTTATCAAAAGAATAAGTGTTTTTACAATAAAGCTCTTGAAAAATGCTACATGGGTTAGCTATTGGGTTAAAGGCCAGTGTGCCTGGCTGCCCATTGTTCAGCCGCCCATGTACATCCATTCTTTTACTCATTCATAATAACTATACTTATAACTGCACATTGCAGTGTGAGTACCGCCCCGCCACACACGGTGTCTATCTCCTTCTTCGTGCTTGCTCTCTGCGTGTGTGCTCTCCGATCCCAACAAGTGGTATCAGAGCTTGGTAGTGAGAGCATTGAGAGCTTCATTATCGTTGTTGAGTGTGCTGAAAATTGCTGCTGCTTTATTGCCGATTTCTTGTTTCGCGCACGTGCACATTTCTAAAGAGCAGAAGGTTTTCCCGAGCTTGGAGTTGGGAGGTTCAACACTCCGCGAGTGTTTTCAGCAGGTGTCCTGTGTCCTGGAGTTTAACCCCCCTTTAGGAGCCATTCCTGCCATCAAAAACCCCATCTGAGCTACAGACTAGGAGCTGCGTTTTTTCAGCTCTCTTTGGTAGTTTTTAGTTGCAGAGCTTCCATAGCCATTACATGTGCCATTGTTGGAGTGTCTTCCACTTACGTGAGCCATGGATCATTTGAGAGTGTGTAGCCTCTTCTTGGAGTGGCCTCATACACACAAATAGAGTGGGAGTTTGGCGGCATTGTCTTCTTCGACTATATGTACAAGTGCAGGTGCAGGTACAACTACAGGTACAGGTTACAGGGAGCTTTGGATACAGGTTTCTTCTTGGTTACAAAACATGTATTTTGATTGCGGGACAACCATGTATATGGTTGTGGTTCGAGAGGGAGCTTCTACTTTTCTGGGTAGTCAGTTTATGCGTGTTCTTGAGCTACAAGTTTACATCATCTATGTATGTTGATGGATGTGGATATGGAAGTTTGACAGACACTCTTTATGCATGATATTGTGGAGATTGGGTTCACTTATACATAGAGCGGGTTTGCTCTTGCTTGCAGTGTTGTGGTTTGAGTATAGACAGGTACTTGGTTGACAGTAGAGATTGGGTTTCGTTGAGCTTGTGCATTGGTTATATGCTCATTTGGATCCATTTATGCTCACAAATTTGTGTAAACTTGGTCACCTTATGTCTCTATTGTGGTTATTCATCCATGGAGTATGTTTATGCCTCTATGGCAGCTCATTGTTGATGCATTTTGTCGCACAATTTGCCTAGGCCGGTTGAGTTACAGGTGTCACAGGTTTATGCATTCATTTGTGGATTTCTACATACGTTTTTTGACCATATTATGGGCTGATTTATACTCTATGCATTTGCTCTTTGATTGAGCAGCAGGTGTTGTTAGATTTGCAGCACTACTTTGTTGTGGCAGTTTGTTGGTTGGCTACAAGTTTCTCATTATTGCATTCTTGTTGTAATGGGCACTAAAGAGGACACAATTTTCAATATTGAGAAATTAGATGGTGTTAATTTCTCATATTGGAAAGATCAGATTTGGGATGTCTTGGTGTAGAAGAAACAGATTCGACCTCTAAAGTTGCAAGGTGTTAAGCCAGAGAACATGGAGAGGGATGATTGGGAGGAGTTGGATGAGATGTGTCATAAAATATAATATCTAACTTTACCAAACGATTTTCTCATATTAAACTGATCATTTAGTGTGGGAGAATAAACGGGAACAAGAGTTAGAATAGAGACATGTGCTTCTAGACCTGTCTCAACACGGGATCAAAAGGAGAGATGGTTGCATCTCAATAGGGGTCCAAAAGTAGATAGTCTATCAAAGAGCAATGTGCAACTAATGAAGCTTAAAAGACTTAGGGTTAGCTTCATTAAAGACCTCCAATGGTTAGTGTTAAAAGTCCTTTGACCTTAAGCAAACTAGGGCTAAGCTTGAGGTGGGAACCCAACCTAAACTTAAGCAAGCTAGGGATGTGCTTGAGGTGGGAACCTTAAGCAAGCTAGGGCCGTGCTTGAGGTGGGAACCCGACCTAAACTTAAGCAAGCTAGGGCTGTGCTTGAGGTGGGAACCCGACCTAAACTTAAGCAAGCTAGGGATGTGCATGAGGTGGGAACTCCACCTAAGGTGCTTGTCATGCTTGATGACTAAGGTACTTGAGGTACTTGTCACATTTAATGAGGAAGTTGCTTGAGAAGCTTCCTATGCATGGGGGGTAAGATTCTTGAGTCAAAAAGAGAACCTACACACTTAATGAGGAAGTTGCTTGAGAAAGTTCCTATGCATAAAAATCTCAAAGTTAGGGGAATTCTAAAAGAGCACATGGGACACATGTCAGACTCTCACTAAGCTTAACCACATGGTGTGCTTGAATGCTATTGGTTGGGCTAAAGAGGGGTCCAATGAGATTCTAGTTCCATCCAACAAATATCTAGATATTTTCAAGCTCTCTCTCTCTCTCTCTCTAAGGGGTAAGGAGGACACTTGTCAAAAGACTACCCATGTACTTGATTGCATGCTACATGTGATTGGCTAGGGGGAGAAGGGTCCAATGAGCTTGCAACATGTGGAAAGGTTGCAACTCGCCCCAAGCAAGCAAGGGGGGTGCTAGGGGGATATACACCACACACACACTCATTTTGGGAGGCCATTCTCACTTGGTGAAAGTTGAGGAACTCCACCTCCTTCTCCAAGCGTGTGAGGAGTGAGAGCCTACACCAACACTCTTGGCTATGGAATGCAAATCCAACCAAGAGTCATGCTTCAATGGTTAAGCTTGCCATCTTCTCCATCTTCATTACTATGCTATTATGTATGCTAACAAGAAGAGTAATGATAAGTGAGGAACTATTTCTTTCTCCTATGGAATGTTTCTTCTTCCTCTTCCCTATCCTCATTCCCTGCTAGCTCTCTCCACCTTCGAAGGTGTTTGAGGCCTTGGGACTGAGGCCTGGGATAGTTAACGCTTTCTTCAAGTTTATGTTATGCTTGTGATACATGAAGCTTTCCATCTTCATTGCATCACCTAGGTTACAAGGAACACAAAGATTGTATTGTACCAAGTCTCTCTTGATGGGAGAAACTATAATACAAATGCCTATTGGAAGGGGGACCGGCTCCATATGAATCCGCTCCTCAACTATTGTCATATCCTCTAAACTCTCTCTCTCTCTCTCTCTCTCTCTCTCTCTCTCTCTTCGAAAGTATTGTTCATGCCAAGTTAACTAAGTACCATGTTTATGTTGCTACCATCAATGAAGTTCAACCGCTATGCTCACAAAGAATCTCTCAAAAGTGCTTCACCTAATTTCCTAATTCCGCTACTCTTAAAGTTCATAGGCAATTTTCATTACATTGGTATCAGAGCATTTGGTTTCTCTTTTCTTGCTTAAGAAGAGAGGTCCTTAAGTAGCCTATTAATAGTTGACTTTGTTAATTATATTAGGGAAAGTGGGACTGGGATCTATTATCGGTTTTGTTGAGCCCACTATGTGGGATATGGTGCACACCTCGGGAGCTTTGGTCTTAATAATGGAGTCGTTTTAGACTTGCCTATGGCTTTACCATTATTGAGCCATAAGAAGTCCGAAAGGAGCTATCCCTCGACAACTTCGCTATGTTAAACTCACTCCACTACTCTCTATAATTAACCAATTCGAGCCGTGGGTGTAGATACTTAAGTGCCTATTTTCAAAGGCTAAGAGGAGTAGCAACTAAGGTTTTGAATTGCTAAAGCATACACTTAGTAAACACATAAGTTTAACTAACATGGTTGACAATAACCAAGAGAGTAGAATGAACATTGATAGCTTTTGCTTTTGCACATGAAAGTGCTAATGATGATGCCCCCATGTTTGTTAATTATCTTGTCACTAGGTTGCAACAAGCTATGGGCAACCCTGCTTTGCAAGCTGAAGTTACTCAACAACTTCGTGCTTACGGGATTTTCTTTCCTCTCCAAGAGGAGAGAGAGCTTAGGAGGCCTCTTGATGAGACCCCCAAAAGAAGACTCTCTCCCATACGAGAGGAGGAATCCAAAGATCAAGAAAGTAATGAATCCCTAAATTCCTTCGAAGATGTAGCCACAAAGAAGGCGGACTAAACGATCACCAACTCCTCCCAAGAGGAAACGGTTAACCCATAGTCCTTGTCCTCGTCACTTCAAAAAGGAAGAGAGGAAACAAAGGAAGAAAAGGGCAAAAAAGAGGTCACCCTCTTCTCCTTCTTCTTTACCTTCCTTCTCTACCGATGAAAGCTATGGCTATTCTCCTAGAGAATACAAGAGGGGAGGACATTGCAAATCTTACTCTGCATGGCGAAGGTCACAAAAGTTAAAGAATTTCAAAGAGGGAGGAAAGAGTATCTCTTTTCTCACCTATGATGGCACCTTTGGTGCTACCGATAAAGTATTGGCCTTCATCCAACAATTTGATGCGGCCTTTGGAGACGAGGGCTTCACGGAGTCCTCCAAGCTACACCATGTAGCTATGCACTTCCAAAAATCGGCTCATCAATGGTAAGCTAGCCTTCGTGGCAACGGCAAAGCCCCAAAGACATGGAAAATTCTACGAGTTTCCATCATGAAGCAATTCCTTGCAAGTGATGCAAAGGACAAAGTGCTTACAAAATGGTGAAGTTTAAAGCTTCTCTGTCATGAGTCTATCCACAAATATAAGTTTTGGGATTTACATCTCAAGGCTATTGTCTTTCAAAAGCAACAATTCTGTGCAGGATTATCCAAAGAGATGGCCAAGTATGTCAACTCTTAACGGCCTGGTTCTATCACCAAAGTAATCCACCACACCATGGTTGCTTTGCACATCAATTTCCAACAAGGGGTTGGACGGAATGTCAAGCCCATGGAAAATAAAGACAAAAGTGATGCCAAGAGGAAAACCAATGCCCAAAATTCTTACCAAGGCTATTCCAACAACAACAACAATCGATCCAAGGAGAAAGGAGTTTACAAAGGTGAATATAAACTCTCAACTCTCTCCTAAAGAGCTAGAAGCTTTTCATAAGGACCACAAATGTTTAAAGTGTGGGGAGCAAGGCCATGGTTATCGTCCTTGCCCCAAGAGAATTGCCCGCAATGAGACTTCTAGAGCCTCTATGTTTGAAACTCCAAAAGAGGATGCTCATTGCCAAGGATTTCTCCTTTCCTATGCTTGGGGAAAGATGCAAGAGTATGATGCCTTTATTTTGTTTGACCCTAGTTCAACTCACAACTTCATATCCACAGAGCTGACCACTAAGCTAGGCATACAAGCCCACAAGATGGGAGATGCATTGAAAGCCAATGGAGTTATCAAGGGACAATACATCTCGATTAATTCCTTAATTGGAAAATTAAGACTTCATGTCCAAAGCTATGTGGACAAAAAAGATTTCTTCATCTCCCCTCTCAAACATGAGAATGTTATCGTTAGGACACCAGTGGTTTACAATACAAATGTCGTGTATGAATCCCATACTTCTCATTATGCGGGGCAAAGAGGGATTCCATAGTCTACTCTTCGAGGAGTAGAAATGTATTTTTGTTGGTCTACCATGAAAAGTAAACATACAAGAGTATGTTTCAAAATGCGTGGCATCCCAAAAGTTGAAATTTGAGTGAGCGAAGCAACTTGGATTGTTTTAGTCGACAGGCCTAACAAGAAAACACACTCTATGCCTGTCAAAAAGACTATGCACATCAAATGGCAACCCTCTTTAGATCTCAAATTTTCAAACATCATGGATTTCCAACATCCATAGTGTCGGACAAAGATCCTAGAATGACCAGTAATTGCTAGAAGGGTCTCTTTGAGAATCTAGGAAGTAGATTAAATTTCTCTTTCAGCCTATCATCCACAAACGGATGACCAAAGTGAAATCAGTAACCTAACGATTCTTGATCTGTTAAAAGCCTATGTCATGAAAGTAGATCAATGTTCTCAATGTGAGAAGTATCTACCTCTTATATAGTATGTGTACAATGACATTGGACATAATTCTATGGGGAAAGCACCTTTCGAGGTTAAAGAGGGAAGATCCAAAAGTCCCTTACTACTTAAAGTACATGGAAAGATCTTCACTGCTGATGAATATAGCCAAGACTCACAAGAATCTTGTGCAAAGATTAAAGAGGTTACATCCATCTCAAAGCAAAGGCAAAAAGGGCTACTACTAATAAGCACAAAAGAGCCTTAGCCTTTAAGGAAAATGATTGGGTCTTGCTAAAGTTTCACAAGGCTCATCTGAGGCATGCTACGGGCAAGAGTCCTGTGGAACACCAAGAGTATGATGCTAAACTAGCAAAAAGATACTATGGTCCTTAAAATTCTTAAGCCAGTCAATGAGATGGCTTATCAATTGACGTTGTCCAACCATTGGCTCATGCACAATGTTTTCCATGAGAACCTACATAAGCCTCACAAAGGAGCGCCATCAAAAGAAGCAATAGTTGCAGACCCTCCAAAAATCGAAGAACAAGAAGAAGTACTTCAATCTAAGTCCATCCTACGACATGAAGATAAGGTATTAAGAAACGGTAAGATTATCTGACGATATCTTATTAAGTTAAAGAATTATCCTTTTAAAGATGTTAAATGGATGCAAGGAACCTAGCTTAAGGATAATATGAACCTTGTTAATGCTTACAATGTTGCACTAGAGTAAGCATATGAAAATGCATTTTAAATGAAAAATGTTTTTGTCCTATAAGACTAGTTCTCTTTTTATTGTTCACAAATTTAAAAGTATGCATGCTTAGAATCATGTTTGTGGTGACGACGTCTCCCAAACACCAAGTAGAACTTGTCACTCTACTTTGGAAGTATGATATGGACTAAAGAGCAGACATGCTTGTGGCAGCTACGTCTCCCAAGCACCAAATGGACTAGTCATCCATCTTGGAATGATGTTCTAGGGAGAAAAGGGATCCTCTACCCACTAAGAAACATGTACTAATGACTAGGCTTTATCTTCTCTACCTCATAGTTGAGGACGACTATGATTCCAATAGAGAGGTAATGTCATAAAATATAATATCTAACTTTACCAAATGGTTTTCTCATATTAAACTGATCAGTTAATGTGGGAGAATAAGCGGGAACAAGAGTTAGAATAGAGACATGTGCTTCTAGACCCGTCTCAACACGGGACCAAAAGGAGAGATGGTTGCATCTCAATAGGGGTCCAAAAGTAGATAGTCTATCAAAGAGCAATGTGCAACTAATGAAGCTTAAAAGACCTTAGGGTTAGCTTCATTAAAGACCTCCAATGGTTAGTGTTAAAAGTCCTTTGACCTTAAGCAAACTAGGATTGAGCTTGAGGTGGGAACCCGACCTAAACTTAAGCAAGCTAGGGTTGTGCTTGAGGTGGGAACCTTAAGCAAGCTAGGGCCGTGCTTGAGGTGGGAACCCGACCTAAACTTAAGCAAGCCAGGGCCGTGCTTGAGGTGGGAACCCGACCTAAACTTAAGAAAGCTAGGGATGTGCATGAGGTGGGAACTCCACCTAAGGTGTTTGTCATGCTTGATGACTAAGGTACTTGAGATACTTGTCACATTTAATGAGGAAGTTGCTTGAGAAGCTTCCTATGCATGGGGGGTAAGATTCTTGAGTCAAAAAGAGAACCTACACACTTAATGAGGAAGTTGCTTGAGAAAGTTCCTATGCATAAAAATCTCAAAGTTAGGGGAATTCTAAAAGAGCACATGGGACACATGTCAGACTCTCACTAAGCTTAACCACATGGTGTGCTTGAATGCTATTGGTTGGGCTAAAGAGGGGTCCAATGAGATTCTAGTTCCATCCAAAAAATATCTAGATATTTTCAAGCTCTCTCTCTCTCTAAGGGGTAAGAAGGACACTTGTCAAAAGACTACCCATGTACTTGACTACATGCTGCATGTGATTGGCTAGGGGAGAAGGGTCCAATGAGCTTGCAACATGTGGAAAGGTTGCAACTCGCCCCAAGCAAGCAAGGGGGGTGCTAGGGGGATATACACCACACACACACTCATTTTGGGAGGCCATTCTCACTTGGTGAAAGTTGAGGAACTCCACCTCCTTCTCCAAGCTTGTGAGGAGTGAGAGCCTACACCAACACTCTTGGCTATGGAATGCAAATCCAACCAAGAGTCATGCTTCAATGGTTAAGCTTGCCATTTTCTCCATCTTCATTACTATGCTATTATGTATGCTAACAAGAAGAGTAATGATAAGTGAGGAACTATTTCTTTCTCCTATGGAATGTTTCTTCTTCCTCTTCCCTATCCTCATTCCCTGCTAGCTCTCTCCACCTTCGAAGGTGTTTGAGGCCTTGGGACTGAGGCTTGGGATAGTTAATGCCTTCTTCAAGTTTATGTTATGCTTGTGATACATAAAGCTTTCCATCTTCATTGCATCACCTAGGTTACAAGGAACACAAAGATTGTATTGTACCAAGTCTCTCTTGATGGAAGAAACTATAATACAAATGCCTATTGGAGGGGGGACCGGCTCCATATGAATCCGGTCCTCAACTATTGTCATGTTCTCTAAACTCTCTCTCTCTCTCTCTCTCTCTCTCTCTCTCTCTCTCTCTCTCTCTCTCTTCGAAAGTATTGTTCATGCCAAGTTAACTAAGTACCATGTTTATGTTGCTACCATCAATTAAGTTCAGCTGCTATGCTCACAAAGAAT
Organism: Adiantum capillus-veneris; assembly: GCF_014529385.1. NCBI lineage: Eukaryota > Viridiplantae > Streptophyta > Polypodiopsida > Polypodiales > Pteridaceae > Adiantum > Adiantum capillus-veneris. The sequence continues at coordinate 42,835,387 of NC_140955.1, forward strand.
CTCTCAAAAGTGCTTCACCTAATTTCCTAATTCCGCTACTCTCAAAATTCATATGCAATTTCCATTACAAGATGTGCAGGTCTACCATTAGGATTTCCCTTTCAAAGTCTGTTAATCACAATGTGAAAGAGGCACAGGGTGGAGCTTATGAGCTATGGCAGTGGATTTGGGATATGCATGATAAGCATTCGGCTGCTTCTATGGTGTATTGGATTAAGAAGCTTATTGATTTGCGAATGGAGGAAGGTGCTTCCATGATTGCACATTTAAATGAGTTCAATACAATTTTCAGCCAACTTGCTACGCAAAAAATTACGTTTGAGGACAATGTAAAAGCTATGTTTTTACTTGTCACGTTGCCTGAGTCATGGGACACATTTAGGACAGCCATAAGTAACTCGGTTCTTGTGGATGAGTTGACAAGTACTAATGTGGAGTCTAGTCTTCTCACGGAAGAGATTAATCGAAAGAATAATGCATGTAGTAAGTCTTCTAGTGCAATGGTTGTCAGAGGTAGGACTATGGACAAGTATAAGTCCAACAGGGGTAAATCTAGAAGCAAGTCCCGTGCAGGCACAAGTAAAAAGGATGTGAAATGTTTTCATTGTGGTAGAAAAGACCATTTCAAAAAGGATTGCTACAAATGGAAAAGGGAAAATGGAGATGGTAAGAAGAAAGAACATGATGCTAAGGACAAGCCTAAGTCCAATGCCAACATTGAGGAGTTGAATGCAACACAGGGAGAGTGTAGCTCTCAAGATGACCATGTATGTGCTCCAACTAGTGCTACTAGTGAAGAGCTTGGTGATGTGTTGCTTGCGTCCTCTTTTGATGATGCTTTTCTTCTCACTCATGACAGTAGTATGCCTATGGATTGGGTCATTGACAGTGGTGCTTCTTTTCATGTTATGCCTTATAGGTCATGGTTTCATGACTATGATGCTTCGAGCACAGTAACTGTCAGGATTGCCGATGGGCGTTCTATGCAGATTCATGGCATTGGGGATATTCATTTGACTATGCCAAACTCTACTACGTTTGTCTTGCAGCATGTGCATCATGTGTCGGCTCTTGCAAAAAGCTTGATTAGTGTGGGTCAATTGGATTCACTTGGTTTCAATGTATCTTTTGGTGATGGAGGTTGGAAGCTCACTAAGGGAATCCTTGTTTTGGTTAAAGGTGCTAAGAGGAATACATTGTATTCCCTTTGTGTAGTTAGTGTGGCTGATCACATTGTGGGGATCACTAAGCAACCTCCTACTTCTTTATGGCATCAACGTTTGGGGCATATGTCACTGAAAGGTTTGAAGTTGTTGGCACGTGCGGACTACATTCCCGTTTCAGATTTTGGTGATTTTGAGTTTTGTGAGCATTGCCTTTATGGTCGACACGCTCGATCTTCTCATAAGAAGAGTGTTCCACACAGATCTTTGGAAAATCTAGCTTTGGTGCATAGTGATGTATGTGGGCTGATGCCCAATGCTTCTCTTGGAAGTGCTATGTACTTTGTTACATTCATTGATGATGCTAAAAGGAAAGTATGGGCATACCCCATTTGTAAGAAGGATATGGTGTTTAATGGGCATACCCCATTCGTAAGAAGGATATGGTGTTTGATGTATTCAAGCAATGGTTGGATCTTGTTGAAAACCAATCAGGTTGTAAGTTGAAGTGCTTATGTACGGACAATGGGGGTGAATTTATGGCTCATGCTTTCACTACGTTATGTGCTGAGAAGGGTATACGGCGTGAGCTTAGTGCTCCCTATACACCTCCTCAAAATGGTGTGGCAGAGCGCATAAACAGGACTAACAGGAGTATGATTTCTATGGCTGGTTTGTCAGATGCTTTTTGGGTTGAAGCAGTTGCCACTTTTGTACATTTGATAAATTGTTCACCTAGTGTTCCTTTGGGCTTCAAAGTGCCTGAGGAGGTATGGACACGTTTGCCACCTTCGTATGGTCATCTTCGTGTTTTTGGCTGTGAAGCTTATGTACATGTACCTAAGGCAAAACGCAGCAAATTGGATCCAAAGAGCAAGAGATGTATCTTCTTGGGTTATGGTAGCTCTGGTGAGATGGGTTATCGATTGTGGGATCCTATTGATAGGAAGATTGTGCGCAACCATGATGTTGTTTTTCATGAGGACTCTATGAACGATTGAGGTTCGGCGTGTGATATTTTAGGAGGATGGCCATCGGTATGATGGTCCCATGGCTGCTCGTGGGCGCCCATTGACCCTCAGGTGGGATATTAGCCCTTGTTGGGAGATCATATAGATGTGGGACAACCAGATGCACCTCCTGCACCGGTTTTGAGGCATTCAAAGCGGCGTGCGAGACAGCCTTAGTGTTTTGTGCCTTCTATGGATTATGTATTGTTGAATGATTGCGGGGAGCCATCATGTTATGATGAGGTCATGTCTAGTGTTGACAAGCTCAAGTGGGAGCAGGCTATGCAGTTAGAGATGGATTCGTTGATCCAAAACGATACGTGGGAGCTTACTCCTTTGATAGAGGGTAAGATGGCACTGCCATGCAAGTGGGTTTACAAGATAAAATTGTGTTTAACGAATGCAAAGCCTAGGTACAAGGCAAGGCTTGTCGCTAAAGGATTCAAGCAGCAAAAGGGCATTGATTTTGATGAGATATTCTCCCCAGTGTTGAAGATATCTACTTTGCGTGTGTTGCTTGCTTTGGTAGCTACAAAAGACATGGAGTTGAAGGAAATGGATGTAAAGACAACTTTCTTACATCCGGACTTGCATGAGGATTTGTACATGGAGCAACCAAGTGGGTTTGTTGTTCATGGTTCAAAGAAGATGGCATGCCGGCTTCTTAAAACCTTGTATGGGCTGAAGCAATCATCTCGTGAATGGTATCGTAAGTTTGATGCATTCATGATTTCAGAGGGCTATGTATGCAGTCATGAGGACCATGCCTCTATACTCGCAGGGCTGCAGACGACAGTCTCATTGTTTTGGTTTTGGATGTGGATGACATGCTGATCGCAGGGAAGTGTATTTTTGAAGTGGATGCCTTGAAAAATAGCTACATGAGACCTTCACCATGAAGGATCTTGCGGACGCAAGTCATATTTTGGGTATGCGGATCACTCGTGATCGTTCTCGTAGGGTGCTCTTTCTTACTCAGAAAGAGTACATTGACAGGGTGCTTGAGCATTTTCATATGGAAGGGGGGAAGGCCATTAGTACCCCGTTGCCTCCATATGTAAAACTCAGCCATGATGATAGCCCTCAGACAGATTTGGAGACTGCAAAGATGTCTCAGATTCCCTATGCATCAGCTGTTGGTTCCTTGATGTATGCCATTGTGACCACACATCCAGATCTTCCTCATGCAGTTGGTGTGGTTAGCAGATACATGTCTAACCCGGGCAAGCATCAGTGGGATGCAGTGAGAGGTATTCTCTGATAGTTGAGAGGGACTTCAGAGTTGTCCCTATGTTATGGTGAGAAGGATATGTTTGTTTGAAGATATACAGATTCAGACTATGCAGGGTCAGTGGACTCGAGGAAGTCTACTAGTGGCTATGTGTTCACAGTTGTTGCAGGCGGACCGGTTTTGTGGGCATCACGTTTACAGCCATGCGTTGCTTTGAGCACTATAGAGGCTGAATATATGGCTACCACTGAGGCTGCCAAGGAGGCCGTATGGATCTCACGACTAGTGGGAGATCTTGGTATGGCTGGTGATGCTCTGATGCTACATTGTGATAGCCAGAGTGCCATAGCGTTGGCACGGAATCCTGTCTTCCATGCAAAGACAAAGCACATTGAGGTGAGATATCACTTCATAGGAGAGGTGCTAGAGGGCAAGCGCATAGAGCTTGTCAAGGTACACATTGACGATAACCCTGCTGACCTACTCATGAAGTCTTTAGCCTCACAACGGTTTGCACACTGCAGATCACTGATGGGTATGGCTTGACTTCATTTGCTGTACTTTGGCCACTTTAAAGGCACACGGCCTTTAAGTGAGAGATTGTTGGGTTAAAGGCCAGTGTGCTCGGCTGCCCATTGTTCAGCCGCCCATGTACATCCATTCTTTTACTCATTCATGATAACTATACTTATAACTGCACATTGCAGTGTGAGTACCGCCCCGCCACACACGGTGTCTATCTCCTTCTTCATGCTTGCTCTCTGCGTGTGTGCTCTCCGATCCCAACATTAGCTTGCTGCTAACATTCCCCCCCTCCTCGACTGTGTCATCCCTTGACACAGTTTCATGGAGTGAAATAGTCTTTAGGTTGACAGCTGGCAAGAAGGTCTTTAAGTGCTTGAAGTGCTTTTTGATATATGATGCGCTGTTCTTTCTCAGGGACTTGCAGAAATTGAACAATAACTTTGTTCTTTAGTTCTATGGCTGGATATTTGACAAACCTTGCTATTAAATTGCTGATCACTCGTCCAAAAATATTTGTACACTGGAGAGGGGGAATGAGGTACACACCCAACACACGACACAAAGCTTCCCTACAACTCAGGGTATCCACAACACCCCTAACCTCTCAAATAACACCTTCAAATTGGCTAATTTGCACTAATAGACCCGCCTTGGCACACAAAACAACTATCTTCTACCCTGCAAAGACACCCACAGTGCTCAACCCACCCTTTTTGGCTCAAAACACCCCGATTCTATCGTCTTGGTAACACTCTTCAAGCTATAGGCAGACCCTTCCGCAAGCATTGACAAGCACCTAAGAGCGAGAGAAAAGGAGGGGAATGGGGAGAAGAAACACGAGAAAGAGGGGCAAAGGCTTGGTAGTATTGCATAGGGAGATAGTACAACCAAGTCTGTAGCTCCAATGGCAATCTTACAATACACAAGCTAACAAGCATCCATCAACTCTTTCTGGCAAAAAAGCCCTTAAACTTTTATCCCCTTTTATAGGTCTTGGCTAAGGCTAAAAAAGAAAAACAAGGAGCTATCAAGCTTGTGCAATCATCTTTAGCTTCATTTAGAACTCTTGCATTGCTACCACTTGGCACATTTGATTTTTTTGGTAACTTTTGCATGGTACCTCTCTCTGCCCAATTTGGCCGCCCTTGCACTTGCCCTCTTGGGCTTTTGAACACCTCTCGATTGTCTCTCTCTCTCATTTGACCTTGTGGCGTGGGACACCCCCCTTGGATCACCTTTGACTGGCCTTGGGCCCTTCTCTCTCTCTCTCTCTCTCTCTCTCTCTCTCTCTCTCTCTCTCTCTCTCTCTCTCTCTCTGGCTCACTTCACTGCAGGACCCCTCCTCTAGGCAATAGCGACATCGCTATTGGGGGGGGGGGGGGGGGTGCCTTTTAAAATAGCGAGCACGGATCGGCTGCTTAGAGACCCGCCACATCTCTCTGTGCGTGTGCTCCTGAGCCAACCCTAGTTCTCCCAACCTTGCTGCGCTTCACAATTCCCCGAGCCCCCGAATAGAGGCCACAAAAACCGAGAAAGTCATCTACAATCAATCCTGAACAAATGCACCAGATCTTTCCAACTGCTATAACTTTTTGCTCCGGGCTCCGTTTGACGAGCAGTCAACTCTTGCTAGCTCCATACACTACATAGCACCTTCTTGAACTCTACCACGGTCCTAAAAATTCCAACTGGCACGACTCCCCATGTGGTTAGGTGGACATCAGCCTAGCCCCCGACAAATCTTCAACTGGCCATAAACTGCAATCCGTGACTTCGATCTGCAATCTGAAAAGACAGGTAGGCTCCATAAATTGAGCACTACGCGCCTGTACCCTGACATCCACTTGGTCCACCTATCCTCAGCTGCCCTGTCTGACAAGAATCTGCTACACACCGTACCTTCAAACTCCAATAACTTGGGCTCCGTAGCTCTGTTTGATGAGCCGTCTAGACCTGCTGCTTTAGCACTTCAAGCTCTACATTCCTAGACCCAAAGACTACACCTCGAATCTCCTTCACCTGCTTCCCAAATTAGCCCCTCTTGGAGCCTTCCTTGGCCTATAAACCACATCACTCATACATTTCCACTGCTATCTGTCAGCCCATGATCTTCCTAGCTGCTCTAGCCTTTTGCCATGCTTCTGCTAGCCTGCACATACCTGCCCATGCCATCTTTTAGGGTTGACACACTTTGGATGTACCATCATTGCCCACCCCCTAGTTGAGCATTTATGTTTAACCACATAAGAGCTGTATCCTACTACAAACTGCAAACACTGAGCACACTATGAGAAAATCGGAAAAAAACTCAACTATATGTACATAGTTTTATTTCTAGCATATGAGAAGATTGCTTAGGTTGGTTGCCCAGCCCCTCTATTAAAACCTAATGCACTACTGGCAGCAACTCCCTCTCAAAATATAGCTTGTGATGCACACCATTGACCCTGTTCTTGAGAAAACAACCATGCATCCTCATTAATGCATAGGTACCATTGGGAAAAGCTTGATGGACCTTGTAAGGCCCTGTCCACTTCCTTTTGAATTTATTTTGAAAGGTAAAGTCAAGATAGCTCTCGTACTTCATCACTAGATCTCCCTTCTCAATCAGCTTTTCTGGCAAATGTTGGTTGAACTTTGCTACTCTTTTCTCTAGCTACTTCACATAAAAGTCTGCTGCCACCTCATGATCCATCTTCAAATTTTCAAGACTTGTAATCTTATCCTACAAAACATCTTGATGAGCTTTATCAACCCGCCACAAACCTTTGAGCACCCCTAACTGCACATGTACGGGTAATACTGCTTCCTTGCCATAGACCAACTCATAAGGAGTAAAGTTGGTAGCCACCTTGTACGAAGTCCTGTAAGCCCACAGACATTTGTCAAGGTTAGATTCCCACTCTACAACCTGCTGGTAGATGTACTTAGTAAGCATCTTGACTATCTGTCCATTGGCACTTTCCACTGAATCATTGCATTGTGGATGGTATGGAGATGAAAATCGATGTTGAATCCCCAACTTTTCTACTAGGGCATGCACCAACTTATTTTTGAACCCTTGTCCTTGATCAGATATAAGCATCCAAGGTACTCCAAAATGACAACATATGCAATCAAAAACAAACTAGGCAACAATATGTGCATTTACCTCTTTTACCGCTTTAGCCTCCACCCACCTAGTGAGGTAGTCTATAGCAACCACAACATACTTTTTACCACTAATTGACTTGGGCAATGGACCGACAGCATCCAAACCCCACTTTTCAAAAGGGTCATGTGCTATGATAGCCCCTTGCTGCTCGGCTACCAGTTGTCTTTCACCCATTACTTGGCACCGATGGCACGTCTTGCACCAACAGTGCACATCTCGCACAACAGAAAGCCACCAAAACCCACTTCTTAAAACTACGAAACAAGACTTGATCCTTACCTTGATGTCCTCTCTCTTCATGGAACTGCTCCAATACCATATCAATCTCCTCCATGTAAAGGATTCGATGGAGCACCCCATCTCAACCGTGCATCATAAGATTTTCTCCTACCACAGTGAACTTTCAAGCTCTTTGAACAATTCTCCTCTTTTGTAGCATGGAATGCCCTTCACAACATTGACCCGTACTCAAGCAATCATCAATGTCTTTCAAAGTCTCTCTACCTGCATAAGTAGCCGATGCCACATACAAACTCGACACATGTGTTTGAACACGACTGCTAGCCAACCGATCTGCTTCCTGGTTCTGTTCCCTTCTCACATGTTTGAACTGCACCTCTTTAAAAAACTTCAACAGCTTCTTTATAGAGAAAAACCAATTCTTGAGAGAATCCCTCTTTACCTGCCATTGGACCAAAAGTTATTTGATAACCAATAAAGCATCACCTTTCACTACTAACCTTGATATGCCAAATTCAGCTTCAAACCAAGATGTAAAGTAAGATACCCTGCCTCATTGTTGGTATGCACCTCTTCCAAGTCATAAGCTTTGGAAAAAATGATTGTGCCGTGTGGATCTTGAATGACCACACCTCCACCCGCTCTTTGTGTTACCATTATGTAAGCGCCATCAAACCACATAGTGAAGGCCCCTTCCAAGTCTGGCTCCTCTTTGTCCTCCTCTCACACTACCCTTGGATAAATCGAGAATTCGATCTCTTTGTTGACTAGGATATCCACCAAAGAGAACAACTCGTATGATCTACTTTAAACTCGAACTCAAACTCCTGAAGCTCTATCACCCATTTCATGATTCGCTTCCCCGGCTTCAAGTGTAGCACCACTTTAGGCAAAAGATTGTTAGCCGCCGTCAACACATAAAATTTAGAACGATCAAATACACTTTGAACTTTTTGCAGGCAAAGACTAAAGCCATCACCCACTATACAGCTTCCGTATAAGTAGTCTCTCTGTGACTAATTACCCGGCTTTTGAAGTAAATAGGCTTATAACTTCTCCCACCTTTTGTAGAAACACTGCTCCAATGGCCACCATACCCACCGTCATAGCAATATAGAAGTCATTCTCTTGGTTGAGAGGGCACACTGTAGGTAGCTGACATAGAATTCCTTTCACTTTGTCAAACGCCTCTTGAGCTTCATTATCCCATTGAAATCCATGCACTTGTTGAGCCCTTTTTTGAAGAGGGTAAACATACTTCTCTGGATCTGCTTCTATTCCATTCTGTGATACCGCATGACCCAATAGTTGAGCCCTTGGTTGTGCCAACTTGCACTTCTTCAGGTTCAATTGCCCTCCTTCTTCATCTAGCCTTTGAAAGCACGGCCTTAGCTTGGACAAATGTTCCGCCCTGGATCTATAACAGCCAATATCATCCAATAAAAACTCTGATGAACTTACCCAAGTATGGCTTGAACAACTTGCTCATCTAGTCTTGAAATGTAGCATACGCATTCACCAATCTAAAAGGCATACTGCGGTAGGCAAAGCATCCCCATGGAGAGATGAAGGTAGTCTTCAGCTGATCCTCCAAAGCAATACCAATCTGAAAATACCTTGAAAAACCATCCATGATAGAATAGCATTCGTGCCCGGTAGCCTGATTTAGAATCTCATCTTGAAATGGCAAAGGGTAGTGATTCCGCTTGGTCGCAGCGTTCAAGGGCTTATAGTCTACACATATTCACCATTTCCCATTCTTCTTTGGAGTAATGATAACAGGAGAAACCCATTTAGAATCTTATATAATACCTCCCTCAAGAAACTTGTTGATCTCCTGCCATAGAGCCTCCTTTAAAATATCTCCCAACCTCCTTAGCTTCTGTGCTTTTGGCCTGTATCCGTCTTTAAGTAGGATCCGATGCTCCACTGCTTTAGCTCCTCTCAAATCTTTATACTCCATCGAATAAGTCTGGATAGGATGCACATAGGTCCATATAGCCTTCCTTCTCCTGCTTGGTTAAATTTGTGCCTAGCATATCTTCCACCTCTTTAGCCTTCAGACTACAGACAGGGGCTTGCATACCTTTACTTGCACTGGTAGAATCTATGGTGACTCCGAATAAATCTGTATCCAGCTTCAATAAATCTTCATCGCTCCCTTCCTCTTCGACACTGGTGGACCCTTCATCATAAGTCGACTCGGTTTCATATTCATAACTGGTGCTAGAATCCTTGTCATCACCCCCGGCTGACGGATGAAAGTGGCTTTCCCTGGTCTTCAGATCCAACATGATTTGCCCTCCATTTTCTCGATCCGGCAAGGTAAATACCCTCTTCTCCCAATCTTGCTTGGCCCCAATTGCCAACAACCATGGCCTCCCCAATATATTTGGATAAGCATTTTCTCCTGCTTTCATGACAAAAAAATCAATTAAGCATTCAATCCTCACGACCTTTACCTTCACATCGTGTGCCACTCCTAAACACCGAACTTTGGCATGGTTGGACATCCTCATTCGCACATCGGACTTGACGACAAATTTAATACCAATATTCCTCATAGCAGTCTCTGTGATCACAACGACGTGCACACCACCATCAATATAGGCTTGAACATGCTTCTTCTTTTCAAGCAAAACGTCCACCACTGGAAGCACATCGATCGGACTCCCCACCCTCAAGGCTAGATTCTATACCGCATACACATCTCCTCCTACTCGGGGAAGCCTCGTACTGACATTGGTTGACCACTGCCTCCTTAATTTAGGGTTTAATGCAAGCGACTACTCAAAAGTGATGTTAGCCTTTTGATTTTGGACATCTCTTACCTGATCATATTCTAGATTACCGCGCCCCAACTGAAAATCCTTCTTTGTAATTCTTTGTCTTCGCCTTCTCTTGCTTGGTTCTGGCTGCTCTCTACCTTCGTTCACTTTCTCTTTACACTTCTTTGCTCTAGTTTCACGTTTCGTCTCGGTCTCTCTTTCGCCTCTTGCTCTTTTGTTCGCCATAGTATCAATCTCCTGCCTGCCAATACCAATAATATTAACCTTTTGCACTTCATCATTACCTGACGGAGCCGCGTGTATTAGGTTTTTGATTGCTTGCTGCTCCCTTTGACCATTAAACTGTGCCTGGCCCCTTCCTTGACCAAACAGAGGATACATACCACCCCTTTCCCTCGGTGGGTGAGGATAATCTGGAGCATAGTGGCCCTCCTCTCCGCAATTGTAACATCTGCCAGGCAATTGCCTAGCCTTGCCTCTTCTTGTCCTTGCTTGGCCGTTGTGCATAACACTTAAAAGCAACTCTTGCATTTGCTCATACAAATCTTGAACTATACATATCCATTGTTGAGGAACTGTTGCTACCCCTCGATTATGCTGATTCTCCACTTGAACTTCTTCTCTCAGACTTGCGGTCGGAGTGGGAACCATTGCCTAATATCCCAATGCACCTTGCTCAATCTTATTTTTAATTTTTTGGCTCTTTGACCATGCTATAGCAACAACCCCGTTGTAATTCTCCGGGCCCTCAAAAACAAAGGATACATACCATCCCTTTCCCTTGGTGGGTGAGGGCAATCTGGAGCATAGTGGCCCTCCTCTCCGCAATTGTAACATCTGCCAGGAAATTGCCTAGCCTTGCCTCTTCCTGTCCTTGCTTGGACTCTGTCTATAACACTTAAACGCAACTCTTGCATTTAAGTGTTATAGACTCTTCCTTTCCTTGCTTGGACTCTGTCTATAACACTTAAACGCAACTCTTGCATTTGGTCAGACAAATCTTGAGCTGTACGTACCCATTGTTGAGGAACGGTCTCTACCCCTCGATTATACTGATTCTCCACTTGAACTTCTTCTCTCGGACTTGCGGTCGGATTGGGAACCATCACCTCGTATCCCAATGCACCTTGCTCAATCTTCTTTTTAATTTTTTGGCTCTTTGACCGTGCTATAGCAACAACCCCGTTGTAATTCTCCGGGCCCTCGAAATCCACCTATTCACAAAGTTCTGGATGCAAAAAAGCCATAAATTTTTCCAATTTAAAGTACTCACCCCCATTGGACAACTGCATGGCTACTACAAAGTCCCTCCAACACTCTTCGAAGCGGGCAAGGAAAACACCAAACTCCTCGTTCACATCTTGCTTCAAATTCTTCAACCTTGCATCTAGATCGACATGAGATATCTCTTTACGAAAATCATGCAGAAAACGGGCCCGCAATGCAGGCCACATAAGTCTTGGCTCTCCTTCCAAGGCATGGAACCATGTCTTTGCTCTTCCTCACATCAGAGCGGAATCGTTTGCATTTTGCTATCTTCATTTGGCATATGCAATGATAGCATATACAACTCAAAATCGGCCATCCACTCTTCCCGATCTTCTTCTCCGGTGAAAACTGGTCCATATATGTGCGCTGCCATCTCTCCTTGATAGAGTAACTTTCTTTGATCAAAACCGACAAGCAATCAGTTGCTCCTTAGTGGGGGCACCAGAAGATGGAGAGGGGGAACGAGGTACACACCCGACACAAAGCACAAAGCCCACCTACAGCTCAGGGTATCCACAACACCCCTAACCTCTCAAATAATACCTTCAAATTGACTAATTTGCACTAACAAACCCACCCTGGCACGCAAAACAACTATCTTCTACCCTGTAGAGACACCATTCAGCACAAATGCATCCACACTGCTCAACTCACCCTTTCCGGCTCATAAAACACCCTGATTTTGTCCTCTTGGTAACACTCTTCAAACTGCAGGCAAACCCTTCCGCAAGCATTGACAAGCACACTAAGAGCGATAGAAAAGGAGGGGAATGGGGAGAAGCAACCCGAGAAAGAGGGGCAAAGGCTTGGTAGTATTATGCATAGGGAGATAGTACAACCAAGTCTGCAACTCCAATGGCAAGCTTACAATACACATGCTTGCAAGCATCCCCAACAACTCTCTCTGGCAAAAAAGCCCTTAAAAATTCACTTCTATCCCCTTTTATAGGGCTTGGCTAAGGCTAAAAAAGATAAAACAAGGAGCTATCAAGCCTGTGCAATCATGTTTAGCTTTAGTTAGAATTCTCTTGCATTGCTACCACTTGCCACATTTGATTTTTTTGGTAACTTTTGCATGGTACCTCTCTCTGCCCAATTTGGCCGCCCTTGCACTTGCCTTCTTGGGCCTATGAACACCTCTCAGATTCTCTCTCTCTCTCTCTCTCTCTCTCTCTCTCTCTCTCTCTCTCTCTCTCTCTCTCTCTCTCTCTCTCTCTCTCTCTCTCTCTCTCTCTCTCTCTCTCTCATTTGACCTTGTGGCGCAGGACACCCCCCTTGGCTCACCTTTGACCGGCCTTGGGCCCTTCTCTCTCTTTGGCTCACTTCACTGCGAGACCCCTCCCCTAGGCAATAGCGACATCGCTATTGGGGGGGGATTTTGCCTTTAAAAATAGCGAGCGCGGGATTGGCTACTTACAGACCCACAATGTCACCTCTACATGTGCGCTCCCAAGCCGACCCGAGTTCTCCCAACCTTGCCGCGCTTCACAATTCCCCGAGTCATCGAATCGAGGTCGCAAAAACCGAGAAAGTCATCTCCAATCAATCCCGAACAAATGCACCTAATCTTTCCAACTGCTGTAACTTTCTGCTCTGAGCTCCGTTTGATGAGCAGTCAACTCCTGCTTGCTCATACATTGCATATCACTTTCTCAAACTCTACCGTGGTCCTAAAAATGCTAGATGGCATGACTCCCCATGTAATCAGGTGGGCACCAACCTAGCCCTCGGCAAAACTTCAACTAGCCATAAACTACAATCCGTGGCTTCGCTCTGCAATCCGAAAAGACGGGTAGGCTCCATAAATTGAGCACTATGCACCTATACCATGACATCCACTTGGGCCACTTGTCCTCAACTGCCCTGTCGGGCAAGAATCTGCTACACACCGTACCTTCAAACTCCAATAACTTGGGCTCCCTAGCTCTGTTTGCTGAGCCGTCTGGACCTGCTCCTTCAACACTTCAAGCTCTACATTCTTGGATCCAAAGATTGCAGCTCGAATCTCCTTCACTTGCTCCCCAAATTAGCCCCTTATAGAGCCTTCCTTGGACTATAAACCGCATCAGTCATACATCTCCGCTGCTCCCTGTCAGCCCATGATCTTCCTAGCTGCTCCAGCCTTTTGCCATGCTTCTGCTAGCCTGCACATACCTGCCCATTCCATCTTCTAGGGTCGACACACTTTGGATGTACCAATGCCATGTAAAGAACCAAGTGTAAAAATCTTCTTCGAATAATGCCAACATATTGCTTGATAGCAAGAACATGCATTTGGCATAGAGGCTATAAAGGACTTCTTCTAAAGGGTTGCCCACTCAAATCATAGCATAATCCTTGGTTACTTCTAAAAAGGATATCCATGGTCCTCATGCTTGTTCAAGCTCATGAAAAACTTGGATACATGTGAGAAACATTTTGCAGATTTTAAATAGCATTGCACACGAGAGATCAAGGAGGCTCTTGAAGAAATTCATGGTGCTCGTTAGGGTTTCATCACGTATTCTTCAGTTGCTGGTCCTTGCTCTGGAGTTGGCAGTTTCGGGTAGTTAAGCCAAGTCGGCCTTTCCTTCTATAGTGCTTCATGTGCTGGCCATGTCCTTACCCTTGGTACATATGACAGGATGTTGGGTCCTTCTGTATTGATGCCGGTGCCCTTGTAAACAAGATGAGATATTTTGAGTTTTTGTTGAGCCAATTTTTCCTCCATGTGCGACTGTTGATGCCATTGAGAATTGATTTGATTGGGAGTGAGTTGAGTTACATTGACAGAGTGAAGAACCCTCAACTCCCAATCCATAGCCGCTTTCCATTCAACATCCACTTTGTGAACAATCTTCTCTTTAAGTACATCTTCTTCAGATTTAGAGAGCTAGACCATTGGCACTTGCTCCTTGCTTGTGATTGGTACCTGGAATTCAAAACTTCCTATCTGCCCTTCATTTGGTCGTGTTTCCATTTCTGCAAAGGAGATTGATGGTATCTCTAGATTCGACTGCTCAAATGTACCTGCTTCCCCATGAGTGTCCACATTCCCTTCTATCAGCAACTGATTGGATTTCTTTAATTCCTCTATCTCTTTAAGCAACTGCTCTTCCCTTTGCATATGCATTAGGGCGAGGTCACTTCTTTGTTCTTGTTCCAGCTTCAGCTCAAGTTCCAAGTCTTTGTTTCTCTTTTCTAAAGTCTTGTAAACTTCATCAGTCCCCTTGAGTGAAGCTACTGCTGGGTTTTTTCTTATTTGCTTTAGAAATGCCGCTTGGTCATTGATTCCATGCTCTGAGTATTGCAAAGCGGAATTTGCTACATTCAAATGTACTTGGAGCTTTTGTACCGACTGAGTAGTGCTCATAAGTTCATTTATTACTTCAATCAGCTGTTGGTCCTTGCTTTTACAGGGATCCGACAACTTTGTGAGGAGTTCCCCTAATTCTTCTATTTCCTTTTGTTGCTTTTCCTTGACACTTTGGTGTTGTTTTGCTTCGTTTTGATTTGGCCTTGAAGATTTTCAATGATATTCATCCTGTCTTCAAGCTCGCCTTGGAGAGCATCAATCACTTGTTCAAGTTCTCGAGCTTTAGCACTGCGGCTAAGAGCTACTCTTTGCATTTTCTCCATCATTAGTTGCATGTGCTTTGCATATTCATTAACTTGGATGATCACTTCATCTGTTGTCTCTTTGAATTCTGCTTGAGGCTCTTTAAAAGTTCCAACCTCATTGTTGGTTGTTTCCTTGGGATGTTCTTGATTTGACTTCCTCCTTTTTTTCTCATATTCTTTTATTTTCCTGCCTTCATCTGATTGGTTAGTTAGTGAAGGGCTTGGACTAGGAAAAGGTTGATCTTCTTGTTCGATATTGGGTGAGGGTGGTCTTGGAGACATCTCCCTCTGTTCCTGTTGTGGTTCACTTGGTTTCCCCACTTTTGCTTGCTATGGTTGTTGAGTAGTCGACTCTTCTCTGGCTTTTCTTTGAGCTTCTAAAGCCTCTTGTATCTTCAAGGCTTCAGATTCTGCATACATCCTTTCTAGCAGATCCGTAGGATCTTCTTGGATCTTCTTCTCAGGGTTTTTGGCTCTAGGACCCTTGACTTTTCTTGGACTCCATAAATCTGGATTCTGTCCTACAGCTTGTTGGCTTCGTTCATAAGCTTTTTTTTCTCTTTCAAACCTTGCCTTTTTTTGTTAAGGTTCTTTTTGATGGGCGGCCACTCCCTTTCTTTTCATCTCTTCTCTCCTTGCCCTTTTTTTCTCATTGTCTGAACTTTCTTCACTGCTATGGACTTCAGGTGAGCTTTTTGCTAACTCTTCATTTGATTTATAAATCCCTTTTTCTTTGATCTAGTGGCTCGTGGAGAGGGCTGAGCTGTGATTATCGATGTGTTCTAATCTGGGACTGGCGGCAAGCTATCGGCCATCCCAATGGCATGGTATGCAATTCGGGTCAAAACTTCTGGAGCTTCCAAATATGTTACTCTTCCTTCCTTCTTTGTGCTCTTGAGTGTTGTAAGCACATACTAAGCATGATCTATTGATTATCTTGTTGTTGACTTCAATACCTGCGTGAAGGTGGTTGCTAACATGAACTAGAAATTTTCTCCTCCACTTGGCTATCTTTGTAGTTCCATTGGGATTATTTCCCTTGTCTAATAGGTGGCTGACCCTGTGATGGACTCTCTGACTGGTCCTTCACCACTTCAGTGCCTCTAGCTTCGGTCAAGTCTGATCTAGCTTGTCATACTTCTTCAAGAAAACTCTAAATTGTAGCTATCATGGATTCATTCAATCCACATATTTCCTTCTCCTCTATTTGCTATAAGTGCTCTTCTTGAGCCCATGAAGGCTAAGGATGTAGTTTTTGTATTGTCAAAGCATCTGAACACTCTAGTTGTTCCAAAATCTTCTTTGCCAAATTCTTTGTAATCCTAGTTGCCAACTCTCACTTTTCTTGTCATTCAAATCAACTACCTTCTCTTTCCCTTTTGCCTTTCATATGTCTCTATACTGCTCCCACTTGTTGGTTTCAATAGTTTGATTACTCTCAGGTTTGTCTAAGGGAACTTTTTACAACATTTGGCAGATCTCACAAAGAGATGGTCCCAAGACTAACATGTCAATCTTAAGGAACAAGTGACACGACTAGGGCATGGAGCCAACCAAGAGGTTGTCAATCTCATGTTTGAACACAATACACTCTGTGGAAATAGTCTATGAACTCTCTAATTGCGGAAAAGCTAATTTCTACCTCTCTAATCCAGTCACACATCCACATGCAAAACCAGGAGCAAATCAACTCCGATCAACACCAAACTTGGCAGGCACATACCTTACTAGGCAAAAAACACTTCTCAACCATCAAACCTAAAATTTGTACACTAGAAAAAATTGCAATTTTCTCTAGCAGCAAAATTACAATTCTTTGAATTTGTTGTTGAACACACCTGATAGGTACTTCTAAAGTGTCGAGAATCTAATACAATTGATGAAATCTCAAAATGATGCTTGGATAGTGAGAGATGTCACATGGAAGGTTGTGGGAGTCGACGTTATGATCTTGCAAAACTCTTGCAATGTAGGTATCGGCATGTAGAGCTCCTCAAGGCTAACACACAAATGCTCTCTGCTTTTGGATACAATAACCGTGCGATGCAATGCAAATAGATGAAATCTTGACAGCAAGAGAGTTCCCATGATGTACAAAGAAACCTTATCTATTCATTAAAGATAATAAAATTGTGCTTTTCAAAACCTTACAAAGGTGCCTTTTATACCTTGGCTAAGGAACTTATTTGTACAAAGGCTAAAACTTCTTCAAAAATATGTGAGAATCTTCCAACACTTCCCCCTCCTACTTCATGTTGTCCTGACATGAGTCAAGGTTTGAAATTTCAAAGTCTCCCATCAAGCTCTCTTTGTCTCCTTGAGGAAAGCGAAGGTTGGTAGTTGTTCCAGCTTTTGCTTGTGGCTCCACTTCTTGGGAATTCTTTTTGTGTCGTTTTGCATAGCTCCAACAACATGATTTGGGGTGGTGTACCTTGGTGGTTTCTTGGCAAGGAAGTGGAAGTGCTGGTGGTATAGGCGGGCGGGATCCTCTACTTGCTTTAGTATAAGGTCAGAGAAGGTGGTAGAGGTTGTACTCTTTGTGAGTGTTCCAGCTGTTTTTCTATCTCTGGCTCTCATTGTCATAGCTTTAGTGGGCAACTTTAGTGCTTCAGCCATTATGTCTTTGTTGATGATTACTTTGAATTTTTGTACTTGTTGATCTGTGATCTGGGTAGATCCATCCTCTTTAATCGTTGACAGTAGTTCATAAGCTCTTTGAAAGTCTACTTCACATGGTTCTTGATCATAAAATTCTTGAAGTCCCATACTTCTGTTGCTTCTTTCGTTGCTGGCTTAGCTGCTACATCATAGACTTCTTTAGGTAGATTTGCAACTCTACCTGATTTCCATCTACACTTTTGAATCTTCTGGTGAAGACTGTGGTGTTATCTCCTCAAGCTGTTCTTTTAACAAGTAGGTTACTTTGGCCGTTTTCATAGAATTGGGCTCCAACTGATATGGTGGCAACTCTTGCAGCTTCTCTTTTTGGGTCTTTCTTTTCTTTACTTTCTTAGCAGCTTGCATTGCACCTATTACTAACCAACGGGGTATCATTTCCATGGAGAACAGATATGCATTTGGTAGATCATCGTCTACCCCTTTTGGTGATTCTCCTAAAATAATCCTTGTTAAATGATTCGCTAGGATTATATTACAACCACCTAATAACTCTAAAGAAACAAACGAGAGAATGAACGACAATATAAATGACACGGTTGAACTAGAGCTGAGGTTTCAACAAACAACGGGGTTCACAAAAAGAACTCAGACGAGAGTGGTGAGAAAGAAACTAGACCAGGGATCCTACATCCTCAAGAGATTGAGAAGTTGACTACTTGTAAAGTAGGAGCAATTGAAGGAATGGTAGCAAACACAACAGATGAATCTGTTTACCATATACCTTTTACCGTGTTGGAAGTTAAATGTGAGTGGCCTGAAGAACTTTGGGATGTAGTCAGGAAGGTTAGAGATGGAAACCATTCGTGGGATTCAACACCAATTGTGAAATTCATACTCGACAAAGGCATGATGGACTTTGAGATACAATCCATGTATGGTGACTAGGGAACGGAAAGATCAAAGGATATTACAGAAGAAACCCTTAAGGAGTTTCCTTCCTACTTTGGACCATATGAGGAAAGATCTAATGTTATGGTTTTGCCATCTCAAATAATAACTCATAATCCAGTCATAAATTCTTAAGGATTGCAAGAATTTATGTCAACACCGGTGAGATGTACGCTGACGAAGGCTGAGCTGTTGAAAGTCAGACCTCAGATATGGATAGATGTCTTGAGAAAATGGGAATAAAAAATCTTGTTGAGACAATAGGTCGATAAATGTAGGACTGAAGAAAACCAAAAAAGTATGTGAAGCTAGCTCTGATAAAAAAGTTGGCGATTATTGCGAAATTGAAGAGGGGAACACCACATTGACCATAAAGCATCAAGGAATAGAAAAAATTGCTATTTTGGATAATGGTGCAGGGGTTGCCATTGCCACCAAAGTAATATGAGGGAAATGGGAGAAAAATGTCCTTAGATAGACATGGATGAGATTACAATTAGCTGATGGCTATATTGCAAAACCTATTGGAATCCTAGAGCAGGTGGTGCTGACTTCCTAAGGAATAGAGTATGAGCACACATTTTCCATAATGGATTTTGGTACTAAGAATAATTATGATGTTATTGTAGGAAGATCATTCATGCACCAACTAAAAATTATTCAAGATTGGCGCTATGACTATATCTACCTATGCCACATGGAGACCACCACTTGCATCAATTTGAGAGAACATAGTTACAGAGATGTACGAAGGACTCCTGTAGAGGAATTTGATATGGCTAGATGTAGAATTTGGAGTACCCACGTGGTTGAACTCTAAAGCTCATCTATGGATGTGTGGAGCTTTGGATTGTGACAATCTTGTAAAAGACGAATGCAAGCGGGATAGACCATTTGAAGATACCGACTATATATCTGAACCTTTCCAGAAGAAAAGAACGGAACCTATAGAGTGGACTCAAATTTTTGCCACCTTAAATGTGTGCGTCAATGAGGTAACCCCTACAAAATTTTGTGACAAGAATGGGTTGGACCTAATTCCATTTTGCATGATAAGCGGGATTCAAGAAGAAGACAATCATGAAGGGAAAAACGGATGACAATGTAGCAGAAGAGCTAGAGATTAGTGTAAAGTGTTTGTGTATCCAAGGTGAGATTTTGATTCAACAAGGATGCACGAAAGAGTTTCACAACAAGATGTGAGATCAAAAGAATTTGCACCAGGAGATTATGTGCTTGTGTCTACTCTCAAACAAAAGAAAAAAAAATTGAAAAGGCGAGGTATGGGACCATTTGTGATTCATTTTATATCACCAAGTGGGGCCAATAACCTTGCTACATTGGATGCAGAGCAAATGCCCAGCTAGATTAGTGGCTGTAGATTAAAAAATAATCACTTTCCATTAACTCAAAAAATGCTTGAAAGGGCACATGCAGCTAAAAGTAGGAACAACAAGCATGAGAAAGTCATTCTCAATAGGCATAAGAAGAAGTCAAAGAACGAGCAATGAAGAGGAAGAAAATGTTGGAGGACTTAAAAAGCAAAAGGCTATTTGGATTTACCAGTTAACAAGCATCAAGGGAGGTTAGAGATGGTTTAGATCCTTACATCTCAACAAATCTAGGAGCCAACATGTTACCTATTCATGTGCTAGTAGATTTGAATACAATTAGTTGGGATCTGTATCAAGAAATACCAGGGTTGGTCGTACAACCATTGGAACAAAAGTTCACAAGATTCAATGGGACTATTAGTACTACCCTAGGTTACATGGAGCTCATGCTACACATCAAAGGATTACCATGTCCCCATAACCTACTTGTACTACCTCAAGACTCCCCTCACAATCAACTTATGCTAGGTACACCATGGCAACACAAATACAAGTGTATATACATTGGTTAGAGAACCAAGTGGATTTTACAACAGAACATCGAGTACGATAGATTACATTTGCTTCCATGGAAGATACCAGGTATCTTTTTGAAGATGCTGACTAAGAAAAGAAAGAGTTGGAGGATATTTTCAATGCAACAAAAACACAACAAACCATTACAATTGTCATGATGGAAACGACACCTTTAGAATTTATTGATAGCCATAACTGTGCATTTGCAGTTGATCCACTCCCTTCAGTACAAACCCTAAGACAACTCTACCTGCTACACATCCTCAATCAACCATCAGAGACTAAGGGACATTGAAACAACCTACTCAAGTCAACCA
The DNA here is from genome assembly GCF_014529385.1 of Adiantum capillus-veneris. NCBI lineage: Eukaryota > Viridiplantae > Streptophyta > Polypodiopsida > Polypodiales > Pteridaceae > Adiantum > Adiantum capillus-veneris. The sequence goes on from NC_140955.1 coordinate 42,856,162, forward strand.
TCCCAAACAAATTTGGATACCAAAGAAGAGACATGCCAGGGACACACCAACACAACAACAAATACCCTCAAGGTGACAAATATGGATACTAAGGATATCCTAAGAATTGATGAAAGCTTCATTTGGGTGACAAAATCCCAATTGCAAAGTTTTTTTGAGGAAGCACGAAGTCAACTACGATATTCCCAAAGCTACAAAATGATGAGCAACCAAGGGTGATCTACCACCAATCATCCATACTTCAAAGGTCAAGAAAACACAAGTGGTCAAATACAAACAAGTTTGGGTACCTAAGAAACTAATTACTGCTCACAAATTAACACACAGGCTGTGGATTCCAAAATTAAAAAGTCACACTCATCCATGGCAACCACAATCCCCATAATGCATCAAAGACACCACAACACTTGCTAAAGTCGAAACCCACTATAATGGTGTGGCGTCCTAGACTTCCCACATGAATTCCAGCCAAGAAGCAGTTTCAACCTTCATCAATTCAACATAATTCTACTGACTTACAACACTTGTTACATGGTACGTGCTCACATTAATGTAGGGCTAGGTCAACCTCATCGTTGGATGTCCTTAAGCAATTAGCTTAAGACCCACCTCTTGTACAACATTAAGTTTTCCATACATTAATTGAATATGCATACATAGGGCCACATTACAAGGCCTTGCATAAGGCACTGCTTTGATGCCCATGAACAATTGAACCCTAATGGCTCACTATCATTCAGGAGAACTCCAACTAGGAGGGGGGAGGCATTCAAAATGCGGACCCTAGCCTATTGATCAAATGAGAAAAGGGCATTGTTTTATCAATTTTGGTGTTGTAATTTGCGTTTGATTTTTCCTTTTGACAAAATTTTCATATTTTATGCCCTGAGAAGATAAAATATATCAAGTTTAAGAGACAAACATCAGATACAATCCCTTAGGTGTGAGTACTTATGTACATATTCTTGATTTTTTTTCACTTACTTTTGTTATTTTTCTATTGTGGTTTTTAAATAATTTTTTAAAGCAAGGAAAATTGCAAAGAAAACAGGATACAAGTATGAAGAGGTCTATGAAGTGATAGGAACTTTTAAAAGTTTTATTGGAAGTTGTTTGGTCAAGATTCAAAATGAGCATAACTCGGTCAGATGAGGACCAAACTTGACTTGCAGAGTAAGGGTATCAAAGTCTTATTGGAGGTCATTTGGTCAAGATTCAAAATGAGCATAAGTCGGTCAGATGAGTACCAAACTTGACTTGCAGAGTAAGGGCGTCAAAGTTATCAAATTTTGTAAAGGAGTCTCACTAGAAACTCTACATGCAAAGTGATGCAAATAAAGAGGATTTGGGACGTCGAAAGCTTCAAAATCGTCAAAGTGACATCCAAATGACATCAAAAGGGTCACACTTCATTACACAATTTTTACATGGCTACTACATCATGTCCTGAATCATACATAGTGAAATAATTCATCCTAAAACCTAGGACAATAGCCAGAGCTTCATTCACACAACAAATGGCTAATAGCTGCAATAATGACATCCAATAGATGGAGTGACACATCAAGTGTGTCTCAAGGGAGTATATCTTCATGTGGGAATAGTCACATACCTTAAAAATTGTATATTTATGCTAGGTAAAAAAATCATGTTTTTTTCTTTGCCTTATTCATATCGAACAAGACCTTGTTTTAGCCAACGTTTTACCCTAACACAGAAACTAATGCCTATAAAGTCCCGAACGTATTGGACTTATCCATTACCAAGAACATGATTGTTTTACCTTGCTAGAAGTTCAAAAGGGGTCCAAAAGTGGTTGAAATCTTCCATAGGAGGCCACAATTATGGTACATATGGTTCAATACCCTTAAAAAACCATGGGGAACATGCCCACAATGCTAGAAGTCAATCAGAGCTGAGATCTCCATGTTGAGAAAAAAAATCACCTTTTTTTTGCTATAAAGGCTGATCGCACACCCAAAAAAACTTTCAGCTCAATAGCCACTTTGTCAAAACTCAAAAGAGTCGTATACAAAGCTCAAAAAATCTGCAACAATGATGAAAATCCTGGTTCAAGCCAAACCACTCAACCAAATTTTGCCATTTTTATACCAGAGCCTATTCTTATAGTGTATATCAAGACCATGAGGTCCAAATGCAGAAAAAGTCAATATACATGCTAGCTAGTAAAAAATCACAATTTTTTCTTAATCTTCCATGAATGAAAAATTTTCAAGTTTTTGTGCATTCTGCAAAAATCATAGATTCATTTTAAGATAGCTAGAGAATCAACAAGCTAAATGGATTCATAGAGGCATGGAAAATGCAAGAATAGCTTTGACATTTGCTAAAAATGCTAGTGTGTATGGTGGCTGTACTTTGGTAATTAAAAGGGAAAAATACATGTGAAGGTTTGTGAAAGAATCCAGAAGTTGACAGTAGAGTTGAAGGATATCAGATGCACATTACCAGAAGCTGCAAAGCTCATTAGATAGAAAGAAAGGTAGAATCTGAAGCAAGAATAGTCGACTTGGCAACCATCAAGGATGATGAGGTTCCAATTATCCAAGTTGATTACAAGCTAAGGAAGTAGTGGGAACCGTTATCAAGAGTAATACTAGATGGGGGAGCTGGAGCTGACATCCTTGGAGAGCATTTAAGGCAAAAATTGGGGACTCATGATTTGAAACTAGCACTATTCAAAGTGAGAATGGCTAACCACATGGTAATACAGGCCATAAGACTAATTGAGAACTTGCAAATAAAAGTGGAGAAGGAGAAATCCAAGACCAACTTCTTAGTCCTAGATATACAAGGAACATATGGGATGCTTCTAAGGAGACCATGGCTTAGAATTGCTGGGCAATACATGATTATGCCAATCAAACACTGACAATCAAGGGTCCAACATGAGAATTCAAATCAAGACAAATAATACAAGAATCTGGAAAAAGGCTCTAAGACCAAAGGAGCTTTGCAAGAAATATGGAACAAAGAAAATTGAGAGGATATGAGCCTCAAGGAACATTTTTTCTTTGACAAAAAATAGACTTTACTATTATGATGGACAAAGAGTAGGCTAAGAGGTAGAGAAAGTAGTACCCATATTAATTCATGGAGTTGAACATTGGAAAAAGGACAATTCAACTAGATGGACTGACACTAGGACAGCCAGACCAATTAGGACGTGACAAGTTTGATTTCATACCAGAAGCTAAACCTCGTTAGATGAATGCAAGAAGTTCAGATCAAACTATTGAAAGAATAGAGATGGAGCTTGGACTAGCAAAGCTAGTCAACCCATTCAATGAATATGCAATGAAAATTTGTACAGAAAAGGAGGCAGAATCACTGGTCAAGAGGAAGGGAGGAGGCCCAAATTAATTGCTTCCAGATGATCAAGAAGTGGAGGAATGGAATCTCGACACAAATAAGAACCCCAAGGTGGTCAAGATCAACAAGTATCTAAAGATAGAGATTGAGGAAAAGGCTAGAGCTCTATTTGAAAAGTACAAGGATGTATTTTCATGGGAGCACACTGACTTGAAAGGCGTTGATCTTGACGTATGCTAGCACAGGATACCATAAAACCCGATGCCAGACAAATCAGACTATAGAGATACAAAAGGAATCTTAACTATGCTAAGAAGGTCAAGGAGGAGATTGATAACCTCATGAAGGTAAGGTTCATCATCGAGGTTTCAAGCAATGATTGACTATTCCCAATTGTAGTGGTTTCTAAGGAAAATGGGAAGTTAAGGGTCTGTGTAGACTCAATTCTTAGACCATCAAAGATCCCTTTCAACTTCCATTTATTACAGACATTCTAGTAGACACTAAACTTTTCTAGATTGCAGCAATAGATAGACGAGATCTAGAATGACAAGACGTGTATGACTTCCTTCAAAGGTGGAGGGTTTCTAGAGGAGTGGTCCCAGGCAAACAAAAAGGCACTCATAAATAATAAAGAGTTTGAAGTTTACCATCATTGGAGGAGCTCTTTACAGATTAGGTATTGATGGTGTACTTTGAAGATGTGTGCATATGCAAGGGAGGATGCAAGTAATCATAGAGGCTCATAGTGGGGATACAGGTGGGCACTTCTCTACTAACATTACTTCCCGGGGCAGTCACTTATCAAAAGAACCCTATATCACGTGCGTTCAAGAGGTAATTAATAATACCCCAATATACATACTATACTTACACTGTGAGCCTATTTAAAAAAACCCCACCCCCCTCTGTATGTATACATTTTTATACATTTTGGTCTTTTAATAATCCTCTCTGGTTAACTCACGTGATTTCATACACATTCTAAAAAGTGACCGCCCCGTGCATTACTTACAAGAAAATCCTGTAGGGCATGCCTCTAGTGGAAGACCATGATGGTGGATGTCAGTGCATTTTACAAAACTTGTGATAGTTGTCAGTGGATGAGAAGATTGACAACAGCTGAGATGACACCTCTGACTCTAGTACAGCCCCTAGGAGTATTATGAAGTGGAAATTGGATTTTATGGGGTCATTCAAGAAAATTATTCCTAGGAAAAATAGGTAAATCATAATGACTACCAGCTATGTGAAAGTGGGTTGAAGCCAAGGCATTGCCAGATAACACTGCCATATTAATAGTAGTATTTTTGTATGAGAATATTATTTGCAGATATAGATGTCCTATTGATATAGTCTCAGATCATGGTACAAACTTCATGAAAGAAACTCTTCAGATACTGACTGAGGTATTTTTAGTAAAGCACCAAAAATCCAACCCATATTATCCTAGGTGCAATGGACAGTAACACGACAATCAAGACCATCTTGACTAAAATCGTCCAAAAAGAGCCACATCAATGGGATGCAAAGCTCCAAATAGTATTATGGTCTTATAGGAATGCCTACAAGGTCACCACTGGCATGACACCCTTCAAAATGGTATATAGCACGGAGGAGTAGTTTCAATAGAGTTTGCAATCCCAAGCCTCAAGGTAGCTGTGGAACATGGTTTGGATTTCAGTAAGAATATGAAACACATATTGGATTAATTAATGCATTTGGATGTGATTAGGCAGCAGGCCATGCTGGAATAAGAGGTGGTTCAGCAACAAAGGAAACACTGGCATGATACTAAAATTAAAGTTAAGGAGCTCAAAAAGAGTGATATGGTTCCACTATATCAGTCAAAGTTGGTACCTAAGAAACCCGATTTGAAAATGGCATGGTCTCCACCCTATGAGGTTGAGTGGGTATTTTATAATGGCATACTAAGGTTAAGAGATCTAGCAGGACTACTGCTGCCTGGTGTTTTATATTAGGCCAGGATCAAGCTATATTATGCCATATCACATGGGATACCAGTAGCATCAATACCAGACACCAATTTGCAATAAGAACACGAACCACTTGAATTGTTTCATATCATGCCAGTTCAGGAGAGAGGCTAGGATTTTTTAGAGCCAGTGGAATGTTTAGGGGTAATTCCAATTCAAACACAGACAAATGAATATCCAGTAGGTTCTGATAGTTTTAACGGTCATGAGCAAAAACTAAATGAAACAATTATGGATAGAATCTCGCAGGTAGTTAGGCGACTTGACCAATGCATGTGTGCCACATTGTAGGTGGTGGTCCTAAAACCAAGGATGCAAGCAAGTGGAGCATTCATGGTGCATATAAGGATAACTGTGTGTAGAATGCACAATCTTGCACTTTACCCTCAAAGACTTGCTTGCCTTGCACCTTTTCTTGCAGAATTTTCTATGCCCTCACCCTCCACACAACCTCTAGAGCACGCAATATCCTTGCCTTCTCCTTCCTCTTCCACCACATTTACGACCGAGCCAGACACCCCTAGGGTTTCTATATCTACTAGAAAACCACTACAGGTGAGTCTTCCTCCTCATAGGATTGTTCACAAGACTCAAAAATGGGCAAGACCAAGAGGCTATCAGAGCAGATGCATGAAAGCTTGGATCCAACTACCGACCAAATGGAGGAGCAACTCAATCTTAGACTCTATAGGCATATTCTATATCACATATTAGTATTAGTAAATATGTTTTCCATCAAGTTGACTGTACACTTTTGAAGCTATGGGACTTAGAAGTGGTATTGGAGGCTACTAGGATGGACTTCAATGCAGGTATCATCCAGCAGGTGCTGATACTTTTGATCTTGACACTTGTTCTGTAGAAATCAATGGAAGTTTAATCCAAGCTACATCATCATCTCTCTCCCATGTGCTTAGACTACCGTTTGTTGTCAAAGACAAACCGTGCTCATCTTAGGAAGTTAGCAAGTACCTAAAAGAGGATAAACAGGTTAGAAAGAAACATAAAAAGGGATCTCAAGGAGTTCCCGTGGCTGCTTTGGAGTATAGATCAATCTATAAATTCATTGTTGAGTCCATTAGTTTGAATAACAATCCCACATACATTTCAAAAAAGCTACTTGGTATGCTACTAGTCAGACTCAAGGATTTGAAGGCACAAATCATTTTAGTCACATTCCTGCGTATAGTGTAATTTGGCAGACAACCAGGGTGAAGATGCAAAGTGTTTTTAGAGCATGGTATGCCTGGAAACTTTTGTATTGGGAAACCTGTATCCCAGCTCACCCCAATTCACAAAAAGTTAGGAACAAGGCTATAGGGAAAGTAGCAAGAACCATTAAAAATACCAAGCAAGATAACATTGAAGGCCAAGAGACAGAACAAGACACTGTGGATGAAGGCACTGAATTGGCCATAGTCACCACAGGAGAAAAGATAACAACAACACAAGCAGAAACTGGCAGAGCTGAGGCTAGCACAAGTGAGGGCACCAAGCCACCAAAAAAGAGGCAAAAGACAGTGGCTTTTCTAACCCAATCGAAGTTGAAACAGTGGACTTCCACCAAGTCTGTTGCAGTGGGTCAAGATAAAGGCACTTTAGTGGATCATCCGAGTGAATTGTCTCAGAACCTACAAGCATCAATTAAGAAAAAGAAGAATACTGAAAATGAGCAAATTCCATCGACTGACTTTGGAAATAAGGGTACATCGTAGTCTTGGTTAGCCTTAGTCACTCATACTCCAATACAACCATCTTGCATGGACAGGCTATTGTGGCTACAAAAAGACCCCTTCATGGAAAACTGATCATTCAACAAGTAGATAAGGCACTTATGCCTTACTCCACTCCTCTCATCGTGTATGAAAGCTCTCAAATTGACATGGATACCATTTAGACGGATGTGTAACTATGATGATGTCTGGATGGAACACTATTGTAAAAGCCATGGGACAGGTGAAAGAGGCTTAGAAAACGGCTCCCAATTCAGTAGTAACTGTCCTACAAGCAGAGCTTCAAGAAACAAAGACTGAATTGGAAAAGGTGAAGAAAGAGATGGAGCAGCTAAGATCCAAGCTCTTAGAGATTTCTATCGAGCAAAACAAGGATGCAAGGTTGATGGTTGCACAACATAATGAAATTGAGACACAAAAAATGACAACAAATGGCTAATGAGAAAAGAAGGCCATGGTCAAGGCAAACAAAGAGCTCTAGGGGAGTCTGAATAAGAGTAAAATAGCCTTGAGGTCACTACTTGCAAGTCATACCATTTTAAAACATGCCATCATTGAAAAGCATATTTATCAACCTTGGTAGATATAGCCAATGCTGACAACAACCTAACCCTGAACATGGAGGATTTATAGAACCTGGTTGAAACCATGAAGTCTGACCTAGAAGATAAAGCAGAGAAATACACGACAACCCTGGTGAATTAAGAATTTATGGAGCACATAAGAAACCAGGACCACAGTGAGGATGAGAAAGAGGACGATGACGACCAAGAGCAAGAGAATGGGGTTGGAGCGGATTATGACAGTGATCATGATAATGATGATCAAACTCCACCTCCAAGTTTAGCAACTGGCGGTGGACTTTAGAATGATATTGGCACTGGGCCAAAGAGGCATGACATTAAACTTGGTAGTCAGCATGAACATCAAGACATCCAGTCTGGTCAAAATCAGCAGCAACAATAGCAGCAGACTCAGTCAGACACCCAACATAAAGAGCAAATGCATTCTGGTTCCATTCAACTGAAAATGCAACAAGCCATTGTTTTATACATGCCAGTAGATCAACTTCATGACAAGGTAAAGCCATTGTGGTCGATTCTAGCTCTAATGGTGATTCAAATTCAGATCTGAATCACTCTATTGCTCTACTAGCACTAAACAAGAAGCTGAGGAAGCAAAGGGATCTTTAGATTCAAGAGTTTCTCCATGATGAAGCATATGGAATATATGATCAACAGGTATGTCAATTACCACTACATTCAATTGTGTCCAGGTTTTGGATCGTGTGCCTGAATCGTTTCTCACAAACGAGGATGTTAAGGTAAATCCACACATCAAAGACCCCTCAACAGCTAATCTCAAGAGTCTTGGATTACAGCTAGAGATGCTATTGGGCGATAAGACAACATATAGATGCATAAAAGATATTAAAACTCAGATTAAGGAAATGCTGGTCAAGCTGCAAATTGCAAGGGGAGTTCTCGATAACAAAGTCAAGTCGGTCTTGGAATGCAATGCCATTAACAGCAAAGGGCCATGAACCAAAGTGACCCTCAAAGAGCACGAGATGAATATCAAAATTCTGTTTCATTTAGTTTTCATCACCAAAAAGATGATGCAATAGGAGAATCAGATAGTCCTGAACTTCATCAATTTTGTTCCAAATTCTCCAGTGCTCATGTATGCCCTACCTGCTAGAGAGGTTGAACTCCCTAGGTTCTTTCTAGCATTATACACCAAATATATTGAGTCGACTGACAACCAAAAGCATATAAAGATAGTGGATGAGTTAAGGTATTGGTATGAAAGAGCTACCAATGGATGGATTGTCTGCCAAAACAATGTCTTGGATGAAGCCTTGAAGAAGGATCTAGCAAATGACCTATTGCATGTCCTGCAAACATTTAGGTTGAAAATGGGACAATGGCACATTCGGATATGACAACTCATTGTGAGCGTGCGAATGTGGTGTGTGTGCGGAGAGTGATAAAGGGGGGGGGGGGGGGGGGAGAGAGAGAGAGAGAGAGAGAGAGAGAGAGAGAGAGAGAGAGAGAGAGAGAGAGAGAGAGAGAGAGAGAGAGAGAGAGAGAGAGTACATAGGATGTGGGTGGAGCAGCTCAACACAATGTGTATGAGAGAGCCCCTTATTCTTCTATCTAGTAAAGAATAAGGTGTGTACAAGTAATGGGCGGTCGGACGTCTCTGATTTGTCCAACAGAGGTAAGAGGCACACCACCTTTACCCCAACAAACTCCCACTTAAAGATGATACACTGATAAGTGAGACCTACTAGCTAAACTAGTAGGATAGTGTACGTATCCATGCTAGAGCCTGCACGTAAATCCCGCATACTACTTTGTATGGTCTACAAAGCTCCACAAAGCATCATGGTAGTGTCAGTCACCGTATGACTGACTATCCCTGCTGCAAATGCTCCCAATACAGCTGTTAGATCAGGCCTCGACACTAACAAGTCAAATATGAGACGCCCAAACGCTGATAAAATCTGCACAAACCTGGTTGTACTCGCCTCCCCTATGCTATCTATAAACACTGCATCATCAAGACTACCCATCATGTATGGATGTGTCACTGCTGACACTATGAAACCTACATCCTTGACACCCATATGCAATACTGTGCATCCTTGAAACAACTCATCAGTCTCTAACATGAGCATGTGAAAAACCTCCATATCTGTCAGCTCTACCTGTGCCTCTAGGGAGCAGACCTGCTCTACCTCTACCTACACAAAGTCTGACAGCACCTGTTGTGTCTCACTAGAGCACTACTGGTCTATCTCTATCTCTATCTCTATAGAGACTATTGGCACGTCCTGCACAGCCAAATGCTCTATCTCCTGAGCATGATGAAGATCACTAGCAAAAGATACACGTCTCGCCTCTCGCTCAAAGCATGCCAGCAACAAAATTGAGACTGCGTCATCTTGAACCTCAGACACACGCATAGGATATACCAAGCCGTTGAGGGCTCCTCTGGCAATCACTAGTGAACTGCAATGCATATAGAAAGATTGCTCTCTAAGCATTACCTGGCAACCAAAATCTACCAACTATCTCATTGAGATCAAGCTCTGTCTCAACTGAGGAACATAGCGCACATGCCGTAGCATGTATGATGAACCACTGGGCAAAGACAAACAAACGTCTCCTACACCCTCTATGTCAAACGCTGAACCATCGGCCAAGTGCACACAACCAAGTCTCCCACTAGAAAAAGTGCTAAACCAATCATGATGCGGTGTGACATGGAAAGCAACATCAATACCTAGTAACCATTGTGGAGAAAGTGTGCTATCCATAGACGAATCTGCAAGAGGTACACTGGAGGCAAGCATGACATCATCGTCACTGGCATAGACTGTCCGTGGAACTGTCTCTCTAACATGTGTCAAAGTCGTATTTGCATCTTTGTGCGCTCCTTGCCGCACTGTCGAAGCAAGGGACTTGCCAATACACCGTATGCGAGCCACAAACGGCTCCAAGCACACAACATGCCTAAACTAGCAAGCTCAAGAAAACAAAGGGTGTGTCACTCACCGCTCTACGCTCGCCTTTGTGGTGGATTCCTCGCCGCGATGAAGAAGAAGCTGCAGTCGTGCCGCGCTCAACCGCTTCGCCGCCGTCGTGCCTTCGTAATGCTCGATCGCACACACACTCTCCCTCTCTCTCTCTCTCACACACACACACACACAAGGAGGTGAAGAAGAAGAAGATGGAGATGGAGCAAGAGCACTCTTCAATTGCACAAATGAGAGAATGAGTAAAAATTAGGTTTAGTTGGCTTTTATAGGAGCTCACCCCATTCACACTTGGGCGCCCATGCTTAACCAACTAATCCCTTGAATGTCCAAGTTAAAGTGCGCCTCTCATCGGCGATCACTCTACCTTTCCCTATTGGTCCGACAAGCCCGGTACCTGACTCTATCGAATACATAATACACGTCCGTCGTAGGTGATGGGTGTCCTTGAGCCGTGAGGGTTAACATGCCCCCCTTCCTGATGTAGATTCCGTCCTCGGAAGCTATTGAGTTGAAGCTGGATCGTCGAGGTGGAAGAGCATTTGAGATGAATGTCCTTAGCCTTCTTCAGTCACTGCAAAATCAAACAACATTGGCACAGTAATTGCATTCTCTTAAAAAGCATATGCAGTTTTAGGTAGACACATTGATTGGTAAAAGAATTTCAAACAATTTGTTAGCAATGAACATTAAATTTCAATGTAATCAAATGCATAAACAGATGTAAAGGTAGAAAATTAAACAAGTCTGGGGTCGCTAATTTGACGGTCGAAAAGCACTAGAGATCGAATATTAATACCATGGGTAAGCTTCTTAACTTTCTGTGGTCAATTAAGTTGTTTAATCGCGAGAGCCAAGTATTCATGTTCGAGGGCTGACTAGAGGCTATACCTAGAAAACCTTGTAGTTAAGCTACCATAAAAGGAATTTCTCATGAAATCATCGCCTGACTGATTACTTTTTCTTTGACCCCCCAAGGTCTTTTCACAGTGATTCAATTATGATGTGTGTGCTTATTTTGTATGCCTTGGGTTTTTTGCTTTTCAAGGAAAAGCGCCCACACTGGGAACCTCTAGGGCTCTAGTACCATAGGCAATACATGTGAGTGAAGTACCAAATCAAGCTGAGATTTCTCTTCCAGCTTAAAATTTTACATTGTGGCACTTTGATTTTTTGTTTGTTCATTTTCATCATTTTAATTTTGTAACTTTGGGGGGTCATATAACACTGTTACCCTCCCCAGGCTCATCACATTAGTAAACTCCCTTTATAATACTTAAGCTAAAGGTCGATAGGGTTAAGCCCACTAGAAAGCCCTAGTACATTTCATACAATGCTGCCTAAATCGGATTAAGAACTTAAGTAACCATTGCTTATTAGGAAGGCATTCCCCATGGTATTAAGAGAAGATTTCTAATACCTAGCTTGGTCAAACTAGCTTAGTCGGACTGCTTGATTTTTACCCCTAACAAGTGATTATGACAAAAGATTGCATTGAATTAAATGTTGGATACTAAGCCAATGCGCTGAATAGTATGCTACCAATCACAATCAAAGCAGACAAACATGGATGCAAAAAAGATAAGGGCAATGCTAATGGACAAGAAACACCTGTTTGTGTTGATGGTCGCGCTTGATTTGAAGTGTGAACGAGAGAAAGGTTCCATGAAGGTCCAAATCCTATCAATAGCAACACGCTCCTGTACACACTATGAAACACAAACAATACCTCTAGGAGGAACATCAGTGGGAAAAGAGAACTTTGCTAATCTCTCAACTCTAAAACAGAAACACTCCTATCGTACTAATCTTACCTACCCTCCATCACTCAAGTGATGAGGATCAAAGGTGTTTTATGGCATAGGTTTCTGTTTCACTGTACCAGATGTGTCATGTGTAGGTCTGAGTCAATGTTTTGACTTTAATGTGCATACTCGTTTGCTAATTGCTCTTGCTCTTTATTTTTTTTTGTGAGTATAAAGCTTTATATGTACATTCCCTAAGATCGGAGATTAAGAGGTCAGGGAAAAAGGTTGAGAGGGAAACAAATGAATGATGACTGTCAGCAAACACTCCCCCCTTCCTTGGGTAGATCATACCGTTTGAAATGAGCTTGTCACCCTTTGAAACCAATTGTTCCAGTTGGTAATAGGTGAGGATTTTTGCCAGTAGTTTGCTATTACCCTAGGTGCCTCGTCAAGTTGCAAGGGTGGTAAGGTACTCTCCCAGGATCGAACTTGAAGTGGTTCATTAGGTGATTCTTGAACACTGGGAGGTGTGGATTCTTTGGTAGCTTCATGGAGGTCCACTACTATAGATGGAGGCTGTGTAGAAGCTTTTACCTCTATGGATGTATTACATGAGGAGCTAGAATCTTCATGGGACTCCCCCCTTCCTGAGCTAGGTGGAACAAATCGTTCTTTCTTTGGTACCCAAACTAGCTCGGGAGCGGGTGTGTAGCATTCTGTGATCTTTTTCTTTCCACGCTCATTGATTCGTTTTGGAGCTACGGGATTGGGCTCACTTGGGTCAGGTGTTAGGTAAGAGCACAATCTACGTTTTGGCACCCAGATTTGATCATTTCCTTGATAGTAGCCTTGGGCTTCCAATAGTCGTTTAGGGATCCATCGCAACATTTTCTTACTTTTATTGGAGCGAGTGGTACGTTTCTTACAAGGCTTCTGTTTTTTAGCACTAGCTATGGTCACTAAAGAAGCTTTAGGGACCCACTTGTATGTTTTCTTTGTTACATTAGGATGAGTCTTGTCGGAAGCGATATGCATTGCTTGTAGCATATTTAAGGGTATAGGCATTTCATCCCCCTCAGGTGTTACCCAGGTCGTCCCCCTATTTCCCCAAGTGTCTATGGTTGATGCTAGGTGGACCCAATCCACATTGTCTGATTCCGTCATACCCGGTAACACATCCATATAAGGAGAATCTTGGCCAATGTCTGTATCCTTCTTACAAGTGTAACAATATTGTAGTGGGGCCGAGTGAACTGTGGTGTCAGAGCGATGATCAATAATGGTTTTACTCCCTAAGGGGTGTACCTTACCAGTCACCAAATCCACTATAAGGACAGAGTCTTGGAATTGCAAATAGACATGATTTTTAGACCAATCGTGAACCATTTGTGCTTCCCTCATGAATGGTCGTCCTAAAATCATTTCATATGACATAAGGTGTTTAGAGAAATCCATTACAATGAACGTATGTCGTACCTTGTGTCCTAGAACTTTGATCTTAAGATCCTTGAGCATCCCCATAGGTTTGGCTATGGTACCATTTGCCATCTTTACCACAATGTTAGTAACACTGAGGCGGGGTTTTCCCATGGATTCCCAACAATCTTTTGTAACGATGCTAACTCCCGCACCACCATCAAGAATTCCCTTTATAGTTAATCCCTTGGTAGTGATGGGTAGGGTCGCATTAGACTCGTCGCCTTCAAAATACTGCCCTAATTCGTTAATGGGTACCTCGATCACAGACTCGTGTCCATCTAAGTCAAGTGATTGCACATGATTTTCCTCATCAATCATAATCGAGTCAGGCCTATTTGGTTGCGCAAACTGCGGTAATCCCGTTCGTAGCTCTCCGTTAAGGAATGCTCGAAGTGCAAGGAATAACTCAGGATCTCCATACAGCTTTGCTATGATCGTGGTTCGGACCTCAGAAGACATGAAGTCCACTAGTTTGGCAACATTCATTGGCGTTTTGCAGGGTGTAGGTCCTTGACTAGGAACTGGTGAGGATGGAATCTCATATTCCTCAATGGGATCAGGTATTCCTTCGTTAAACATCCTTTCCAACAAGAAGGGTGTATGCTCACTTTCTGATGTCCTGTCCTCACTCCCTTCTTGGATGATACTAGATATGGCTAACGGTCTATGGTTCATGTGGGGTGGATGAACTTGCGTGGGAAACACTGTGTCATGAATTTTGACCTGCATGGGTTCTGGTTCTAGTTTCCTTTGAGTCTCCTCCACTAAACCTCTTAGATGTTTCACCTGCTTAATCTCGTCTACAGGGTTTGGGTACGTCCCAATCTTCTTTTTACGATTCTTCCCTTTTTGCCCCTGCGGTTTATCTTGGGGGTCTTGGATTGGATTTGGAAACACTTGTGGTGTTTTCAGAGGCTCTTTATGGTTTTCTCTTATTCGGTTTTCATTTGGTTCCATGTTACGGTTTTCTTTGTCGGTTTTCCCTTTGTGGTATTGGTTCTAGTCTCCATTGTCTCGACTGAATCTGAATCATCCTCGAGGTCATTCATATACACGGGGTCATCTCCTGTTCCTATGTTTGTTTTGGAACTTGGCTTTGAATTTTCCGTATTCTGCGACTTCTTCCTTCGTGTCTTCTTTTTCTTTGCTTGGATAATTGACGCGGTATCTCTCTCTTCGAGGATATGTCCTGGCCCTTGAAGCATGGACCGTGTAATCGCATAAGCGGGTGCGACGGGTGGTATTGGTGATGTCACACTAGCAATTTCGACCAAATTCAGGGGTGTGATTTTAGGCGCATTTGGGTTATAGGGGCATTGGGCAATCAAGTGATCTATGCCACAACGATTACATGTGAGTATTGGCATTGCAGACGTGCTCCCTTGATTCATTTGCATCTGTGCAGCATTCTTTTGCAGCCTAATAGGGCACTCCGCTACTCGATGTGGTCCACCACACTCGTAGCATTGAAGAGGTGGCCTCCTAGCCTGGGTGTTGATATTTTGACCTCTGGATGCGAGAGCAGCAGCTTGATAAACCGGCTTGACTTGTCCCCAACAATCTTCCATGTAGTATATAGGACACTCTTCCAATGTATCAAGTCCGTAGGCAATACTAGTGTCTATTTCCTCCTCACAACCATCTGCATAAGCATTTGATGGCTCGCAACCCACTTGGTTCATAGGGGCGACTCTTGGATGCGGGGGCTGCGGTCCTAGCACAGGAGGTGGTAACGGTGTAGCTTGTACAACATTTTGAGATCTAGGGACCATGTGTTGCGGTAGTTGCTCAACAGGTGGAGTAGGCATCAATACAGGAGCTCGAGGTGCATCCGTCCAGGCTACAGGTGGTCTATTTGCCATCATACGTTTGATCATTAAACAATCCTTAGCTTGGTGACCATACCTACCACATGCGTTGCAAGTTCCATTAAATTTTACTCTAAACGTAGGGCACTCACTAGTGCTATGTGGACCTAAGCAAATGGAACACCATTGTTGCTCCCTTCTTGGATACATGTGACTATTTTGAGGGGGTCGATTATCCTTAAGAGACTCTTGGATTGCCTTGGTGAGGTCTGTCAAGAATGTCTCAAATACCTTTGGCTCATTGGCAATGGGCTTTGCAGTCATGGGTTCATACTCAATGGCTTGTGAGCTAGTGGATCTCGTGTCAGTAGACACCCTCATGCCTGCTATCATCAAGTTGTCCTCTAATTGGATTGCATTGGCAGTGACATCTTCCCAGGTTGTGATACCTCTAATCACTAGTCCATTATAGATTCCTTCATTCCTCAACCCTCGAATGAATCGATCAAGCAGTTGGTTATTGTTGAAGCGCTCATTTACAAGGCAGCGAGAGTTTAAGTGCTTTAGACGACTAATGAAGTCCCTTACTGACTCTCCTTCCTTACGTTCGGCCTTCTGTAGCTGAGATGCTACACCCCAAAGCACACCTTCTCGTATGTACTCCTTTAGAAACAACCTTCGAAGGGTAGGGTAGATTGTTTTCTCGTCCACCCTTAGGGTCCTATACCAATCTCCAGCCTTCCCACTTAATGTCAAGCTTAAGGCATTGCACTTATGTAGTTCGTTGCGTTCCCCTAAGGAATCACATACTTGTTCAAACACTTCAATGTGTTTCCTAGCATCTTCGTCCCCATTGAATTTTTGCGTGAGTTTGGCAATTTGTACTGCCTTACTTCTAGGCTCTCTATCAGATGCATGACGCATATTTTCCGCGATAGATCGACCTATGGTTTGAGCAAACGCTGCCAAGTCACCTATGTGAGGAGGTAGGGCCGGTGGAGGTACTCTTGGAATCATATGTGGGAGAGGAACGGGTACCGGTCTTGGCATATGTGTAGATGATGCAGGATATGGAACATAACCGGGCATAGGTCCACTCGGATAAGAGCTAGGGAGCGGCACTCGAGGAGCATAAGCAAGTGGTACAATTGGAGGTGTGGGGGCCATGTGTGCATAAGGGGCTAGAGGCACATATGGTCGAGGCCCCATATTAGGTACTACAACACTAGGTAGTGGCACTGCGCTAACCGTAGATGTCATCGGTACATTCTCTGTTAGGCTTATCCCTGGAGTGAGCACTGTGTTTTCCTTGATAGAGGGTTGAGCCAAGTTAGGGAAGCTAAAGTTTTCGCTCGGAGGCTCAGATTGCATAGAGACCCCAGGTGAAATGACGTAAGATGGGTCCATGGGACTCATTAGAGGAGTCTCCATTTGTGATAGAGTAGGCTGTTGAGCCTTACTCGTATCCAAAAATCTCATGGGGCCAGTTAGAGTATATTTACCCCTCGGTTTTGCCTTTCTGATTGAATAATGCCATGGATAACATTACAGATCATTTTCTGTTGATCTTCGATGCTCGTGGCACTAGAGGTGGATTGTACAATCTCTATCCATCCTACATGGTAGGCGTGGCCAGAGTGTAGATCCGTCAACACCTCAGTGTGGAGGTCGTATGTCCAATGATCATTAATGAACAATCCTTCTAGAGTCGACGTGTTAACGGTTTCTTGTGAGGTAGAAGCAATGTTGCTCCCCGTGGTTTTACTTGCCACCAACGGTACTCTAGAGGGAACTTCTGAAGGAGGCAGCTCAACAGGGCCTTCTTGGTAAGAAGTTGGTAGGATATCCACACGGACACTCTTTGGGGGTGTGGGGTCCACGTGCGATGTGAAAGGAGAGTCCACTTCCCCACCCCCTTCGTGTGCTTCATTTGCATCAGGTTCCGAGCGAGTAGCTCTACCTAATGTTTCCATGAAACGGCTAAACATACTAGTACTAGGCTGTGGAGCTTCGGGAGGTGCATGGACTTCTCTCTCAGTGTTTTGGTTAGGGTATGCTTCCATGATTTCTGAGTCGGAGGAGGAATCACTAGCGGCTATTTTAGGGTCTTGGGTGGTGCTACCTTGTGTCCCCGCTGAGGGTCTAGAGCTTATCGTGGATGGGTAATGGGTGTCCGTATGAACAGAGGCACCCTCAATATGCTCGTGTTCTAGCACCCGCCCAGAGCGTAAGTGCATGTGCTTTTGATACCCTAAGGTGTCAAAAAGCTGCTCTAGGAGGCCTTGTGACTAGTTTTTAGCGTGTTTTTTGTTTGTTTTTTTGCTAGATTTTTTAGAGCGTGTCGTGGAATGGGCCGTGTGATAGCTCAAAACGAGCGTATCGGTCAGAGGGTCGTGCCGTGCTTTACAGCCCTCCGTTTGGTCACTCTATGCCCTCGGAATCCCTAAAACTGTCAATTTCCAGTAAGGAACTAGGCCTAAACTAGAAAGTCTAAGGGTGCAAGTGGGAAGAGAAAGGAGGAGAGTGGAGGACTTGTCCCACATGCTCTCATTCTCTCTTGAGGGAGTAGGGTATATATATAAGAGTGAGTCTAGTATATATCATAAGACTGAGGACTGAGGCCTGGGCCTGGGCTTGGGCTTGGGCTTGGGCTTGGGAAAATGATCCCGATTTATCTTTTATACAAACCAACCCGTCCGTTTTAAGAGTCACGTTTTTTATTTTCGAAAAATATCGCCGCCCACTCGCTCGCGTTTTTAATTTCCGAATTTTTTTCCTTTAAATTTTTTTTTTCAAAATTATTATTTTTTTTCAAAAAACTTTTTTTTTTCCAATTTTTTTTTTTTTTGTTGATGCAGAAAATACAAAAATTGAAAAAAATGCAGATAAAACGCAGAAAATGCAGAAAAAACGTAGAAATTGCAGCAAATTGACAGAACTGCAGAAAATTGCAGAAATTGAAAACGCCGAACTTGAAAATGCAGAAATTGCAGAAATTGAAAAAACGCAGACAATAGCAGAAATTGAAACTTGACAGCAATTGCAGAAAACGCAAAAAACAGAAATCTTCCACACACTCCTTCCCTGCCTTTCCTATGATAGAAATTGCACCACAAGGAAGCGTAAAGTGCTAACCGAGCTTAGTGTAGGGCATATCCCCGGCAGCGGCGCCAAAAATGTGCGCTCCTTGCCGCACTGTCGAAGCAAGGGACTTGCCAATACACCGTATGCGAGCCACAAACGGCTCCAAGCACACAACAGGCCTAAACTAGCAAGCTCAAGAAAACAAAGGGTGTGTCACTCACCGCTCTACGCTCGCCTTTGTGGTGGATTCCTCGCCGCGATGAAGAAGAAGCTGCAGTCGTGCCGCGCTCAACCGCTTCGCCGCCGTCGTGCCTTCGTAATGCTCGATCGCACACACACTCTCCCTCTCTCTCTCTCTCACACACACACACACACAAGGAGGTGAAGAAGAAGAAGATGGAGATGGAGCAAGAGCACTCTTCAATTGCACAAATGAGAGAATGAGTAAAAATTAGGTTTAGTTGGCTTTTATAGGAGCTCACCCCATTCACACTTGGGCGCCCATGCTTAACCAACTAATCCCTTGAATGTCCAAGTTAAAGTGCGCCTCTCATCGGCGATCACTCTACCTTTCCCTATTGGTCCGACAAGCCCGGTACCTGACTCTATCGAATACATAATACACGTCCGTCGTAGGTGATGGGTGTCCGTGAGCCGTGAGGGTTAACAATCTTGCATACATCTCGACTGCTTTCTCATACGTCTGAAACAAAGACGCCTAATGTGCCTTGCGTGACCACAATGCCAACAATGCAAGTATTGGCAAGATCGAGACCTCGGTCTCTCATGAGCCATCACTATAGACTCAATTGTGCCAAACATCATGTCAATGCATACGTGTCAAAAGTGGGAGATCACTCGACCACTATGCTAATCAAGCATAAACCAACCAGTAGCTCAATAGTGAAAACATGTAACCTGCATGCTGTATTCTCACGCTCGGAATATGCATCAATGTAAGAACATGAAGCAAAATCAAAGGAAATTTGTAACCACTACGAGCATACCATAAATGCACTCCCACGAGAGTGGATTCAAGAACACTAAACCTGTGTCCAAGTGTCAAAGTGAGAGTAAATACTTGACCACTGTCAAAGTGGGAATATATCGACCACTGTACAAGATGGCATAGCACTGCAAACTTTTACGACAAGAAGACGAGGAAAAACAGACAAATCTGCCTTTGCAAAATGATCCAAAAATCAACGCAAATCGCAAGCCAAGAAATTGTAGATAACTACCAGAGTGGGAGTCAACTCGACCACTCGGCCACAAGCTTCGCACAAACTGAAATTGCATGTCTAGCTCAAAATTTATGCACCTAAGTTTGAGCACCTGCCGTGCTTCCAAAAGTGCATCAAACTCGCACACTATGCGAAAACAAAAAACCTGCAGTTTTTGTATACAGTCAGTCTGAGCTGAATATGCGCAAAACGGTGAGGAATTTGCATAAAGCTTCTTCTGCAAATTTGTAGAACACGTCAAAACATATGGGCATGGTGGGCTCAATTCTCAGATCTGCATTCTATAAGGAGAAAGACGAATCTGAAAACAGTGTTGCTGTGCACATGCTTTTTAGGGCAGCACCTTCACTTACACATAATCTCCCACACTCCTTTCTGAGCTTCTTGTTACCATATACATGTGGTAGTGATGTGTGTGAACACACTAGGACCGCTGGGGCATTTTTTCCCTCTTTAGGAGGTTTTTTCCCCCGTGCATTGTATATACGCCCATCACTTTAGGGCTATCTATCTTTCCATTGCACACTAAGTAACACACTCTCAATTGTGTGCCTTGAGCTTCCTTCGTCTTCTCCAAGCTGTGTGCGTTTCTCTGCAACCCTAAATCCAACAATTGGTATCAGAGCAGGTTGCGTCCCCCCGGGCTTAATCGCCAATTGCTCCAGTACACGCCTGGTCACTTTCTCCTATTTCAGTGAGCTTTGGTGAGTGTTCGCAGGTCGACAAATACTTTGGGCAAGCTCATAGAGCTTGGTCTGCTCAGATTTTTGATTTGGGCTCATTTCGGCCTCCGTTTCCACTACAAGAAGGTCTGCACAGGCAATTTCGTCATTTTCTGTAGAATTTCTATCAGTGCCATTTTCTGCATAACAGGTGCCTTACAGTCTTCTACGGTTTGTGCTATATAGCACATGTTGTTCCCGCTCCATTTCTCCTATTTTCGGGCAGTTTTCACATTAGGTGCAACATTTACCATGGCTGACAACAACAACACAGATGTGTTCAAGATGTTTGCTGCTGAGGACAGGTTGGATGGGGACAACTACCCTATGTGGGCTTATATGATGCAACATGTTCTTGTGTCAAAGGGCGTCTGGAACATTGTGTAGGGCATTGATGTACGTCCTGGTTCTGAGGATGTAGGCGATGTTGAGGATGTTGCAGGTCTTGCTGCAAGGATTGCAACTGTTAGAGTTGTTTTGCCTACGGCAGAACAAGCTCATTGGGATGCTAAGATGCAGGCTCATGGATTGATTGTGTTGTCTGTGAAGCGCACCATTGTTCCTCACATCCGTTCAGCAAAATCTGCAAAACAGGCTTGGAATATTCTAGTAGGTCTTTATGCAAGCCGCAATGAGGCTAAAATTGCTTTGCTGCGTAAAGAGCTGGAGTCGAAGATTATGCATGAGGAAGATGATATGGACACTTTCCTTGCTAGTGTCAAGGATATCAATGAGTAACTTTTTTCTGTAGGTGAAGTTATTTCAGACAGTTCCCTTGTGTAGATTGTTCTTGATGCCTTACCAGATTCTTACCAGACTTTTGCTAGTACTTGGAGACTTATGACCCAAGGAAATCCAGAAGTTGTCAAGTTTGATGCATTATGCACATTGCTGTTGCAAGAGTCACTTTACAAAAAAAACAAGACTAGACAGCGTGCAGTTGAACAGGCTTTTATTGCTTCTCAAAGAAAGGGTGGTAACAACAATGCAGCCACTCTGATGGTTCTGCTGCGAGTGGCAAAAATTCTGTTCCTAATGCTTCTGCTGGCAGCAATTCTTCTGGAAATTCTGGTGATAAGGGCAAAAAGAAGATGCGTTGCCATTATTGTAAAGCCAATGATCACTTGATCAAGTCGTGTCTTAAGTTGAAGGCCAAAGAGGCTAAGAAGAAAGAGGGTGGTTCCATTGCAAATGCTGGTTCCACTACAAATGCAGCCATTGTTGAGTCTTCTGTGAAAGGAGACTGTGTTGCTGATGTTGATGTAGAATGGGCTTTTAGCGCAGAGCGCACTTACAATCCCGCTGTCCATGATGCATGCTTGTCAGTTGATGCAGATTCACATGTGTGGTATTTCAACAGTGGTGCTACAAAGCACATTACCTCACATCGTGAATTGTTTACCTCTCTCGAGTCTGTCCCTCATGGGAATTCAGTCCCTTGTGCCAATAACACCTCTTATCCACTTCAAGGAGTTGGAAAGATTGTGCTCATTGCTGCTAATGGTAGTTCCTTCACACTTGTTGATGCACTTTATGTACCTCGGATCAAGAAGAATCTCTTGTCTGTATCCGCACTTGCTAGACTTGAACTTGTAGTCAAATTTGTGGATGATAGATGTACAGTTCATGATCTCAGTTTTGGTGATGAAATTGTTGCATCTGGCCTTTTGTGCCGTGGGCTGTATAAGCTCACTTTGCATGACAAGTGTGGACAAAATTTTGCAAATACTGTTGCAGATTCAAGGGCTATTTCACATGCAAAACTTTGGCATGCACGTTTTGGTCATCTGAAGTTTGCCAGTTTGCTGTGTTTGCAGAAATCTGATATGGTTGCTTCTTTGCCGCCTCTTGAAGCACCTGCCAAACATGTTTGTGAAGGCTGTATTTTGGGTAAGATGCAGCGTTCTAAATTTCCAAAGGATGGTTCAGTTCGGGCCACATGCAGGTTGCAGCTTGTTCATAGTGATGTTTGTGGGCCCATGCAAACTCCGTCCATGGGCAATTATCTGTACTTCGTGACTTTCATTGATGATTACTCCAGGTATGCATGGGTATTTTCGCTTAAAGCAAAGTCCGAAGTTTTTATGTGCTTCAAATAGTTTTTGGCTATGGCTGAAAATGTCTCAAAATGTACTATGGACACCCTCCGTTTTGATCAAGGGGGGGAGTATATGTCTCATGAATTTAATGCATTTCTGGCTAGTCTTGGGATAAAACACCAATGTACAGTGCCTTATACACCTTAGCAAAATGGTCTTGCTGAGAGGAAAAAAAGGTCACTGACGGAAATGGCACGATGTATGGTCAAAAGTCAAGCTTTGCCGCATTCTTTTTGGCTTGAGGCCATCATGTGTGCCACTTATGTACTTAACAGGTGTCCTACGAAAGCTTTGTAGTCTATTACTCCATATGAAGCATGGCATGATAGAAAGCCTTCTATTGAGCACATGTGTGTTTTTGGCTGTTATGCATATGCTTTGGTGCCACAAGTGCAACACAGAAAATTGGATAATAAGGCTGTCAAATGTATTTTTGTTGGTTATGGTGCTGAAAGCAAAGGTTACAGGTTGTATCATCCGCAAACAAAACATATTCTGGTTTCTCAGGATGTAGTGTTTGTGGAAGATTCTATTCAGACAGTATGTAAACTCACAGGACATTTATGGCACTTTGTTGCCTCTTTTCAGTGGTGGAAATACGAATGTAAGTTCCAATGAGGCAAATGTACAGCCTATGGGGGTTTCTGAAAATGTTCTAGATCAGCCTATTAATGATGCAGATGTACATGATGTACTTGATGAGGAAGGGCTGAAAATGAGCAGGCTAGAGGTATGCCAAAATGGCTGGTGCACACTTTGCGTGACAGTAAATTGGATGCACCTTTGTCTAGTCGTACTCGTTCAGGCTCTTGCCATGCATCTTATGCATCAGATTGTTATGCTTTGGCTGTGTCTAGCTTACATGATGTTGAGGAGCCTCTGTCTTTTGATGAAGCACAGAATTCTGAAAATTGGATGGCTGCCATGCAATAAGAATATGATGCACTCATAGAAAATGGCACATGGACTTTATGTTATTGGCCTCCTGGCAAAAAGGGCATTGGTACGAAGTGGGTTTACAAGTTGAAACGCAAGCCGGATGGTGAGATTGATCGTCATAAGGCTCGACTTGTTGCAAAGGGTTATGCACAACAAAAAGGCATTGATTATGAAGAGACTTTTGCTCCCACTTGTCGTATGACTACTGTGCGTTTTCTATGTGCATTGGTAGCTCATTTTGGTTGGGATGTACATCAATCAGACATTGTTACTGCTTTCTTGAATGGTGACATATTTGAGGAAGTTTATGTAACGCAGCCTCGCGGTTTTGTCATAAAAGGACAAGAGGACAAAGTGTGCAAATGTAACAAGGCTTTGTATGGGTTGAATCAATCTCTCGTGCTTGGTATGAGAAAGCTGACACTCATTTGGTCAAACAAGGCTTTCGTAACAGTCCAATAGAAAGCACATTGTATGTAAAGCGTGAGGGTGATGTACTTCTCATTGTGGTTCTTTATGTTGATGATTTGCTGATCACTGGACCACATGAGAGACATATTGCTGAATTTAAGGCTGATTTGAATGCTACTTTCAAGATGAAAGATTTGGGGCTGTTGCATCATTACTTGGGTATACAGTTTAAGCAGTGTGATGGTGGTATTGCCTTGTGTCAGAAAAGTTACATAGAGACATTGCTATGTAAGTTTGGACTTGAGGATTGCAAACCTATTGCCTCTCCCAGAAACAGGTTTGAAGTTGAGTCTACATGATGCTGGTGATCCTGTTGATGTCACTCTTTACCAAACTGATGTTGGCTGCCTCATTTATGTATGCAACACGGGGCCGGATATTCAGTTTACAGTCTCACAGGTCAGCAGATTTATGCATAGCCCAGGGTCTAAGCATTGGCAGCCTGTCAAGAGGATTTTTCGCTACCTTAGTGGCACTTTACATCTTGGCTTGTTTTATCCCAAGGGGGGATCATTGCCGCCAGACTTACATGCTTTTTCGGACTCAGATTGGGCTGGTTGTTTTGACACGTGAGTATCCACAAGTGGTTTTTGTTTCATGCTTGGCAATTCATGTATATCATGGTTGAGCAAGAAGCAACCTACTGTGGCCACTTCGAGTTGTAAGGCTGAGTACAGGGCAGTCTTCACAGCTACGGTTGAGTGTGTATGGCTCAGACGCCTTATGGCTGATTTGGGTGTTGGACATGACACTGCCAACACTATCTACACTGATAGTCAGAGCGCATTGGCAGTTGTGAGGAACCCAATTTTTCATGCTCGCACAAAGCACATTGAGATGCATTACCACTATGTTAGGGAGAGGCTCTCAGTAGGAGAGATCAGCTTGGCTTATGTGCCAACACGGGACAACCTTGCAGATCTTTTCACAAAGGCATTGTCTCGTGAGAATCTTGAAGCTTTCCGCAAAGCTTTGGGCTTACTCCCCTTTGTGGACCGATCATGTCCTCAGGGCATGGCACTTTCCTTTACTCATGTGCCAGCTCTCGTTCACCGCATCACTCCAGGGGGGATTTGTTACCATATACATGTGGTAGTGATGTGTGTGAACACACTAGGACCGCCGGGGCATTTTTTCCCTCTTTAGGAGGTTTTTTTCCCCGTGCATTGTATATACGTCCATCACTTTAGGGCTATCTATCTTTCCATTGCACACTAAGTAACACACTCTCAATTGTGTGCCTTGAGCTTCCTTTGTCTTCTCCAAGCTGTGTGCGTTTCTCTGCAACCCTAATTCCAACACTTCCACAAGAGCATACATACTCTCAACTGCTCATAAGCTCCCATTGCATCCTCACAAAGCTTTCTTGATCTCTCCAACTCTGAGAGCAAGCAAGCTATCACCTTGAAGCTCTCAAAGCCGTCGTGCTCTCCCCGATCACCATGTGCTCTAATACCATTGTGAGTGCACGAATGTGGTGCATATGCACAGAGAGAGAGAGAGAGAGAGAGAGAGAGAGAGAGAGAGAGAGAGAGAGAGAGAGAGAGAGAGAGAGAGAGAGAACACAAGATGTGGGTGAAGCAGCTCAACACAATGTGTGTGAGGAGCCCCTTATTCTTCTATCTAGTAAAGAATAAGGTGTGTACAAGTAATGGGTAATTGGACATCTCTGACATGTCCAACAAAGGTAAGAGACACACTGTCGTTACCCCAACACTCATAAAGATTACCAATCAACTTCTCCGACTCATTGTCAAGGATTCAAAAATCCCAGGGAAAGAGCTCGCAGCTTTTGACCCTCATTGGCTGAAATCCTCTTTGAAGCCATAATCAAATGTCGCTAGCCACTTCTTGAAGATTGGATTCATACAACTTCTTACTATCACAAAATTGCCATGTCCATACTAACAAGAGGCAAAAGAACATTGTATGATCCTGATACAAAGACCAAGAATGCCTTAACACCTTATGAGGTAGAAATGAAGATGGTGCGCAAGAACGAGCTCGAGCAAGAAGCTCTTTACCGTCCAATCTAGAGAGAGAATCAAGGGATTTCTAGTGCACCACAAAGAGTTCTTTACAAGCCTCCAAGGAAGAAGGCTCCTGATAAACACAAAATAGTCCGGTAGACTGACACTGCTTGACCTAGCATAAGCGGCTCTGAAATTTTGGAAATATTCCAAAATTCAAAGAAAATAGGGAAGGATTGTAAACGGTGGGAACAACCTTCACATAACGATTTAGATGGGCAACTGGGCTCATAATTAGCAAGACCAGTTACTGTGGTATCTGACACAGGGGATAGTCGTTCACAGGCTCAGTCCGATGGGGATATAAATAGGGCTCACTAATTTTTATGAGACTTTTCACTATCAGTGCTTAGTGTCTTGGAGCTCTTCTGCTCTTGTAACTCTAATCAATTAGGCTCAGAGCAGACTTGGCTCACAGTGTTGTACTTTGCTTACAATAAAGTAAATATTTCAGCTTCCAATTTCAATTTGTATTTCAGTTCCAGTCTTTGCAATTCATTTTAGTTTTTTCCTAATCTGAAATTTGAAGTCTTAGTTTAATGTGAAGTAACTATAGTTGACCAACCTAAAATAGCTGTCATAAGTCATCAGCTCATTCCAATCCCACATTTAATCTTCAATTGTTCTTGCAAATGATTTCTCAACATAAACCATGCCACAAAATGAGTTATCGATTGTTTTGCCATTTTTTGGTGTTTTCACACTATACTAGTTATAGAAATCATTTCAATGAGGGTTATGTTGCTACATGAGTGGATTTTCTAGTTCTCAACATGTTATCATCCTTCAAAGGAGAGCAAAATGATCATCTTGAAAGTTATGGTCTATTTATGAATATTTGCCATTGTTGTCTTTTTGGCTAAAATTGAACTTTCCTAAAATTTTTGGTAGCTTTCATGAAAGCTATAGGCATTATTTATTCTATAGGTGGATTCCATAGCATGTATCTATTCTTCCATGAGTTTTGGGACACCTAATATCCCATATAGCTAGCAATACATCGATGGGAATTTTTTTTAATGCAACTACGATAAGAGCCATGTTGACTTAGCAAGTATAGACACCTCAACTTTGCTAATTGATAGGACATATATGTTACCTTTGTAGCATATATCAATATCTGTTCATACCTTCCAAATTTACCTACAAGTGGATAGTGTTTCAAGAAATTGTAAAGGACATAATGTGGAACATCACTTTTTGCATGTCTTTTGTTTTTGTACTTTATATTGTGCCAAATATTCTCATAGGTGGGAGATTTTTTGTGCTTTTGATAGGTTCGATGCCTATCTATATATCTATAAGTCCAAAGTGAACTAAGGTAACTTACAATTAGTGATAGTAATGACCATATCTGGATAAATGTTGATGACAGGTCAACAAAATGAGAAAAATGCAACTTTTTTGTATCTAGTCCTATGTCTAGGAAACAAAATGTGGGGGCTAAGATAACCATAACGTGTAATCAACAACCCATTGAAGTTTATGGAAACAAAAGTTTATGGTCTAGAAAAGTCCCTATCATTCTTATTATGTGATTGACCCCAAGAAATAGATGTTTTGAGTAAAATGTGATAGTATATCACATTTGGAGGCTTACCATGACAAAACTATTGAGGAATTTTAAAGGCTACTCATTATTTCCATAAGTAGTGGTCCCTTAACCTGAAGCTCAAGAAAAGATTTTGCAAAAAGAACGTCTCCTAAAAGAACCAGAGTTGTTTTCAAAACCTCGAAAGAACACTTTTATGTCCTATTAGGTTACCAACCTAGCTTTCATTTTGTGAACATAACTACCTCAAACATTTAGATGCTCATTGGTTTTGCGCTAAATTTTCAAAGAAACTAATATTATGTCTCACAATTGAGGAAACAACATGAACTAGAAAAACATTAATTTGACTAATGGAGATGCATAATAGGATTGCTAAAGCACACCTATGTTTCTTTCCCTCTTTTTTTATGGTGATTGTGAATAAGCTTATTAAGAACGCACGGGTCAGAACCCAGCAAATAGGGGACTCAATAATTTCAAAAGGGACTCCTTCGCTTGATTCTAAACTGTTGAGATGTCGAGCTCTACATCTTGAGCTGGCATCCACTACGAGTCTTGGCCGCTTACGACATTTACTCACTGGCGCGTTAGGTGACCGACACGGAGGATCTCTGCCGGTGATTCTACAGCTGGACTACACTTATAGTGCCAGCCTAGTACGCTTCTAGCGAGTTCACACTTAGTGACCGCATGTACATATGTGCTATTTTTCAGTTTTAGCACTTAGTCATTTGTACTCTCTTTTCTGTGTGAAGAAGAAGAAGCTTTCCATCTCTGTGTGCTTTGTGCTTGTCTTGTGTAGCTCTCTTGCATCCTCATTCTTTACATGGTATCAGAGCCTGGTGCAGGCAAGAGAGGCTAAGAGAGCAAGAGCATCACAATCCCTTCGTTCGCAATCCACGACCAGATGCCGAACAAGTTTTTCGTACAAGTTTCTGAACAGGTCTCCAAAGTGCAGTACACAGAGACTTACTGTACAAGTACAGTGGTTGTATGTACGCTTGATTGTGGACACTCGTTGAGTGTAGAAAGCGTTACAGGTACCACGATAGCAGGTTCAACAGATTTGTAGGTTTTTGCAGATTGCACCTATTTTGTCTTGGTGCTTCAAGATGTCTGACGATTTCAGTCAGATTGTTACTGAGAAGCTTGAGAAAAATAACTACCCTGCATGGAAGTTCATAATAACAAATTTCCTTAAAGGAAAAGGTTATTGGGACTATGTAGAAGGAGACAATGAAAAGGAACCAGAGATTCCCGAGGCAAATGCTACAGCAGAACAAAGGAAAGCTTTGAGGGATAGGCAACAAGGCCATAGCAAAGTGATGTATTGGCTTTCTATGAGCATCACAGATGGCATGATGGGCTATCTACAGGATGCTGAAACCCCCGCCATTGCATGGAAAAACTTAGGCAGAGTGTTCGAGGTGAACACCAAGGCCAGGAAGCTTCAACTAAAGTCAGAGCTAAATCAGGTTAAGAGGAACAACCTCTCCATCAATGATTATGCTTTGAAGATCAAGAGTATCATTGAGGCTCTTGGATCTATTAAAGTCTCAGTGGAAGACAATGTTATTGTCCGTGCATGCTTGGATGGTCTAGGAGATGAGTATGTACATTTCAGGTCTTCCATGAATACAAGAGACGACATCCCCGTGTTCCAAGATTTGATTTCTATGCTTATTCTTGAGGAGAAGAACCTTGGTCTTGACACACCTTCTTCTCGTGGCAGAAATAGGTCTGAACAGGCCTTCTATTCTAACTCCAACAGAGGTAGAGGTAGAGGTCGTGGTCGAGGCCCAAGTGCTTGCAAGGGCCAATTTCAAGAAGGTCAATCAAATCAAAACAATACAGGTGGCAGGGGAAACCAGTCTCAAGGCAGGGGGAGTCAAAGAGGTCGTGGTGTAGGATCAAGCAGGCAGCAACATACTACAGATACCAGAGAATGTTGGACTTGTGGTGAAAGAGGTCACATGTCATGTGACTGTCCAAAGGGAAAAGCAAGTGGAAAGAGAGAACAGGGCAACTATGCATCTACTAGCAGAGATGCAGATGACAGCAAAACGAGCGCTTGTTTGTTATGCAGCATGTAATGAATACAATGACTGCAGAGAATTCCACCCAAGATGATGTTTGGTATGTGGATTCAGGTGCCTCTAATCACATGACGTCTCATGGAGAGTGGTTTAGAGATATGCGCAAACCAGATGTGTCAGGCTATGTGCAGACAGGAGATGACACAACTCACCCCATTGCTCATGTAGGGGACATACCTCTAAATACGAAGAGTGGCAAATCAAAGTACTTAGCAGATGTACTTCATGTCCCAAACATTACAAAGAATCTTGTTTCTGTTGGACAAATGGTTGAGCAGGGTTTGCAGGTTGGCTTCAATCTGAATGGTTGTTATGTAGAAGATTTCCAGAATGGCTATAAGCTGATCACAGAGGGCAAATGTGTGGGCAGAATGTTTACACTGAATGTAGACATGCCTGAGGTAAAAGCTGCATTATTTGCACAGGGCACAGGTGTTGTGGCTGATGTTGACATTTGGCACAAACGCATTGGCCATGTCAATGAGCAGAGATTGCGCAGCATGCAATCAAAACAGATTGTAAAAGGTTTGCCCAAATTCAAGGTGGATGGTATGCATAAAGTGTGCGCAGCATGCCAGTTTGGAAAACAGTCAAAGGGCTCATTTCCACATGAGCGCAATGTATGTAAAAATCCACTTGAGGTGGTGCACACAGATGTTTGGGGTCCAACCGATACTGAAAGTATACATGGTTGCAGGTGTTATGTCTCTTTCATTGATGACCATACAAGGAAAGTATGGGTCTACTTCATGCGTAACAAAAGTGAAGTGTTTGGTCACTTTCAGGACTTCAAAGTCATGATTGAGAAGGAGATAGATATGCAAATCAAGACATTGAGGTCAGATGGAGGGGGAGAGTACTTCTCCAATGATTTTTCAGATTTTCTACGAATGCATGGTATACGCAGGCAGTTTAACATGCAGATATACTCCACAGCAGAATGGGGTCGCTGAAAGGAAAAACAGGCACATTGCAGAGGTTGCACGTGCATTGATGAATAAGAAGAACATGCCTCATCATTTCTGGGCTGAAGCTGTAAATACAGCTGTGTACATTATGAACAGGACACCTACAGGTGCGGTGCATGATGTAACGCCTGAGGAAAAGTTTACAGGTACAAAGCCTGATTTGGCACACTTGAAAGTGTTTGGCTGCATAGCTTACGTGCATGTACCAGATGAGTTGCGTAGGAAATTGGATCCTAAAGCAGAGAAATGTATTCTTGTGGGATATTCCCTTGAACAAAAGGGGTACACGTGCTAGAATCCTACTACACGAGAATTATGAGTGAGCAGAGATGTACTCTTTGATGAGATGAGCAGCTGGTACAGTAATGCACATAACACTATTGGGGCTGATGTAAAAGATGATGTGGTTGTACAAAATGTGAGGCCACAGTCACAGGTTTTGAGTGGACCACAAGAGTCCTCTTCTCGTGGCTCTGTTGAGAAGCCATGGAATGGTAGACTACGTACGCAGGTTACTCCACCAGCAGGTACAAGGAATGTATCACGAAAAGGGAAGGAAAAGTTTGATGAACCTCCCTTTATGGCTGATGCATCATCAGGGTTTTCACATGTAGACATGGATTCAGATGGTTCTGAACAAAGTCTTGATGAGGAATTTAGAATTCCGGCTGTCAGGACACCTGGTGTAAGGAAAGTACAAGAAGATGCTAGAGGGCAAAGGAGTGACCTAGGACCGCGCAGATCTAACAGAGTCAGAAATCCAGTTCAGAAATTGACTTATGATGGGTATCTAGCGCATCACCAAGCCTACATGGCTAAGGTGATACAGGATGTGGAGCCCACATGTTTTGAGGATGCAGTTGGAAATGTGCATTGGGATGATGCAATGAATGAAGAGATGGCTGCATTGGAAGCAAACGACACATGGGAGTTGGTGCCATTGCCAAGTGGCAAGAAAGCTATTGGTTGTAAATGGGTGTATAAAACCAAGCATAAGGCTGATGGTAACATTGAGCGTCACAAGGCAAGACTGGTCGCAAAGGGCTATGCACAGACGTATGGCATAGACTATGAGGAGACCTTTGCTCCAGTGGCAAAGATGATGACTGTGAGAGTTGTCATAGCAGTGGCTGCATCTAGATGATGGATTATGCATCAAATGGATGTAAAGAATGCCTTCTTGAATGGTGAGTTGCAAGAGGAAGTGTATATGGATCAGCCACCTGGTTATGTCGATCCAGGTTACCCAGATTATGTATGCAGACTTCTCAAAGCTTTGTATGGTTTGAAGCAGGGCTCTAGAGCATGGTATGACAGGATTGCCAAGTATCTTGTCAGTATTGGGTTTAGGAGAGCTCATGCTGATCATTCACTCTATGTACGTGAGAGTGATGTGGGGATTGTGGTCATTACCATATATGTAGATGACCTTATTATTGTGGGTGACAATGCTATGGAGATTGACCATGTGAAGGGTCTTCTCAAACAGGAGTTTGAAATGAAAGATTTGGGCGAGTTGCGCTACTTTCTTGGAATTGAGGTGATCAGGACTCCAGAGGGTGTATGGCTATCATAGAGACAATATGCTTTGGACATGTTGTCAAAGTATGGTATGGCTGATTGTAAGCCAATTTCTATTCCCTTGGATGTGAATGCAAAGCTGAGTGCAGAGAAGGGTGATGTTGTTGAGGATGTCAAGATGTACAGGAAGATTGTGGGTAGTCTAATCTACTTGACTATCACAAGGCCAGACTTGAGCTACATGGTAGGCTTGGAGAGTCAGTTCATGCAGCTTCCGAGGAAGCCACATTTGGATGGAGTACGACACACACTTCGATATGTGCAAGGGACTCTTGACTACGCATTGTTCTATGCAGCAGATGCACCATTAGCATTGTATGGGTATACAGATGCAGATTGGGCAGGTAGCATTGTTGATAGGAGATCTACGAGTGGGTTCATGTTCTCTTTTGGGAGTGCTGCTGTTACTTGGAGCAGCAAAAAGCAGCCTATGGTTGCTTTATCGAGCACAAAGGCCGAGTACAGAGGTGCAGCAGTTGCGGCGTGCAAGGTAGCTTGGCTACGCACATTACTTGAGGACTTGGGAGTGCAGGTGGACCAGCAGATTGTCATCCATTGTGACAACCTCAGTAGCATGCAGTTGGCTAGGAACCCAGTGTTCCATGCCAGGACCAAGCACATAGAGGTCCATTACCACTACGTTCGAGAGCGAGTGTTGGCGGACGACATTGACTTGGTCTACGTCAGCACAGAGGAGCAGATAGAGGATATCTTTATCAAGGCCCTCAGAGCTGAGAAGCTTCGACGTTTCCGGACTATGCTTGGACTCTGCGACATGCAGAGCTCGAGGGGGAGTGTTGAGATGTCGAGCTCTACATCTTGAGCTGGCATCCACTACGGGTCTTGGCCGCTTACGACATTTACTCACTGGCGCGTTAGGTGACCGACACGGAGGATCTATGCCAGTGATTCTACAACTGGACTACACTTATAGTGCCAGCCTAGTACGCTTCTAGCGAGTTCACACTTAGTGACCGCATGTACATATGTGCTATTTTTTAGTTTTAGCACTTAGTCATTTGTACTCTCTTTTCTGTGTGAAGAAGAAGAAGCTTTCCATCTCTGTGTGCTTTGTGCTTGTCTTGTGTAGCTCTCTTGCATCCTCATTCTTTACATAAACCTCTGTGGCAAATGGACGTGGAGATACCGTGATTTGTATTGATTCTCTTGGATCAGAACCAAGCGAAGAAGGGCCTCAAGAATCCTTCAAGCCCTCTATTCGCTTGGTTCTGATCCCAAATGGGAGTGGGTACAACATGAATACTATCGAGATGATCACGTTGGTCACGTTCATTATATAATAATAGCTTTGTCTTGTTGTTTCTTTTAGACATGCGGAACATAGTACTAGAGACGGATGATGTAGGGAGGATACATGTGAAGAAAAATTGTTCACGTTTTTATACAGCACCCGTGTTCATGACTGTGCACCAGAGCTCTCACTAATGTTTAACGTAAAATTTTGTATCCAACGGATTATTGATTTCTTAATAGAGTACCTAAAAATGCATTTGCAACAGTACGAAGCAGTCATTTGTGATAGCTTCCTATCAATTGATGACAAGCAATTTGTGCATCCAACATATCTTGATCCTAAGAAGCGTGCTGCAAGAAAGTTGAATTGTTGTCTGGAAAAGTGTCCCTCCAATGCACTGCTTGTCAAAGAAAGATGTCTTAAGCACTCTAAAAGCAATCGCTTAGTGGAATTCAACCATGGGTTTGTGTGTTACTTGTACTTGTTGACGGATGGTGAGTCAGAGACTTCTTAGTCGTCAAATTTTGGTAGTTTCCCATTGGCACAAGAGGAAGAGGTAGGAGATGTGGAGTTATCGTTTGACCCAAAAGAAGAGCGGGTAGAGGTACTGAGGGAGACGTTTAATGTAGGCTTAACTCTTGCTTCTCTTGCGAATGCAGCACTTGGAAGCAAGCAAGAAATCTCGAATGAGGAAGGGTCTTTGCCTCTGAACTACTCTCCCAGTTTTTCTATGGCCGACGGGGTACACTGCATTCTCCTCACGGATATTATGCATGAGCTGAATATATGAAAGGACTACTGCTTAGCTGCAATTGCAAATTTTTGTGAGACATACATGGGCTTTGTGGAGGATGGAGTGGACAAACATCTACTTGTTGACACATCTGTGCATGACACACAATTCATTTCAGGGTATCAACTGATCAAAGATATATTCAACGAAGCAAAGTCTGGAGAAGCCAATTTGCCAGCAGAGGAGCAGTTACAATCAACCACAAGACATCTCGGCTTAGAAAACATGCGTATCCCCGTGGCACCCCTAGCCCAGGTGGCGAATAGCCACTCAATTCACTTGTAGGGAAGGTCCATGCTAGAC
Organism: Adiantum capillus-veneris; assembly: GCF_014529385.1. Classification (NCBI taxonomy): domain Eukaryota; kingdom Viridiplantae; phylum Streptophyta; class Polypodiopsida; order Polypodiales; family Pteridaceae; genus Adiantum; species Adiantum capillus-veneris. Next base: position 42,890,944 of record NC_140955.1, read on the forward strand.
ATGGACGAGAATCATATGGTAACTTCTTTAGCAGCATGCAGATGGTTTTCCCATGTCCCAATAGGCAATATCGAGATATATCTTATTGTTGATAGATGCTTGTGTATGATGATAGTTTCCTTAGAAGAGCAGGAGGCTCAAGGCAAGGACTTGTCACTGGAGAGCAAGGTAAGGATGTGGTGTTGTCTCAGTACATCGGGATTTTTAACCACAAAAAGGTTTGTAGAAACAAGTCAAGTACTTGACACTATTGTACACATATCAATAATAACCCATGAATGTTTTGGTATTGTTTTGTAGATCATAATATACCACAAGGAATACTTTGAGGATAGTGCAAAGTTCCATTTGTTTGCAATGAAAGTTATTACAAGATTTGTGGTGGGTATCCCATGCCATTGAACGCAAAAAGGATAATCCTGATAAAGAAATAGTTTGCTCTACGCATTTTTGGCATCGGGTATGGGTGCCAAGCACTCAGGGCCCCCTATTCCATGTCGTACATAGCTCATGCCTTGGCGGTAGGAGTCGAAGACCTGGAGAGCCTGGATCTATACAAAAAAAGGCTATTTTTAAGGGATAAAAGACACTTGATGCCCTTGGGGATGCTGCCATCAACAGAGGAAAGAGTTCGGCTAAGGGGCGTGCACGTCAAAGAGGTACACAATGAGGAAGAAGGGGGTGCAGCGAAGAGAATAAAAATAACGGGATCACGCCCATCTTCTCCCGCTCCAGACTCATGACTTTCACCACCTCGCATGGCACTCCCCCGCATTTGACTTGCCCCAAGCCCTTTGCTTCCTCTCTTTGTGGATGACTTGTAAAAAACGTGTAATTTTTGAACTCTTAAGAAGATCGTTCTGCCTTGCTTTATGTATGAGTTGTCTATAAGTCCATTGGTGTAACTCTAATAGGCTATTGGATCTTTCTTTGCCTCCACCGTGTCTGGTGTGCTTAAAGTAACACGTTCTTGCCATGTAGTGCATCTTTTCCATGCCTTGTGTGGACCATATTGACAACGAGCTGTATGTTTTGACAAGATAAGGACCATGGTTGAATAGTATGTGCTGCATTGGAATAACAAAAAATGGTGAGTAGAGTAGGGATTTATGGAGCATATGTTGTTTGCATATGGAACATGGTAACTCACCATGTAATGAGTGATATGTTGCTCACCCCACCTTGCCAAGTATGCCTTCTTCTAATCCAACAAGGCTACTTGAAATGATGTGAGTTTACTTTCGTCCCATGAATGCTGCTCAACATAGTGGAAGATTTTATCGAGTGAATTTCATACGTTTGCCTTGTGATTTTGGATTGCCCCACCATCAACATTGTCTTTAACCACTCTATGTAATTGTTTCCATTTGTTGAACATGATTCTCTTCTCCTCTCTATCAGAGTCTTTACGGCTAAACACAAGAAACCTTATGGCTTTCATGCCGCCTATCGACGCTTTCCTTGGTATCCTGTAACGACCTTGAGACATCTTAGGGTCCTCTTTGATTTTGAAATTACCTCCATGCAAACCAATGTCTGAGAGAACTTCCTCTAAGGCTTTGATGACTCTTTTTGACTCACTCAACGGCTTTAAGGTCCATGCAAAACATATGTACAAATGAACCATGTAATGGAATTTGCCTATTCAATTTGAGAATAGCGGAATTTAATGAGAGTACTTTCAAGAAATGATTTTGTGAGCATAGCGGGTAGACATAATTGAAGATAGCAACATAATCATAGCAATTAGTTAACTTGGCATAGACAATACTTTTGCAAGAGAGAGAGTTTAGAGAACATGACAACAATTGAGGACCGGATTTATGTGGAGCCGGTCCCCCCTCCAATAGGCATTTGTATTATGATTTCTCCCATAAAGAGAGACTTGTTACAATACAGTCTTTGTGTTCCTTGTGACCTAGGTGATGCCATGAAGATGGAAGGCTTCATGCACCACAAACATAACATAAACTTGAAGAAAGCTTTAACTATCCCAAGCCTCAGTCTCAAGACCTCAAACACCTTCGAAGGTGGAGAGAGCTAGCAGGGAATGAGGGTAGGGAAGAGGAAGAAGAAACATTTCGTAGGAGAAAGAATTAGTTCCTCACTTATCATACTCTTGTTGCTAGCATACATAATAGCATAGTAATGAAGAAGAAGGATATGGCAAGCTTAAGCATTGAAGCATGGCTCTTGGTTGGATTTGCACTCCATAGCCAAGAGTGTTGGTGTAGGCTCTCAACCTCTACTTGCTTGGAGAGGGAGCTCTTGCACTTTGCATATCACACAATGAGAGTGCTTGTGAGTGTGTGTGGGTGAGTATACCCCCTAGGCACCCCCCTAGCTTGCTTGGGTCGACCCCCCCTTGTAGCTCATGCCTGAAGCTCATTGGACCCTTCCAGGCCTAGCCAATCACAAGCAAGAGCCATTACAAGCAACATGGGTAGCCTTGGGACAAGTGTCCCCCTTTCCCCTTTGAGAGAGAGGACTTGATAAATGCTAAAACAATTAGATAATTCATGTAATTTATCATTGGACCCCTTTGAAGCCTAGCCAATAGGCTTCAAGCAACACATGAAGGTAACATGGGTAGGGGCCTGACATGTGTCCTTGATGCCTCTTCAAGTTGGGCTTCCCTTGTGTGTGTGAGTGGGTGTTCTCTCTCTAGCCCCTAGGAAAAGGGCTCGCCCCCCCTCTTGTAGGAATGCTTTTGACTTTTAGGTGATCAAGCACCTTACTCACCAAGCATGACAAAGCACTTGAACTAGGGGGTGTTCCCACAAGCATCTCAGGCAAGCTTCTCAAGGCACCTCAAGTACTTTAATCATGCAGCAAGTCAAGCACCTCAAGCATGGAGCCAGTCAAGCACCTCAAGCATCTTAATCAAGCACCTCAAGCATGAAAAACACCTCAAGCATGACAAGCACCTCAAGCATGACAAGCACCTCGAGCTTGGGCCGGGTTCCCACCTCAAGCTCAGCCCTAGCTTACTTAAGGTCAAAGGACTTTTACACACATTTATTGGAGGTCTTCAATGAAGATAACCCTAAGGTCTTATGCTCCATTGGTTAGCCTTGCTCTTTGATAGACCATCTCCCTTTTGGGCCCCTTTACCATTGGCCCTGTGTTGAGATAGATCTATAAGCACATACCTATATCTTAACACTTGTTCCCATTTATTCTCCCACATTAAGTGATCAATTTAATATGAGAAAATCATTTGGGTTAGTTAGATATTAGATTTTATGACATTACCTCTCTCTTGAAATCATAGTCGTCCTCGACTATGAGGTAGAAAAGATAAAGTCTTAGTCATTAGTCAATCGTACTTAGCGGGTAAAGGATCCCTTTTTACCCTATGACATCTTTCCAAGATGGATGACTAATCCATTTGGTGCTTGGGAGACATAGCTGCCGCAAGTATGTCTGCTCTTTAGTCCATTTTATTCTCCCAAAGTAGAGTGACAAATTCCACTTGGTGTTTGAGAGACGTCGTCATCACAAACATGATTCTAAGCATGCATACTAGTTAAATTTTGTGCACAATTAAAAAGAGGACTAGTCATATAAGACAAAAACATGAGTTATTTAAAAGAAATTTGTACATTTGCTTACTCTAATGTAGCATTGTAAGCATTGACAAGGTTCATACTATCCTTAAGTTGTACTCCTTGCATCCATTTAGCATCTTCAAAAGGATAATTTTTGAACTTAATAAGATACCGTCGGATAATCTTACCATGTCGTAGTACCTTGTCTTCATGCCGAAGGATAGCTTCGGGTTGTAGCACCTCTTCTTGGTCTTCAACTTCGGGAGGGTCTTCAATAATTGGTTCAATTGGTGGCTCTCCTTTGTAGGGCTTAAGTAAGCTTACATGAAAGGCATTGTGTATAAGCCAATGGTTGGGCAACTTGAGTTGATAAGCCGTCTCATTGATAGGCTTCAAGATTTGGAAAGGACCATAGTATCTTTTTGCTAGTTTAGCATAATACTTTTGATGGCCCGTAGGATTTTTGCCCGTCGTTTGCCTTAATCAAGCCTTAGGAAACTTGAGTAAGACCCAATCATTTTCTTTGAACATTAAGGCTCTTCTGTGCTTATCAGCAGCAGCTTTTTGCCTTTGTTGAGAGATGGCTATAGCCTCCCTAATCTTTTGAAAAGATTCTTGTAGGTCACGGCTATACTCATCAGCGGCGAAGATTTTCCCATGTACTTTCAGTAGCAAGGGACTTTTAGGTCTTCCTTCTATGATCTCGAAAGGTGCTTTGCCCGTAGAAGTATGTACAGTATTATTGTAGGCATACTCTACTAGCGGTAAATACTTTTCCCATTGTGAGCGTTGATCTACTTTGGTAACATAAGTCTTGAGTAGATCGAGTATCGTAAGATTGGCTATCTCACTTTGGCCATCCGTTTGTGGGTGATAGGCCGAAGAGAAATTCAATCTTGTTCCTAGATTTTCAAACACCATGGATTACCCACATCCATCGTGTCAGATAGAGATCCTAGAATGACCAGTAATTTCTGGAAAGGTCTCTTTGAAATATGAAGAGAGTTGCCATTTGATGTGCCTTAATAGTCTTTTTGACAGGAATAAAATGTGCTTGCTTGCTAAACCTGTCGACTATTGTCCATATTCCTGTATTCCCATGGATAGACTTGGGTAATCCAAAGATGAAATCCATGGATATACTCTCCCATGGTGAATTTGGAATAGGCAATGGCTGGAGTAATCCAGGTTGCTTCCCTCTATCATACTTGGTCTTTTGGCATACTACACATTTTGAAACATACTCTTGTATGTCCACTTTCATGGTAGGCCAATAGAAATACGTCTCTACTCCTCGGAGAGTAGGTTGAATACCTCTATGCCCTGCATATGGAGGAGCATGCGATTCATACATAACCTTCTCACGAAGGGAATGGGTAACACATAGCCTATTGCCGTGAAGAAGATAACCATCCTGCAAGGTGAATGGTTCCTCTTTCTTCCCCAAAGCAAGGGCTGACATTATGTCTCTAAAGTCAGGGTTAGTAGCATACTCATCTATCATAGAGGATAGATCATTGTGAGTAGTTATAGACACCGCATTAACTTTTGGTCGTCGTGAAAGTGCATCGGAAACTTGATTGTGCTTACCAGCTATGTGAGCAATATGAAAATTAAATTGCGAAAGAAAATTTGCCCACCTCATTTGTTTGTCAGAAAGCTTGGTTTGCGTCATGAAATACTTGAGACTTTGGTGGTCGGTTCGTAGGATAAATGGAGTCCCCAATAGGTAGTGCTTCCATGTGTCTAGGGCATGTAGAACAGCTAAAAGCTCTTTTTCATAAATGCCCAAGACTCGTTCATCACCATTGAGCCTTCGGCTCTCATATGCTATGGCATGCCCTTCTTGAAGCAAAACCGCTCCAAGGCAATCACCACAAGCATCACATTGGACCTCAAAGGGCTTTGAGAGATCCGGAAGCACGAGGACTGGTTGGGAAGTAAGCTTCTCTTTGAGTTTTTCAAAAGCATTTTGCTCCTTAGCAGTCCATACAATCTTAACGTTCTTCTTGGTTAAGTCGTGTAGTGGTCCTGCCACTTGAGAGAATTTTGCTATGAAGCGTCTATAGTATGCACACATACCAATAAAGCTTCTTAGCTCATGTAGATTCCTTGGGTTAGGCCATGATTTTATTACCTCTAACTTTGATGGATCCATACGAATACCATCGTGAGAGATAATATGGCATAGATATTGAATCTCTTGAAGGAAGAATTCACTTTTCTTTTGGTTGAGAAAAAGTTTGTTCTCCCTCAAGGCTTGAAAAATCACTTGGAGATGTTGCTTATGTTCCTCCAAAGACTTGGAGTAGATGATGATATCATCGAAGAACACTCTAGTGAATTTTCGATATGGTCTAAAAATTTTCTCCATCAAACGATTGAATGTAGCTGGTGCATTAGTCAAGCCAAAAGGCATGACTAGATATTCATAAAGACCAAATGTTGTGCGAAACGCGGTCTTTAAGATATCCTCATCCACTATCCTTATTTGATGATAGCCACTCTTAAGGTCAATCCTACTGAAGTAGGTAGAGCCTTGTAGCTTATCAAACAGATCTTCTACCCGAGGTACGGGAAATCTGTTTTTAATAGTGATATGGTTTAGTGCTCGATAGTCCACACACATACGGTATGTACCATCTTTCTTTTGCACTAAAAGGACTGGAGAACAAAAGGGAGAGGAACTAGGCCTCACCATCCCTTTGTCTACCAGCTCTTGTACTTGCCTCATGATCTCCTCTTGTTGAGCTTGTGAGACTCGATAAGGAGGTTTGTTAGGCGGTGAGCTTCCTGGAAGGAGCTCAATACGATGGTCATCATCCCCTCGTTTTGGAGGTAGGTCCATAGGGATATCATTGATGAACACATCTTGGAATCCTTTTAGAAAAGTAGACAAGTCTAACTCTTCTTGATTCCTATCATTTTCATTTGATGAAACATTATTAGCTTTTAGAGACTCTTTGACATAAATCATGTACGCAGAAACTGAGCTCTTCATTGATTTATCAAAAGAAAGAGGATTTACAAGTGGAATAGTGCGACCACGCTCACTAGCATCTACATACATGTTCTTTCCCCTGTAGGTGAAGTAAATTCTCCTTTCAGTGAACTTCATGTTGGCAGCCATGCGATCAAACCATGGTGCCCCTAGGATAACATCCTGATGTTGGAGGGGAGAGATGAAGAAGTCTTCTTTGTCGACATAGCTTTGGACATGAAGCCTCAACTTCCCAATCAAGGGAGTAACGGAGGCTTGTTGTCCCTTGAAAGCTGCATCAGTTGTTACTATATCTCCCATCTCAAAAGCTTGAATGCCCAACTTGGTGGCCAACTCTATTGATATGAAGTTGAGAGTAGAGCCAGGGTCAAACAAGATGAAGGCATCATGCTCTCGTACCTTTCCCCAAGCATAGGAGAGTGATGATCCTTTGCAATGAGCATCCTCTTTTGGAGCTTCGATGGTGGAAGCCCTAGGAGTCTCATTGCGAGTATTCTTCTTGGGGCAAGAACGATAGCCATGTCCTTGCTCCCCACACTTGAAACACTTATGGTCCTTGCGAAAAGCTTCAAGCTCTTCAGGAGAGAGTTTGTTTTTACCTTTGTAAACTCCCTTCTCCTTGGACCGATTGTTGTTGTTGTTGTTGGAAGTGCCTTGGGAATTATTTTGAGCATTGGATTTCCCCTTTGCATCATTTTTATCTTTGTTTTCCATGGGCTTGACATTACGTCTAGCCCCTTGATGGAAATTGATGCGTGAAGCAACCATGGTGTGGTGGATTACTTCGGTAATAGTACCGGGCTGTTGAGAGTTGATATATTCGGCCATCTCTTCAGGTAATCCCGCACAGAATTGCTGTCTTTGCTCGGCAAAGTTTATCGTTTGAAAGACAGTAGCTTTGAGATGTAAATCCCAAAACTTATCTACATACTTGTTGATAGACTCATGAGAGAGGAGCTTCAAGCCGCGCCATTCGGTAAGAACTTTATCTTTAGTATCACTTGGAAGAAATTGCTTCATGATGGAAACTCGTAGAGTTTTCCATGTCTTTGGGGCTTCTCCATTGCCACGAAGGCTAGTCCACCATTGACGAGCTGATTTTTGGAAGTGCATAGCTACATGGCGTAGCTTGGAGGACTCTGTGAAGCCCTCGTCCCCAAAGGCCGCATCAAATTGCTGGATGAAGGCCAACACTTTGTCGGTAGCACCAAAGGTGCCATCGTAGGTGAGAAAAGAGATACTCTTTCCTCCCTCCTTGAACTTCTTTAGCTTTTGTGACCTTCGCCATGCAGGAAATGATTTGCGATGCCCTCCCCTCTTGTATTCTCTAGGAGAATAGCCATAACTTTCATCGGAAGAGAAGGAAGGTGAAGAAGAAGGAGAAGAGGGTGACCTCTTCCTAGCCCTTTTCTTCCTTTGTTTCCTCTCTTGCCTTTGAGAGTGATGAAGAGAAGGACTATGGGTTGCTCTTTTCCTCTTGGGAGGAGTAGGCGATCGTCTAGACCGCCTTCTTCGTGGAGCCACATCTTCAGAAGAACTTAGACTTTCATTGATTTCTTTCTCTTTGGATTCCTCCTCTCGAATGGGAGAGAGTCTTCTTTTGGGGGTCTCTTCAAGAGGCCTCCTAAGCTCTCTCTCCTCTTGGAGAGGAAGGGAAATTCCATAGGCACGAAGTTGTTGAGTAACTTCGGCTTGCAAGGTAGGGTTGCCCATAGCTTGTTGCAACCTAGTCACAAGATAATTCACAAACATGGGAGCATCATCATTAGCACCTTCATGTGCAAAATCAAAGCTATCAATGTTCATTCTACTCTCTTGATTATTGTCAGCCATGTTAACAAAATTTTATGTATGTACTTAGTGTATGCTTTGGCAATTCAAAACCTTAGTTGCCACTCCTCTTAGCCTTTGAAAATCGGCTCTTAAGTATCTACACCCACGGCTCAAAGTGGTTAATTATAGAGAGTAGAGGAGTAGGTCTAACATAGCAGAGTTGCCAAGGGCTAGCTCCTTTCGGACTTCTTATGGCTCAATAATGGTAAAGCCGTAGGCAAGTCTAAAAAGACTCCATTATTAAGTCCAAAGCTCCCGAGGTGTGCACCATCCCCCACATAGTGGGCTTAACAAAACCGGTATTAGATCCCAGTTCCACTTACTCTATTATAATTAACAACATCAACCATTTATAGGCTACTTAAGGACCTCTCTTCTTAAGCAAGAAAAGAGAAACCAAATGCTCTGATACCAATGTAATGGAATTTGCCTATTCAATTTGAGAATAGCGGAATTTAATGAGAGTACTTTCAAGAAATGATTTTGTGAGCATAGCGGGTAGACATAATTGAAGATAGCAACATAATCATAGCAATTAGTTAACTTGGCATAGACAATACTTTTGCAAGAGAGAGAGTTTAGAGAACATGACAACAATTGAGGACCGGATTTATGTGGAGCCGGTCCCCCCTCCAATAGGCATTTGTATTATGATTTCTCCCATAAAGAGAGGTCACTTGTTACAATACAGTCTTTGTGTTCCTTGTGACCTAGGTGATGCCATGAAGATGGAAGGCTTCATGCACCACAAACATAACATAAACTTGAAGAAAGCTTTAACTATCCCAAGCCTCAGTCCCAAGACCTCAAACACCTTCGAAGGTGGAGAGAGCTAGCAGGGAATGAGGGTAGGGAAGAGGAAGAAGAAACATTTCGTAGGAGAAAGAATTAGTTCCTCACTTATCATACTCTTGTTGCTAGCATACATAATAGCATAGTAATGAAGAAGAAGGATATGGCAAGCTTAAGCATTGAAGCATGGCTCTTGGTTGGATTTGCACTCCATAGCCAAGAGTGTTGGTGTAGGCTCTCAACCTCTACTTGCTTGGAGAGGGAGCTCTTGCACTTTGCATATCACGCAATGAGAGTGCTTGTGAGTGTGTGTGGGTGAGTATACCCCCTAGGCACCCCCCTAGCTTGCTTGGGTCGACCCCCCCTTGTAGCTCATGCCTGAAGCTCATTGGACCCTTCCAGGCCTAGCCAATCACAAGCAAGAGCCATTACAAGCAACATGGGTAGCCTTGGGACAAGTGTCCCCCTTTCCCCTTTGAGAGAGAGGACTTGATAAATGCTAAAACAATTAGATAATTCATGTAATTTATCATTGGACCCCTTTGAAGCCTAGCCAATAGGCTTCAAGCAACACATGAAGGTAACATGGGTAGGGGCCTGACATGTGTCCTTGCTGCCTCTGCAAGTTGTGCTTCCCTTGTGTGTGTGAGTGGGTGTTCTCTCTCTAGCCCCTAGGAAAAGGGCTCGCCCCCCCTCTTGTAGGAATGCTTTTGACTTTTAGGTGATCAAGCACCTTACTCACCAAGCATGACAAAGCACTTGAACTAGGGGGTGTTCCCACAAGCATCTCAGGCAAGCTTCTCAAGGCACCTCAAGTACTTTAATCATGCAGCAAGTCAAGCACCTCAAGCATGGAGCCAGTCAAGCACCTCAAGCATCTTAATCAAGCACCTCAAGCATGAAAAACACCTCAAGCATGACAAGCACCTCAAGCATGACAAGCACCTCGAGCTTGGGCCGGGTTCCCACCTCAAGATCAGCCCTAGCTTACTTAAGGTCAAAGGACTTTTACACACATTTATTGGAGGTCTTCAATGAAGCTAACCCTAAGGTCTTATGCTCCATTGGTTAGCCTTGCTCTTTGATAGACCATCTCCCTTTTGGGCCCCTTTACCATTGGCCCCGTGTTGAGATAGATCTATAAGCACATACCTATATCTTAACACTTGTTCCCGTTTATTCTCCCACATTAAGTGATCAATTTAATATGAGAAAATCATTTGGGTTAGTTAGATATTAGATTTTATGACAAACCATATTTTCAAATATTCTACAGAGTGCATGGAGTGTACAAACGTGAACTCTACACAGAGGAATGTCAAGAACTAGCCGAAAAGATTCATCTTGAAGATGTTTGTTTGGTACTCTACTCCATTGCCTACTCTCAAGAGATTGTGCATTGGCCATGCAGTATAAACATGGATTTGCCACAGATGCAACGCATGTGTTTTGTTGTACATGCACATGAGAGCCTTTAAGTCACCTACCATGTGCCATCACCAAATCCTTCCATTAAAAGCACAATGATGATAGAAGGAATCTGGGTTTGACTCAAAACCCAATGAAGGATTTCAAAATTTTCTTTATCAACCTGTATGTAAAAAAAGGAACATTAAAACAAGTGTACCTCGTATGAACCTAGCGTCAGAATATTATTTTCGGACTTGCACGCTGAAATATCGTAGGTCCTCTTTGGTTATTGATGGATCCAAAGCTATGTTCATGAGGGTAACGATAACTCTCTCTAGCTTCCCGTTCTTTAAGATCTTGCACTCGTCGAGCTTCAAAACAAACTTAAGAACCCATTGCACTCCTCTCGACTCATATCAAAGAAGTGAACTGCATACCTTTGCAATGCTTCAAGATCAACAAAGAGGTTGTTATGCTCGTTATACTATACCTCTCTCCCCTCCTTGTCTATGAATGTTGCTTCAATATGGAATGGTCATCCAAGTTTCTCAAACACCTCATCGTTTACCTCTCAACATGTAGCCTTTACATGTGATGGATTTGGAAGCAATGATCCTCTCTGTAATTTATTTTGAGACTTTTTGGCTAATTTTTTGAAGAGAGCCCTGTATCCCATCTGTGAGATCCCACTTTCATCAAGTATTGCTTGCACTTCCATTGGCTCCAACTCATTCTTCTTCATGAAGGAGATAAGGAGCCTCCCTTTCAATTTATCAAATTTCTTTTGAGTTGTCATCTCTTCAACTACATGTTTTGGGACTAGACAATTGTAACGCACACCGGCATTAGAACCTACTCCAACATTGGAACCTACTCCGTTCGAGTTTAGATGTAGCAAAGTCCTGCAAAGAAAGCACCATGCATCATGATCAGTAATAAGAAAGTGTAAAGCATATATATGATACAAAAGCAGAACCAAACTTCGAGTTACATTAAAGCTCGTATTCATTTTTTAGGCCGCACTACCAATCTTCATAATCTCTATGTTACATAGATCTCATTTTATTTTCCAAGTCCCAAGCACAATGTCTTTCAGGCGTGATCTTGTGATCTTCTTCTCAAGGTTGTGGATTGTCTCTCTGTTTAATGAAATCTTTTGAGCGCATGCTTCATTAAATTTCTTCAACTGCATGTTCTCCATTGCTAGGAGGTTTATTTGCTTTTCAACATTCAATCCTTGCATTTCCAAATGTTTAGTGTATCCACATTAGGAAATTTCGGAGGTCATTTGGAGGGCCTTCTAAGAAAATGTATTTTTTGCACTCTCTCTCTAGAAAAAATGGCATATAAAAGAGCTGGGTCTTTCATAGTAAAACTTCAAAAAGTGTACTTTAAGTAGATTCCTTACTCCTCTGAACATTCGTTCGTAGTGATTGGGGGATAATCCTCTTTTCAGTTGCATTGAATGAACAACGTCAATACGGAGGGAATGAGGCTAACATGGAGGGACGAATCCGCAGCCGCTATTCACTTTCCATTAAACCTGCACATTTGGCTAATGGCGCACTCCTCAAATGGCACAAGTGTTACCCAGAAACGAGCCAAATATCACCTTCACATTGATTTGGACAATGAGTACCAACCATTGATTAAGCGCAGTAAAACAAACACACATATACCTCCCGCCTCCATAGACACGCTCATAGCTCAAGGAGCTAAACACATAGATATCTGGACGAGAGGCTCTCTCTACCCTAAGAATCCAATAACTAATGCGTCTCCACCGTTTGTCAATCCTACAAGCTTATTGACCTTTGCTGGTGATGGAGAAAAGGGCCTTCTGGGTTATTGTAAATCACTTACAAGAGAAGCTGAAACTTACAAGAGCATTCTCCAAGCTCAACAATGTGAGATTGTTCGCCTTTCACATTTACATTCTACAGATCAGGTTACCATTTTGCAACATAAAACAGAGGTACAAGAACTGAAAGGAAAGGTGCGAAGTTGTCAAATGAAGGACACCATCTTGGGTGGTCGTATCCGAAAGAAGAAATTGCGCAATCTTGAAACATTGCAGGTTGCATCAGGAGGTCTCAAGAAAAGAATCCGAGCATTAAGGTGATGCTTCTTGGTTGGCTACATTGTCTTAGTTAAGTAATCTCTTTGTTTTTTCTTGTTATGCATTGTTTTCATGTGCCTAAATAGTGTTAGTGAAGCAAATTTTCTGTTATTTACTTATGCATTGTCTTCATGTAGAGATTCAATCTATCCTGACAAGGAAAACATTGACCCCAAAGCCAATATAGGAAAGAGATTGAAGCCACTTATAAGTAGAAGCCTGGCAGCAGATATAGTACATGACAAGAAGTTTAAGGTTCTACAAAGAAATGTAGTGGACCGCTTTATTTCAGAGAACTCAATGCCTGCAAAAGAGATACAAGGCACACTTGATTCACTTGGTGTAAGCAAAAGAGGATATTCGGCTATCCAAAAGTCTGTCTCATCCATCTTTGTTAGGAAGGGTATAAAATCCAAACTTCTACCATCAGCCTCAAGTGTTTGGAAAGAGAGGCTTCAGCTTAACGAGGCACAGGGAGACTATCTTGGACAGCCCTTTCATATTAAAGCAACTTACAGTGGCCATGGAGCGAACATGGCATATGATGAGTTCAACAATATTTTTATGGACCTGCGGATACTACAGAAGAGAATGGTGGAGTTTTACAACATCACATTTGAAGAGTCACGTGGGCTATTACATTTTGTGTTAAAACTGGATGAGTGTGAGCTTGTTAAAGAGAAAAAGCTAGAGCGTGTTACTATTACTTTAATGAATAGAGCCCTCTCAAAGTGTCCCAGTGATGATCCTTTATATTTTAGTGTTCAATCAGAATCTAACATATGGTGGCTTGGTGCGTTTGAGGTAAGCGATATTCTCAAGTAAGCTCAAATGTTCAGATCTACTTAAGTCTCATTTATTTTGTGTTGCAGGTAAAGAAAGAAGATCATGAGATTCTATATTGGGTGTTCCATCGAACTAATATTCCGGAGCTGATTGATCGACAGACTAACCAGGGAGAGGTACTACGTCTAGATGGAAGGGGAGACTTTCAAGTTCAGTGGCATCTTGCAGGTGACCTTAAAACATTAAAGTGCATGTATAATTGTGGAATGGGTGCAATGGCAAAGTCACCGTGTTTGTTCTGCATGGAGCCTGCAAAGGTCATGGACCCAAAGTGGTGGAGAAAAGCTCCAACACGTCACATTGAGGATCCTGCTTTTCGACCAGTTTTGAAAATACCACTTGTGAATGTCCACATTTGTACAATGCATGCCCTTTGTAGAATTGTGGAGAAATTGGTCTATTTATACATCGGGTTTGCTTGGAAGATTAAGAACTCCGCAGAACGACAAGTAGCCCTGCAGTGCTTAGAAATGGTACTGTCGGATATGGGGCTTCATGGTGGCAATGTGAAAATCCAACGGGATGAAAAGAGATCAACGGCTGAGAAGGATGTCCCATGCAAACCATCCATCGGTGGGGTGAAGGCACAGAGGTTTTTATCTAAGCCCCAAGGTACAAGAGATCCAAAGCTAACAAAACATGGAAAAATATATAACACATCTTATGTTAGCAAGGTAGAGTATCAGAGCTGGAAAAAGCTACATATTGCAGTCAAAGACCACGAACCAACTACTCGTAACGCGAAGGCTGAGGTTTGGCGATCAATAGACATCCTATTTTTGATGTGCGACAAAGATGACTGGTCACAAGGTGATATGAACAAGTTCAAGGAAAATCTCAACCTTCTGAAAAAATCATTCAAGACAGCATGGACAAACACCCAGATTACTCACTACATGGTATTATAATGTATTCTTTCTCTCTTATGTGCAAATATGTGACTGTAAAACATTCTAACTAATCTATTTTCATATCCAGCACATCATCTTCAATCATTTGCCATATTTTATACAGAAGTATGGGAACCCGGCAATATGGAATACCCAAGGGATGGAAAAGTCTCATTACATGGCGAGAAATGCTTATTTCAGGCACACACGACATGGTGGCTCTCGAATCAAGGCTAACAGTTTGAGAGAACTATTTGAATGGTTCTATCGTAGAATCATTCATCGAATGCAGGCAAAAGAAGTCTTGGCAAATTCAGAAACAGCACAAGCCATCAGACATTTACAACAACAAAAAGCTAAAAGATCAATGGCATACAACAACTCCGGAGCTCGTGAAAGTCAACGAAGGTGGAGAGAGACAATGGTGTATGTGAATCACAAGTGGAGAAAGATACTCTGAGTGGATGACATTGTACAAAATTTATGTAATACATGATCTTATACAATTGGTACTTGAAGTGTATCAAGATTTTGCAGGTTCAATTTTGTTTTTTGGCACGTCACCCTTGTAACGAATCATGAGATGTTTGCCATACTCTAAAAGTTCATCTGGGTTTTGTCTACCAAGAGCTAGTGCCATTGCTGTGTAGG